>NC_039359.1:13629099-13947475 GCF_003573695.1 Papaver somniferum
GTTCTTCCAAACATTAACGTTATTTTGTTACCAAAGAAGAACAGAGGCTGCCGGTACTCCGTGTTTTTCATCGAAATCTACTGCTGCTAAAATGTAGGGTTTCATATTTCGGGTAATGAAATCACTTTTGTTCATCTTAATCATATCTTTTGGATCAGACTTTAGATTTGTGATCTCTTTTTGTAGAGGGTTTTCATGTTTATATCATATCAATGGAATCAATCTTAAATTCAGATTCGGTATTGAATTTGCTTGAATCCTATTTTCCCGTCAAGAATCACATGAAGGACTCATCTGCCACCGTCGTTCATTTAACCCAAAGGCACGCCTTAACATCCTGAATGAGGGGTTTTTTTGTCTATTTTTTGCACGTGCAAACGCACTCGTGTGCGTGGTTTGACCACTTAATGCTTTTTGGATGGGAAAATGGACGACGGGGCACTTTCCCATAACTTTATTTTCATGGGACATTTTTCCTATGAGGCATCGAAGTATGGGGTATTTTTCCAATTTTCCCTAAATAAAATTCTCCGGTTATCGAAAAAAGAAAAAAAATGAAACAAAATAAAACAAAAAATTTCTTCTTTTGAGGTTTCCTGTGTATCCAAACCGGCTCTTTGATCATATCAATGACATGGAGAAGGTAACGTTACCTCCGACTCTTAAGTTGCGTCTCTCCTAGAGCGCCTCTCAACTGCCAATTGGGCTTGTTATGAGCCATGCACCACTGTAGCAGAATTGCGGGAATGTCTAAACAATTTTAAGTACTTTTCTTACCATAGTCAAGATCAAACGTTAAGTAAACATGATTCGTTGTGGACTGGTAGCTATACTTAAACGTATGCAATGCTTGAAATGCAACCATTTTCCTTGAAGTGCAACCACTTTCTTTGGAATGACATGGTTGTGGACCGGTGGATCACTAGCCGTATACCAAACACTACGGTTCCGGTTTATTAAACATTAACTATCTTCTTACACTCCAGCTTATACATGAAAGAAAAAGAGAAAGAAAAAGAAAATACTTTCACTAGTATAAAGAAGTTCGTCTCCTCTCTTAATCGCTGATTACTTCTACACCTAAATTGCATCCAGTTGTCCTCAAAACGTGGAACACAAATCAACACGTTTCCAGACAAACCCTAAACTATGGTCCCAATGACCTTAATCTGGCCGTTGGATTTAATATGTATATTGCAGAGTTGCCGATTGGAATTCAAAAATCATGATATATATCTTCAGGCAATAAAATGTAATAAAGACGTTTTTACCCAAATTGAAAGACTGTTCAAAGAATCTAATGATAAAAGATCGATTACTTTATCGTAACCCATGGAATTTTAAGGATTAGAGACTCTAAAAGATCAAAAGCAAAAAGGATTTCTTGATTACGGCGATCCATCCTATCAAAAACAAAATCAAAACAAACCCTAAATTTGTATAAACTCATATGAATTACAGTACATCATTCAGCGATTCAAAAAAATGAAAAAAAAAAAACCTAATTTGTATACATACTTACTTAGCACAAACTTACTGAAACACCCAAATCAGAGAGTACATCCACAGAATACGAAGAAGAAACAAAGCATAGCAACAAGCGCTAAAGATTCAACAGCAGTAATGAAACTCCAGACCACGCTATCAACGATATTGAAGTAATTGAAATCAGGCCATCGCAAGTAATCTGTTTCACTCCACCATGACGATATATACGAGAAACTGAAATCAGGACGCCATCGTAGAAATGATGAATTCATCGGGAATTCAAATCCTGGCCATCCAAATCCTGAGAAATTCCATCTTCTACCCATTTCTCTCTCTGCTCCTGGAATCGTCGAGTCGAGCTTAGTCAGCTACGTTTTCTGATTCTCTTTGTTTCTCGCTTAAAAAGAGTTTGGGGGAATTCCGGAATTGTTCACCCACGAGATAAGTGCAGACTTCTGTTATGTATACGAGTACAGATGGGCCAATTTTATTGACGATGTGAATATAGATGGGTCCACGGAGAAAAATAAGGAACGTTAAGTTTTGGCCCGTCGGTCAATTTCTTTTTTACGATTAAGTTTTGGTCCGTTGGTCCATTTTTTTCTACGATAACTCTCAGGTGAACCGAGAGATTTATCCCGCGTTTTATAACGACCGAGATAAATGGAGGGATCCCTTCCCATTACTATATATTCTATTATTTTATGCTCATCCGTCGGACCTTCTCGTACGGCAATTCGTATGACAATCAATGAACATGATTTTTTGTCAAACTAGGTGGATGGTTAATATGATATTGCACTATGAAAAAATAATGATTGGAGGGTGAAGAAATGCACGGGCCAATAAAACTTGCAAGCGGATGATCAAAACACGTGGCGGGTGCACAAAATCTGCGGGCAAGTTTAGAGACGAGTAAAAATCTAACGGTTCTTTTCTCAACAGCTACAATTTTCAAATGCAATAAAATCCTTTATTTTCATTTTCATTCACATCACTCCACTCTCTTTTTCCTATTCTTTTAAATAAAATCTTGCTACAAAATGAGCAATCTGGTAAGAACTGTCGTCAACAGTTCGAGGCATAAATGATCGAAAGCATGAAAAAATACTGAGGCCTGCCACAGATGTAGAGTTTAATCAAAATCCTAAAACAGAGTTTGCTTCGCCGAGTGTCGTTGCTGCTCCAGCATTAGCTGAAGGTCATGTGTTGGGGAATCAAGAGCAGTCTGAGAATTTTTACAAAATGCGAGGTGGATTTAAGTACAAACTTTTACTATGTATACGAGTAAAGATGGACCATTTTATTGACGATGTGAATATAGATATGTCCATGGAGAAAAACAAGGAACTTTAAGTTTGGTCCGTCAGTCAATTTCTTTTTTATGATTAAGTTTTGGTCCGTCGGTCAATTTCTTTCTAAGATAACTCTAGGTTAACTGAGAGATTTATCATACTGCAAAAGTATTTTGTGCTCATCTGTTGGACCCTCTCTTGGAGATATTTCTATGACAATCAATAAACATGATTTTTTGCCAAACCATGTGGATGGTCAAACATGATTTTGCATTATGTGAAAAACAGTGAGCGGAGGGTGAAGAAAAGCGCGGGCCAACAAAACTCATGAGTGGATGATCAAAACACGTAGCATGTACACAAGACCAGCGGGCGGATTATAGAAACCGCCAACGAGTAAAAACCTAACAGCTCTTTTCTCAATAGCTACAGCTTTCAAATGCTATAACAACTCTTTTCTCAACAGCTACAACTTTCAAATGCTATAAAATCCTTCATTTTCATTTTCGCTCACACCACTCCACTCTCTTTTTCCTATTCTTATAAACAAAATCTTACTACAAAATGAGCAATCTGGTAAGAGTTGCATTCAACAATTTGAGGCATAAAAGAGATCGAAAACATGAAAAATTACCAAGGCCTGCCAATGATGTAGAGTTTTTAATCAGAATCGTGAAGCAGAGTTTGCTTCGCCTAATGTCGTTACTGCTCCAATATTAGTTGAAGGTCATGTGCCGGGGCATCAAGAGCGGTCTGAGAATTATTATAAAATACGGGGTGGATTTGAAAAATTAAATGTTGTTTATTCTGGTCTATCCCTCGTAGTCCAAGCAAAAGTTGATAGATATCCCTGACGTGCGTTTTATTTTATAAGGCACAGAAAACACAACAACAAAATTATTAAAACATTGGTAGAAAGGTGGAGGTCAACCATGCACACGTTCCAATTCAGGAATTTTGAAATCGGTAAGCCCGTTTAACTAAAATTAAAATTTATATTTTAAGCAATTATTAAATAATACAAAATAATTAATTATACCTGATATTATTCTTGTAAAAAGGAATTACGCCCTTGATTTGTGTTTCATTTGTGGGATACCAAGTGGAGTGGGAGAGTCTATACCATTCAACTAAAAAGAATATGTATCTCGTGATAAATGGAAGACCCTCATTTTCTCGTTTTTAGAATCATAAAGATTTGAAAGGAGCTGGAATACATTGTTCAGCGTTGAAGCGTTTCCTTATGTACAAGGAAAACTCAAAAAATGAAGCTGAATATCCTTATGGTTGACAGGTCATACGTTCTTTCCAAACTCAACTACTATTTCTCATATTGGTTGGCTTGAAGCGTTAGAAGATCTTGAAAAAGCACGGAATTATGATTGAGGTCTGCAGTGTTAGGAGAAATGTATTGTGGGCTGGATCAAGCGTCCATAGGTATATACCTAACTTCACTAGTTCTTGGGCTTCATAGAGGTAAATATCTAAATTATTATTTTTAAGTTTAAAGAATTTTTATGAACAAAAACAGACATCGTCAAAAATACTAAATTATAGATTGATTCGCAGTATTCGTGGTATACCTACTTTGTGTTGGTAAACCAGTTCTTAAAGACAATACCCATAAAATTACATCCAATACTTGACATGTACTACACGAGTAACTGGGCGAAGGACATTGGTAGCGACGACTCGGTTTCCAGTTTTGTTCAGAGGTATCATCACATAACTCTGAGCCACAAGAATGTTGTTGTCCATCCTTACGTTAATTTTCCTGAGTTTTGAAATGACCAGGTACGAGCTATTCTTGATTATTATCTATGAAGAGTTGTTTTTTTACACTTCGCAAATGGATATGGTTGTTTGGTACCTGGGAGAAATACTATTGTTCCAATTACATGGGATTTATGAAATTGCAATTAACTGAAATAACGAGGGTACCCAAATACACCACGTCATTTCGTTTCAACCTATAAGTCTGATACCAAGTGTGATCGTCTATGGAAAAAATTGAGAGAATACAACAACAAGGTATTCACTTGATAATAGTTATGGTACAAGACCGATTGACTATATGATCAATGTCAAGTGATTAGGATGTAACATACGAGTGTGTTGATGGTGGTTTTTAGTATAAGGCGAAAAACTGTAAAGTCTATCTACCTGACCCGGCATCATATGTAGTATACATTTATATGTATATATTCCGCAGGGAATTTGGAGAATATATCAAAATATGATGAGTGCCTATGTCTCTCTTCATATTATATTAAAACTCAATCTCCTAGATGAATTGTTCACTAGTATAGAGCCTAATGAGTATATAAGCTCCTAGATGCATTACTCACTAATGCCGGAGCCTGCCGAGTATTTTTCCTATGCTATGTTCCCCGACTGAACCCTTAATATTGATATGGCATGACAATTTGTGATCACTCGCAGAAGAGTAACACGAATTTCCAAGTATCAAGGTTAAGGTTCTTGCATAAAAGTATTCAAATCGGAAAAACATACTGCTCTCTGGCAATAAACTTAAAATAACTCTGTGTCAACACATAGAATTCAATCAATTTTGTGATAATTCAAAAGATTCAGATATTGCCCTGGCTAATTTGAAAAAATTAGGGTTTTGCGCCATGCGCAGTATATTAGACCCCCGGTCAAAATTAAGCTTAAGAGAACTAGGCAATTAATCCGCCATGCATTAGTAGGTACAAAATCCTACCCAAAATCAAAAAACAAGGAATACAAGGAGCCTCGGAATAGGAGCAGCAACAAAGGGAGGTGTGGCCATGCCATAGGCCAGCTGGCGCCACTTGCAAGTGGCCACACCCCATGTTGCCCGACCGGCCCCTGTTTCCCGTTGGCCAATCAGGTCGCCTTAAACCCGCCACACGCACATGAGTTGTGGCTGGGCCCATACTTGTCGGCCCTATTTCTCATAGACCAATCATGTCACTTTAAATCCGCCACGCGCACTGGAAGTGTGTCCACGCCCATGCTTGGCTGGACCCCTCTTTTTTATCGACCAATCAGGACGCTATAAACCTACCACAGTATTAAAATAGGCAAAATTGCGCCAGATGGTCACAATGCCAAATTAGCTTTCCAAAACCGCGCCAACATGCCAATGGCATGCCAAACGTACATTCCAAATGTGTCATCCCGCTCCGCATGCTAAAGGCATTCCAAACATGCCATGCCGCGTCAATGCACTAAACGTGCATGCCAAACATGCCAAACGTGCCACTTTGCCACAGCCGCATGCCGAACGTGCCAACGTGCCATGAATGGCGCGCCTATGCGTTAACCCACCTTCTGTTCGTGGCCAACGCCATAAAAGACTTCAATTAGGGTATCCTAATCAGAAACACGACCTTGCTTTAGTGGCGTTGGTCGAAACCCTAATTTCCAGTCGTGGCCCAAATTATGCCACTTCGGTCTCCACAACATGCCACGAGCCATGTGGGACCCATGAAACCCTAAGAATGGCGTCATACCATAGCCACTCATAGCAACCCTTGCTCCTGTGGCCGTTTCCACATTATGGCTTTGCTATAGTTTCTTTGGCATGGCTATGGCGCCGTTTGCACAAAAACGTCACTGTGCCGCGACCACATGCCACACGCACTAATTAGGGTTTCGGCATGCCAACCCTAATTTAGGTAAAGTTGCTACGCCAACCAAGCCAAGTAATGCTACCCAGAGCATTGGGATTGATGTGGCAACTGGAACTAATATTGCCAAGGAAAAAATATCATTTGGTCCTTTTTAGGTGGGCCCATGTCAGTTTGGTCTTTCGGGAAAACGCCTTTACTGTTTGGTCCGTAATTATTTAAAAATATTAAATGGACAAAAGTACCCTTCCGTGTTAATTTCTACTTTTTTTGTAGCAGTTCATTCTTCAAAATGAACTCCTGTTAATTTCTACTTATTTTTTCAGAAATCACCTAAAAAACAGAGTTCATTCCAGAAATGAACTCCATATAAAAACCTAAAAAAACCAGAATTCATTTCAGAAATGAACTCCATATAAAAACCTAAAAAAAAAACAGAGTTCATTCCAGAAATGAACTCCATATAACATTCCAAAAATGAACTCCATATAAAAACCTAAAAAAAACAGAGTTCATTCCAGAAATGAACTCCATATAAAAACCTAAAAAAAAACAGAGTTCATTCCAGAAATGAAATCCATATAAAAACCTAAAAAAACGACGAAAAAACACACAAATCTTCATCTTCTTCATCATCTTCATCGTCTTCAACAGCAGCAACAACAAGACAAAGATCTAAAAAACAAGATCTTCAACACGAGTTCATTCTTTTCAAATCTGATATTAGTTCATCCTTCACAGCAAACATCAACATCGTCGTTTTCATCTTCATCTTCACACAAGCATCATCTTCATCATCTTCATCGTCTTCAACAGCAACAACACCAAACAAACCCTAAAAACTTCGTCGTTCATCATCTTATTTTATCGTCTTCACATCTTCAAAAACAACAATCACGAGTTCATCTTCAAAACATCATCACGAGTATCATTTATCAACAACAACTGTTTATTTCTTTCTTCATCTTCTTTACAGTAGCAGAAAAATAGTTACAAAGAAAAGAAAAAAGAGGAGAGATAAAGTAGATCTGAGAATATGGAGGTGAGAGAAAGTAAATCTGAAAATAATATCTTCTCTCTTGCTAATTGACCATATATATCTTAGGATGACGTCATGGTCCCAAAAGGATATTTGTGCCACTACATGATGAAAATTACATCATCCATGACGTCATACTAGGACCAAACTATAATTTCTAGGACCAAACTATAATTTATTTTTCCAAAATGGACCAAACGGATAATTGACTAGGTTAATTGGACTAGACTCTCTCTAATATATTATTTCTAGGACCATATGATATTTCCTACTATTTCCAATCCATATTTGGGTCTAACACCAATGTGCCAAAATCTAGAGGTCATTGCTACGTCAGGCGCTACTTGCGCCACCGTGCCACCGGCATGCGCTAACTATGCCAACCATACCATTGTGCCTCTGGCATGCGCTAAATATGCCACTACACCATTAGCATGTGCCAATGGCGCCACTGTGCTATCATCAGGCGCCAATAGAATGTGGCCATAATCAACAGCCACCCTTTCTCATGAGTTACGATCTCGGCCGGCCAAATTCGCTACCGAATTGACAGGCCTGTGGCAAGTCTTAGGAGACCAACCAAGACAAGCCTTTGACTTTGACTTGATACACATAGCAATCTGCTACACGTTTTCCATGAAAACACTCGAGACATCAAACATGTCACAAACTGGGGAATACTCATCAGGGTATTGGTATGGCGGTTTACAGCGTGCAACATGTCCATTATAAGAAAGTGTCAGAAAGAAGGGAAGTTAGTGGAGGCAAGAAGTAGTGGGTGTAAACTAACCCGTCTCCTTCATAGTGGGAACGTGGTTTCTGGCATTTACACACGACCCCACTTCTCCATAACTCAATCATTCCCACTTTCTACGAGATCAGGTGCGTTCAATATGACTTGTATAAATAGGTTTTACCTATTTCAACCAAAAGGAAGTTTTGGTTAACAACAACACAATTATTCAGAAAAACACAAAAGAACTGATAGCTTACATTCCGCAAGCCAGTTCCATATTCTGATACAAGTCATAAAATAGCCACACCTTCAGAATTAACCATTCTGGTCTCAATACCTTCTTTGCTTCCCTCCCTAAGACCAACCCTTCTCCTTCACTTTGTGACCGAAGAAAGACTGGAACGGCCATTTCTTGGTTTTGTCCAGGATTGTACAAATGGATCTCTCTAATCTAAAGTACTCCTGTGCAGTGCATTTGTTTAAGGTTTAGATTCGTTTCTCATCCACACACCCAAATTTACCAAAACCATCAGAAACAGTTTTTACCCATAAACAGAGTGTTATTTACTTTATTATATTAAAACAATTGTAATACGGGAGTAAAGTTAATGACACATCAAGATTTTGTTAACGAGGAAAGCGCAAATGCAGAAAAACTCGGGACCTAGTCCAGTTTTGAATACTCTCATAATTAAGCCGCTATATAAAGTACAAATCCAACTTCGTATAGCTGATACCAAGTAATCTAACCATAGATACTTAGTTCCCTCAGTATCCCCGCGTCTACGATCATCTGGTCATGCACGTGAATCCCAAGACAAAAATCATTATTTGAGTTGCTTTACCAAAGTAAAGTCTTAAGCACTCAACTCCTTTTGATCGTCTTCCAAACAGTATAGGAACACATTTGTCTGGTAACTAATCCAATAATCTTTTAGAAAAAGATTTGTTGAGTTGTGACAAAGGGTTTTCCATTTAAACTAGTAAACTCCTTTATTGGGTTTAGATCAATCAAGATCATTATTAACGGGGTAATTAGATTCAGATTCACAATCAATCTAAATAGATCTCGAAAGAGAACTATAAAGAGATGTCGATCTATTCAACTAAATAATCACAAATATATCAAAGATAAACAAGGTCTGGTTGGATCCTAGCCGATCAATATGTGTGCACAAATCACGAGATACGAGAACCAATAAGAAAAATCTTCTTGTTCTTCATATCTTCAATTGCTTTATTTTGTACCAGCACACCACAAACTTGAATCCACTTATGATCGATCACACACCGAATGGAGTTTGTTAACAATAGATGAACACAAGTTGTCTTTAGATATAAAAATAGTTGTGAAGATCTCGTTAATACTTTGATCTAGTTTGGATGACCCTTATGTCAGAAGAGAAGACTCTCAAGAATAATCAAACTAGATGCAATTAAAGTTTCAACAACCATTAGTCAATCAAATCAATAATCGAAAACAAAAATAACAATGCAAATATCTAGTTTCCCACCAACGGTGCTCGTAGAGCTTCTTTATCCCACAGTAGTCTTTAAACGAGCGACCGTAAAAGATTTCGCCTAATTAGGGTACTTTAAATACACCAAATTCCAGGATGAGTAACTATATTTCGCAACAGCTTATGCCCTGTTGCGAAATTTTAGTTGCGAATTTCAGTTGCAAAAAAATTGCAATAGTTTGTCCCCGTTTCAAAACTCGCAACTGTTTGATATAGTTGCAATTCGCAACATATTGGAGTTGTACGCATGTGACTCATGAGTGTGGTTGCCTACACTTTCATATGACTCGGTTTCAGTCCATTCAGATTCTTAGTCAGCTTCAAAACTGACTCAGGTTTAGACTAAAAATTGATAAGTTCATTTTTTGTTTTTATTTTTCATTATCTTCTCCCTCTCGTTCACTTCTCTTAGGGTTGAACTTATTCTTCTCATCGATCGTTTTACACACACAGTGATGATGATGATCATAATGATTTTCAGATCCTTGTCTCTACTTTTATCTTTCTTCTCTGATTCTGTTTCTCTCTCGTTCTCTTCAATATTTTTAGGGTTCAACTACTCTGATTTCAGATGAACTTGTAAAGGCTTAAATCAGTAATATTATTAAGGTCGAATGATTTGTTGATTTCATAGATCTCAAATCCCAAATCGCCGACCAACACCAATTTATTAAGGTTTTTTTTTTATTCATTTAGAGATCTTTTTATATAAGGGTTTAGACTAACAAAACTCAAATCATCATTTATTTTCTGAATTCAGGGTTATATCATCTCATAAGTTATGGATTTGTAGAGTTGTAATGGGTTTTCGGTGTAGTTCATTATTGTTGTGTTTTTTGTTTGTAAATTAGGTTTTCTTGACATCCAAAATTGATTTTGTTACAGGAAGAGCTGGGGTTCCTATAGAAGTCATGGGATTGATGTTTGGGAAGTTTGCAGATGAATATATAGTTCGTGTGGTTGATGTTTATGCTATTCCTCTGGGGTTAGTGTTGAAGCTATTGATAAAGTTGCTAAATTCATTCATTGCTTTTCATCTTTTACATTATTTTGATTTGATCCTATAAAGTTGTTAAATTCAGTGATTGCTATGAAGTTTGTAATTTCTGTGTTATGTGTGTTTTAATTGTACAGGATGACTTTATGTTGTGAAAGAAGTTGGGTGAAGGTGCTTTTGGAGTAGTTTATAGAGTTTCTTTGACAGAGAAACCTTAGCTCAAAGTAATTATCACACTCTGTCTTGGATTAACTTCCATTGATTATTTCTTTCAGTATGTCAATTGGGTTTTGGAATGCTATTATCAAATGGTATATTTATCTTGGGTCGGTAGTTTTTAGGCAATTCAAAAGTAACAGGAGGTTACTTTGATTGACAATTTTGTATTTTGATTGACAATTTAGGAATTTGAAGTAAGATATTGAAGTAGCCCAGAAACTTCACTTTAGCCAATTTTTTGGATTTGTCATTAGAGTAACAGTGTATCAATTGCATAAACGCAATCAGCTTGAGGTTGTACAGGACGAAATTACGAAAGGAAAGGAAACTATAAGGAAATGGATAGACTTCTGAACAGTTTAAGATTTGGATTTTAGTATGAGAGTACTCATCAGCTATAATTTTGAAAAATCAGTGTCATTAACTGAAGTGCACTTATAACCCAAAGGATAGAATCAGTGTCTTTAACTGAAGTAATTACAGTATTATAACCTTGAATAAAGAATATTGTCAATTGAATTTGATTTCTTTGTAAGTGTTATTCTCGGACTTGAACACGATGAACTGAATTGCATGCTAGAGAGGGAGAGTTTATTGTAGACTGATGTGTATGTATATATGCATCTTTTAGTTTTGTGCTCGCTTGCATATTTCCTGCTATCTTGTTGCGTTCCAAGCTTACTCAATTGTCAGTCTTTTACATTGAAAAATTAAACTGCTTTCATTTAGATGGCATATGCTCTAACAAGTGTTATTATCCTATTTTAATATCAGCTGAAATATATATATAATCCATTCAATCTTTAGATGGCGATAGAGGAACTGCTTCTAAGCACTCATTTCTATGATTGCTGATGAGGTATGTCTACATTTGACGGTCAATTCATATTTGGGAATTGGAGTTTTGGAATCTTATTTATTGATTAGTTCCCTATCCGATAATTCATTTGGTTTCGTTGATCGTCGTGTAACCAGGGCAGCAATAGTGGGAACTGTGTGTGAGGGAAGTTGAAGTCCGTAAGGCTGTTTTCTGTTAAGTTTATTTGTAATCAAAATTTCTAATTGCATTAGTGATTCGATTTAATTTAAGGTATATAAGGGTGTTTTTGTGTTCTGTTTCTTTTGATTGGTTAGGTGCAGCTGGCGTAGGAAATGAGAGTCACGAAAGTAGTTAGTATTGACCTTTCTGTAAATCCTGGAGATTGGTACTTCCTCATCCGAAGATCTGCAATAATGGTCTACCATATAAACTTTGAACTGGACTAGACGGACTGTTTTATTTCAGGAGTTACTAAACTGAATCATTGAAATTGTTTTAGTTTTTCTTGATTTGTATTATTGGATGCCTTACGACTATTCATTTGTAGTTTTTGAATGTATCAAATCTTAGTAGTTTGTGTACTTCATCTATTTAGGTAGCTTATCAGTAGGAAAAAAAGGATAAGGGAGATAAATGCATTACCAAACCACTTTCATTATATTGCTGACCAATTCTTAGTCATGTTCACTTTTAGTTTCCTGTTCTTGCAAACATCCGATGAACAACTGTAGAATTTCATGTTGCAGATGGGATTTTATGGCTCAAGTACTCAACTTTATACTTTTCTTGTGATCATTAATGGTTATTTTTATTTATTAAGCATTGTTCTTATTTGTTTAATACTCATAATTTCTATGCGTTCCTCCAGGCTATCTTGCCATACTGTCAAGCACTGGAGAAGTTCGCTCCTCATATCCAACAGGCATGTGTTGACAGTGTTATGGGCTATTAACATTAATCTGGGTAGGGTTGTTCTTCAGTTACTTAATGTGATGGTGTGACTGCCCTTGCAGGTTAGCATGGAGACCAAAGGGAAGGGTGTATCAATTGATGGTGTTCCTCTTCCTTTCGAGGAAGGCGAAATTGATTTTGGTGAGTCAGATTCGAATGACCAACACAGATTTTACCAGCTAATTCACCAGGTAAAATTGGATGTTTGTATCCACAATTTTTTAAATGTTACTTCTGAATTCTCATGCTTGCTTGAGTTTATTCCCAAAGCCATTCTAGAGTTATATCATATATCAAGTTTTCCTGAAACTTTCAGGGCCGCGTGATTCCTTGTGATTTTATTGGTGTTGTTAAGAGTCAACAACCTGTGTACCTGAAAGGTGCTACCCTAACAACAGTTCCCTTAAGAGTAAATGTCTTATCAAAAGGCTTATCTTACAAAGAACTGTAATTAGATTTTTATAATGGGTCACTCAGCCTTCTACTTCCTTCTTTGAACGCGCTGGACATGTTTGTCACCAATTGAGCTTTAGGGTTATCCAATTCTTAGTTTTTTTGTAATTTTTAACATCTTAAATTGTAAGTAGTTTGAAGTTATGTAATATTTTCTTTTATCTGTATGTTTAACATAGCTTTTTATTCTTTATGTTACTTTCAATTGTTACCTAAGTGAGTTGTAATACATTGATATGTTGTACTTTTGTCATATTCTTCTCGAGAATAAGGTCCAATAATGAGGCTGATGCTAATAACTAAAGTGAATGTGCAGTATTGTAAAATGATGGCTCACCACAGCTCTTGGTACACCCACAACCCAATGGTACCAACTCCGTTATATTTTGTCTCAGCCAATATATGTCATGGCTGGACGAGATTACTAGAAATCTTCGTATGGTTTCTCGAAATGCAGAGAGTTATACCGTATAGCTTTCGTTTTAGTTAACCTTCTTCATATCTATTAAATTTAGATATATGGAAGAAAAACAGTGGTTCTCGAGTTCTGAAATCACTTAGAAAGTGGGAAAAAAATTTCTTTACCACTAATTTTTTTAGCTAACCTTTTTTAGTTCAAGTGTCAATGAAAACTGTTATTTGTTTCCCTGTATTACTATCACAATTCTTTTTGACAATTGCTACTATCATGGTGTACATGGGTTTTGCAGGTTGCAGATATGAGCAGTAAGTGCGACTATTTACAAGGCTGGTTATGAAGCAACAAGAAGCTATACTTTTTTGAGCATGTAGGTAATAAGGGTGCACACGGTACGGTTTGGATCAGTTCTTGCCGAGACCGAGTACATGTACTTCCCTAGCCTCGGTTCTAAAATTTTGGACCGGTACCTGTACCTTGTACCTCGGTTCCGGTACCATTCGGTACACGTACAGTACCAGGTACGGTTCCGGTACCAATCGGTAGTTTCTGTCAGAATTCCAGACAGATTTTAGCATAAGTTCCTGAAAGCACATACAATGAAGATGATCCTTTAGACTTCCGTTTTCCATGTACTCGTACATTAGAAACCTGCACGAGATGAAGCAAAAACTAGTTCATAAACATCTTTACTCAAGATTGAAACAAACAAAACAAAGAAATTACCTTTCACGGCTATTAACACAGAAGCCTCTTGGAGAAACAAGATGACGATGATGGAGTCTTTCAACAAGTTCTATCTCTCTACAGAAATCATCCTCTGCTTGTTCTGAGACTTTGTCCATCCGCTTAACGGCAGCCACAAAACCATCACTGAATTGAGCTTTGTATACAGTTCCAAATCCACCTTGTCCAATGATTGTGTTGAAATTGTTCGTAGCCTTTTTTGTTTCTTTGTAGCTGAATTTACGAAACATGGATGCTGGACCTGAATGAAGTACCATCATATACGTGAGAAACATGTAATTATGTATCTAACATCTTGCATAAAATAGCCAACAGAGGTTACATGAACATACCTTCCATAAGTTTCCGGAATGACCGAGTAGCGAAGGCCTTCCAAGAGGTTTTATCGGGAAATTTCGAGTCCTCTAGCTGTCTGCTCTTTTTGCCGATTAGAAGTATCATCACTATTAGCAGCAGAACAGCTGCTAGGTACATTCGGTCCGGGACTTGGATAGGACCGTGTGTCTGTACCTCCCTAATTCCGGTTCCTATTTTTTGGACCGGTACTTGTACCCCTTCCTCGGTTCGTTACAAAAACAGATACGGTTTTACCGGTTTCGGACCGGTCCGGGTTATCGGCTCGGTTCCTGTGCACCCTTAGTAGGTAATGAATGTTGAGCTTGTCTCCAGTCTTGTGCCTTTAAGATTATATCTACTACTGCTATTACACTTCACATAACAACTGCAACTGCAGAATTTCTATATTCTGAAAACTTAGGAAACGTTTACATACTTGTCTTTTTTTTGATACTATGCACAGTATTTGTATGTCCTTGCAACTTAAGAAATATTTCTAGCTACATATTAGAATTTAAGAAATTTATATGTATTGCCTAAGTAGTTCTTTTAAGAGGTATACAGAATAAGTCTTTAGTTTATGATTTCATGAGTTGCCTAAGTTCAATGATGGTTGGTGTTTATAATTCAATATATGAAATGACTATGTATTGCCAAAGTTATGTCTCCTATAAATTTATGGGTATATGCTTTGAATGTTTTTGCCTAAGATCTGAAGAATTTAACTGTATTGCTGCCTGAAATTGTTGCAGGGGAATGATTTCCAAATGAACAGGGGAACTGAAAAATTAAAACCTGATTAAAAAGTAAATAAATAGTGGTTTTGACCGGTCCAAAACCTGATTTTGACTTGATTTGACCAAGTTAAAACCACTATTTTTTGGTGTTGCAAAAAATTTGCAACCGGGGTGAGCTTCCAGTTTCGCAACTGGTTAAAGTGTTGCGACCATCTTATTTCTCAACTGTTTCAAACTGTTGCGACAAACTCACGTTGCAACAGTTTGAAACTTATGCAACCGAAAATTCGCAACTGATTATTAGCCGTTGTGAAAAATTGCAACATCAACTTTCGTAACAGATTCAAACTGTTGCAACCCCTCTTTGCAACTGAGAAAGACCGTTACTAAACACTAAAAATGGTGTAGTGGCGTTTCATCTCCGAATAGACGGCTCCATCAGAACAACACTAATGAAGTTTGCTTGGCTTTTGGTATAGTTTGCAAGAAATTAAAACTCAACTATTTATAGACCAAGCTTGTTTGGACAACAAGGAAATTCCAAAACTGAAATATTCTCAAGATATTCAATAAGTACCTAATTTCGGTTTTCATATTTCTAACTAATATCCAACCTGTAATTCTGAAATATCTCATTAGAAAATATCTAATACTAGTTTAGTACTTAACTAATATAACTTTCCAAGAGATATGTTTTGATTTGCTGGAAAATCAAAACATATAATCGAAAATCTTATTTAAAAGATTTTCAATATTTCGGTTTGGGATCACCTTGAGTATCAAGGAATATATTTGAATAATAAAAGATAAGAATTATATTCATGTTAAATTATGTCAACATCTATAACTTTTCTATTTAGCAAACCCTAATTCCAAACTCACACAAAATCGGAAAGTAATATGTGAATGTAGAGAATCGGTTTTGCTCTTGGGACCGATTTTACCATGACTCCTAACATAGGTTAAGATCGGTTCTACAAAAAGGATCGGTTCTGCCAAGACTCCCAACAAAAGTTGGGATCGGTTCTACTATGTATCCCAATATAGGTAAGGTCTGTTATACCAAGACTCTCAACATAAGTTAAGACTGGTTCTGCCGTATATCCAAAACTAGGTAAAGATCGGTTCTACCGTAACTCTCAACATAAGTCAAGATCGGTTCTACCAAAGTTCTTACTTATGTTCGAATTTATCATCCAATAGATCTTCAATGAAACCCGGACCAACGTCTATTGATTTCTTCTCGATTACGAAATAAGTTTCGCATATATACTTCCTTTAAACATATGTAATCAAACCTAATTTCCTAAGAAGAAATCACACATATATCCAATACATAATCAAGTAACGAGTTACATAGATTACATCGATGTCGCATTCACGAAGTTCAAAAGATAAACGTTATACTTCATAATCAAATATTCTTTCTTGAGACTTTGATCATAAGAAAATGACCGAGTCTAACATCGGAATATTAAATATAACCTCGTATGTTATGTTTTCAATCTTAAACGACTTGTAAGAAACGATAAGAATAAAAACAAGTCAAGTCAGTATCACTAACCTCAAGTGGAAGGATAATGTCTTCATTGTAGTCGATACGCGTTCACGATTTTCAGGTCTTCAGAGTAATACTTGTATGTCTCAACATTCCTAGAATTTACAGTCTAAGCTAAACAAAGTTGACTCTAGTACATTTAATCTGGCGACTCTAATTGAGTTTTGATATTAAAATATAACAACCAAACTTGACATACCAACGCTTGGTTGTCATATTTTAGCATCAAAACTCATCTAGAGTCGCTTAGTTAATTACTAGAGTCAACTTTGTTTAGGTTACACTAGAAAGTATATGAATGTTGAGACTTACAAGTATTACTATGAAGACCTGAAGAATGTGAAGAAGTAACGACTACATCGAAGACATCATCCTTCTACTTGAGGTTAGTAATACTAACTTGACTTGTTTCCATTCCTAACATATCTTTCCAGTTGATTCATATTGAACATAAAATGCAAGGATATAATTATAACACTCTAGTGATTAGAATTGGTCATAACATTATTATCAACGTATCAAGGAATTATATTGAATTACAAAGTATAACGCTTGTCTTTTGAACGTTATAAATACGACATCAACATAATATATGTATCTAGTTACCGATTGTGTGTGGGATATATGTGTGATTTCATCCTAGGAAACCATGTATTATTACATTGGTTTAAGGAAGTAGGTGTACGAACTTGTTTCGTAATCGAAAGGGAAATTAATAAGTGTGTTGGTCCGATTTTTCATTGAAGATTATTTGGATGAACAATGCAAGATGACAAGGTAGAACCAATCTTAACTTATGTTGAGAATCAAGGTAGAACCGGTCATAGACTATATTGTGTGACAAGGTACAACCAATCCTAAATAGTATTGGGAAACAAGGTAGAACTTGTCATAACCTATATCTAGTGACATGGTATAACCGATCCTAACTAGTACTGGGAAGCAAGGTATAATCGGTCATAACCTATATCGGGAGTCATGGTATAACTGATTCTAACTTAGTTTGGGAGTCATGGTAGAACCGGTCCCAAGAACAAAATTGAGTTTCCAATGTTCACATATTTCTTTATGTTGTGTATGAATTTCGAATTAGGGTTTTCTAAGATAGGATACTTCCAGATGTCGACATTATTTGAAACATGTGCATAACTCTTATCATTAATTGTTTAAAGATTTTCCTTGATGCTCAAGGTGATTCCAAACCTAAATATTGAAAAGCATTTAATTATGATTTTCGATTTGTATATTTTAATTACCAGCAATTGAAGCATATACTCTAGAAAAGGATTATTAGTTAATGTGTTAAACTAATAATATATTTTCTATGAGAGATTTCGTAAATATCGTTTGACATTAATTGGAAATAGGAAACCGAAATTAGGTACTTTATTGTATATCTTGAGGATATTTTCGGTTTTGGAATTTCCTTGTTGTCCAAACAACCTTGGTTTACAAATAGTTGAGTTCACATTTCTTGAAAACTATCCTAAGAACCAAGCAAACTTCATTCATGTTGTTTATGGTGGAGCCGTCTATCCAGAGAGGAAAGTACCCTAATTAGGCGAAATCTCTTACGACCGCTCGTTTAAATAATTCTGTGGGATCAAGAAGCTCTACGAACACCGATGGTGGAAAACTAGATAACTACATTGTTATTTTAGTTTTCTATTATTAATTTGATTGAATAATAGTTGTTGATTGATTGCACATAGTTTGACTATTCTTGAGAGCCTTCTCTTCTGATATAAAGGTCAGTCAAACTAGATCAAAGTATCAACGTGATATTTATAACTGTCGTTAGAACTAAACACATCTTGTGATAATTCATTGTTAACAGACTCCGTTCTGTGCGTAATTGATCACAAAAGGATTCAAGTTTGTGTTGTGCAGGTTATTTAAGAAGACAATTGAAGATTTGAAGACAAGAAGATTTTTCTTATTAGTTTTTCTATCTCGTGATTTGTGCACACATCTTGATTGGCTGGGATCCTACTAAATCTTGTTTATATTTGATAGACTTGTGATTATCTAGTTGATAAGATTGTCTTCATTATAGTTTCTCTTTGAGTTATATATTGTTTGATTGCAAATTCATAAATTGACGGTAATTAAGATTCAGATTGATCTAGGCAAACAAAGGAGTTTAATAGATTAAACATAAGAGTCTTTGTCAACGACTCAACATATCTTTTCTTAAATATTGAATAGAGCGGTTACCAAAAAGATTTGTTCCTTTACTGTTTGGAATACGATCAAAAGGAGTTGAGTGTTGAGGGGTGATTTTAGGTTTGAGTTTCTACCCGTCCTAACTAACCAAATGACCTTAATTTACCAAGAATAGTAGGAGAGAGAGTTGTCTTTCCATTGTACATTGTCCTTCCTTATATAAACTTTCCCAAAGGTTTCTCCTTTTATGACATCATGACACATGTCCTAAACCTCCTTAATTAATCTAATGCCATTCCTTAATATAACCTCATCCTTATCTATTAATCCCTTCTCCTTGTCCTTCTCACCTCATGGCTATTTTATCATTGGGCTTGGGCTTAGTCCCCAAGTCCCCACATCTCATTCTAGGCTTACCTCCCCTCTTGAGGGTATCCCGAACCCGTTGAGGGGTATTATTTTCATGTATCAATATTAGTCCCCTGACTGTTGAGTCAATTGTTAAATGACCCAATAGTCGCAAAAAATCTTCTTTGGGCGCCTCTCCCTTCGTAGATCGTTGAGATGAGGATTTTTCTTCCCCATTGATTCTATGATCATGGCGACGTTTAACCTTCCATCGTGCAGATTTCGGTTTTTGTCGGTTGCCATTCCCTCTGCATAACTGCCAGGTTCAGTTCCTGAGGTTCTCTATATATAAGGGTGTTAGTTTGTTTCCCCTTCATCTTTCTTCTTCTTCTTCCGCTCTCCTAGAAAATATCCATACACTCGCCATATCTAGCAGTTCCACCTGTAGTTCGTCTGAAGAATCTAGTGAATCTGAAGGGACCATGAACGAAGGTTCCGAGGAGACCGAATACTCGGGGTAGGATGAAGTCTATTTACCTTCTCCAGCAGATGGCAAATCCTATACACTCGCGGAGTTTACAAGCGGGTCCGCTCTGAAACGCGCGCTGAGGCTGAGGGAGATTCGCGGAGGTAAGCGCGTTTTTCCTCTTGATGATGTCTTAGTTCCTCGCCTTTTAAATCCTCCTGTATTGCCTTATCCTTCTGCCCCTGGATGGCTCATGCAACCCGAGTCAGAGACTATGGATGCTTTTGCGTTTAAATCGGTGCCGCGAATGGCTATTCATCTTGGCTACTATGATCTTCCCCTCATTGATATTCGGTCCAAGTCAAAAACTTATCCGGTGTGGCCGCATTGGGCATCCCACATGCGTTCCAATCCTAGTCATGAGGCTGCCCTTCGTAGGGCGGGTATTGACGAAGCTATAAATTCGTCTCTCAAGCGGGAAGTGAAGAGGTGTATACGTGATCTAACACGACTTTTTTGTCGCTGGGTTCCCCCTGTTCATACTCTTTTTACAGCATGGGGAGAAGCTACCATCATTTTGGAGGATGTAGTCTCCCTTACAGTGCTACCAATCTATGGTAGTCACTAGTATGACGAAGCGGCTGTCTATGGAGCGCTGAACGACGAGGACAAAGAGCTGTGTACTTATCTGTTGAAATGTAAGGACGATTCCCGTCGTGAATTGGTGCGGAAATACCAGGCGTTACCGAAACAAAGTGAGGGCAAGAAAGTTGTTGGTTCAGACAAGAAAGGGGAGTCTTCACATGTTGTGAAGGAAAGGGCTAAGTGGGTTAAAGAAAAGAAGGTTCCTTCGACGCGCCCAACGGGCGAGCGACTACTATCTAGATCTATCCATGCATACGAGGATATTCATGGCTTGTCAGCTCCTTCAACAGAGGCTGGTCCTGAATGGGTTACAAAAACCAACCGCCGTGTTTCCTTTCCTCTTTGGCTGAAGTATTGGGACCACGGATATTTGATGGAAAAGTTCTCTCCCCCCCAAAACGAAAAGAGAAAAATCCACGCGCGGAGTTGGCCGCTTTCGTTTATTTTGGATTTGTCATGATGTGTTGGAATACAATCCCCAGGATACCATCAAGTGTGGACTCGTGCCAATGGCGGTTTTGTTGTCTCGCGGCGTTTCTTTCCCGCTTGCGCCGATGTTCTTAGGTGGCTTGTATCGCCATCTAGACTTGTTCTGTCAGGACCTTCAGACAGTGGGTTCGTCTCACAATATTAAAACTTATATCTCGGCTTCCTTCATGCAAGCGTGGTATTGGGAGCATGTTCCTCCATGCGCGCCTGATCCGAATGATCTAGAAATTCACCGTGAGGAGGATGTTAGGCAAGATGATGGTTCGGTCAAGAGGGTCCCCATTATTTACGGCTATCCGCGGATGGCCCTTTGGAATATTAAGGGGAAAATACCCAAGGGTGATGTTTGCAAGCAATTAGACGTGGCTAAGGACTTCGTACCGTTTCCTTACCAAGACGGTCGATCACGTCCAACGCATTATGATTTCATTGCGCCTTTTGACACGGAGTTAGACTCAATGAAGCTGCTAACAGAGGTAGATTTCTATTCGGCGGTGGCTATGTTGCCTGGTTATCTCCCAGTTTTCTATGCTGGTAAGTTTATCGCCATGTCTTATAACCCTGATCGTGCAGCTCGGCAAGTTGGGTTTGATCAAGGGGTTCCCCATAAGTTTCCTCCTTTGGAAAGTTCTGATATTGGGGATGTCATCGCCAATTTTGATCGTTTTGTCTTTAAGGGGGTGACGCGTCTGTCTGATCGAGGGATCAACTTTTCATTCAAGCATCCTATCTCTGCGCGCCCCTTAGCAGTTACTAAGAGGGCCCACGAGTACCAACATCTCTTACGTCGTCGAGCTTTGAATTTTCTTTTGCGCGAGTCATCTTCTCCCCATAACCTGTCTGTTCAAGATCTTCGGACACTCCATGCATCTGGCTGAATTAAACTTGATAATGTCGTAGCTGCTGAACACCGCCTCGTTCCAGCCACTAAAGGTCATCCCTTCGAAACCTTGGTAACTTCTTGGGTTCCTCCTGAGGGCCCTGAGGCCGCGAAGCAAAAGAAGGAATCAAAATCATTTTCCGATCGTAAGCCTCCTCGGATAGAAGTAAAGCCGTTTGCTAACCCTTTGGCGTCGCATGTACCCCTCTCTCTACTTTTTTTTACACTCGTTTGTTGTTTGCCGTCGCCTTTTTACTTTTTAATTATATAAATGATGGAAGTTATTCTCAGGAAGTTCCCCCTCCTGGTCGCTTGGGGTGGAAGTCCCCCTCTTATGTGATGGAAGAGTATCTGAATATGCCTGAGAGCGACTGGACTGCGAGGAGTCTTGCAAAGAAGGATAAACGAGAGGCAGCCAAATCGTCTGCTACGCACCCTTGTTCTTCTACTAGCGCTTCTCCCTTACAGCCTCGACAGAGTCATCGGATAAGCGTGTCACAATCTCCCAGGGGTATGAGTAGAAGTCCAACTCCCTCATTTGTGGATCAATTAAGGGACCTTGGGGTCGAACTTCCTAAGGGTTCTGGTTGGGTGTCTCCTGGTCTTCACGTATCGTCAGTTCATCCTCTTCGGGTTGAAACTGTCCGTGTTAGGGGCGAACCTCCAGTGTCTCCCAGTGTCGTTCTGCAATCAATGAGCCCGTCTGGGTCTAGCCGATCAGTTTTTGGTGGGTCCTCATACCACGTGGCACTAACCGCTAATGATCCTGCAAGTAACTTCCTATTTAATACGTGTCTTCGTATTTATCGTTCTTACTTCTTTCCCCTCTCTCCCCCCCTTTTTTTATAAATCTAAGTTGTTTTTCGCAATCGTACTCATCTATCGTTTTTCAGGATCTACTGGTGATTTTGAGTCATCTTCTAGCTCTTCTGAGTCTCATCCTAAGCCTACCGGCATCCCGCATGACTTGTCGATTCCTGAGGTTAGTCTCCCTTCTCTTTTTTCTTTTGTTCACTTTTTTTGTGTGTGCTAAAGCTTCATTACCGGCGTTAGGATATGGGTAAAAAGCGTAAGGAAACTGTGAAGCCTGACATGGACGGTGTGCGACGCGTAGTCCCCAGTGGCGACGGGTCTTCCAAACGTGCTCGGATGGACGGTAGCGGTTCCTCTGCTCTTTCGGAAAAGCAGACTGATGTTCCTGTTGTCGACGCGCCGGATATCCCTGCTGTGTCAGAAGATTCTGAAGACGTGCAGCTTCGTTTCCCTTCAGTGGTGAGTGCCGCTGAGGCTGGCGTAGATCCCGCCACTCACACCCTTATTCACGTCTTTTGGGTTCCAACCGTTTTTGCCACTACTTATAGAGATGTCATGGAGCGCGGTGGTGGTCATATGGCGAAGGCGGGTCTGCTGGACGTTCGGGTTCTGTGTTACATGACTAGGAATCTCTTGGAGGTCGCTGATAAACTCACCCGTGTAGGGGATGATCTTGTTGATGCTACAACGATGCGTAGATGGGAGGTCGTTGTACAGTCCGCGCTCAATGTTCAATTCCCCATAACTTGGTTAGAAGAATTGTTGGCAAAGGTGAAGGGTCATAATGACTCTCGTGGCCGCCTTGTGGGTCAAATTTCTGAGCTGGAAAGGCGTTCTGAGGCGATTGCCAGTAAAAAAAAGGTGTTGGATCAAATGCTTGCTGATGTTGGGGTGGCCAACGACGAGGTGCTATGAGCCGAAACCGCGGAGGCAACAGTTCGCGCGGATCTTGAAGAAAAGCGTTAGGAATTGTCTAAGATTTAGATGGTTTAACGCTTCTTTCGTGTTATCTTGTCTTCCTTTGGTTGGGTTGGACTTTTATCTTATGGACTTGTTGTTTGTTTTATTCATTATTGTTGTTTGGGGATATTAATATGGTGGTTATTACTTATTAGTTTGATTTTGATGTTTTTCATTATTCCTTTCTTCATAATTCTCTTGTTTGTTTTGCTCTTCATGGATGCATGAGGTAGGCGGACGTTGATCAAACGCGCCCATTTCTCTTAAGGGTGTTGGTTGACTACGCCTATTCCTTTATTCATAATCCCCCTCTTTTTTTGTGAGAAGTATGGGGTGGACGGGTGTTGATTGGACGCGCCTACTCCCCCTTCTTTTTATGAGGCGTAAGTAGTGGGATCAACGAGCGTTGGTTAAACGCGCCTAATCCCCCTTTTTTGTGAGGAATGCACTTATCCATCAACCGTTAGGTGCCTTTGGCATTCCCGTGATTTTTATAAATTCGTTAGTGAGTTTTTTTTTCCATGCATATTGATTGTTTCTTGTACAACAAAGTACATTACGAGAAATTTAGTAGCTAAGTAAAATGTCTCACACAAGGATTTTCCAATTGTACTCGTCATTTACCGAGTTTTTTTTCACATTAAGTGCCACTGATATAAACCTTCAGTTTAAATATTGTAAATCATTATCGGAAGTGGCGAGTCCTACACGAAAACCAAGAACCGTTGTTGGATATTTGACACCTATAGCGGGGATGAGGCAGTGGAGTGTTTTTTTTTATACAATCAGCGCGAGATTCAAATCTCTAACTATAACTTGAGTGTTCAACCCCTGCCCAACTGGATTATTCCCTGTGGGGAGGGGAGTTGGCTGGAAATTCCAAGGATATAAAGTATTTATGGTATTCAAATTTTATAAAGAAAGTATGTAATAGAAAAATAAACAGGAACGTGCCGACTTTGTTAGAGAATATCGGTAGCGATAAAAAAGGCGATTTCAGGCGAATAAACCCCAAATAACAATTCCACCAATTTCTTCAAATTCTTCAATCCTTTCAACAAATCCAACTTTAATTTCTTCCTCCAATAATCTTCGGGTCTTAAATCTTTATGCAAAAATTAGTCAATCTATCAGATAATTACTTAGTTTGCCTTTCTTATGCGTTTTAGTTTCTTTGTTTCAATTCAAAGTTTTAATCGGTCCCTGCTTAATTAGTATATCTCTGTTTAATTTCCTACTTTGTGATAATTTCAGCTTAATACATCTTGTTTGTTGCATTTTGGGATAGTTTTTTAGTCTTCCTTTATGATATGAGCCTTTTGTGTTCAGTGTAAAATTTTCTCCAAGTCTTACTTGCTTCAGTTGCTATTGTCCTCTTTTATTTGTTGTATTGTAGTTTGGTGCTTTGTAATGTGTCCTGATTTTCAACATAAAATTACTAGCCTGGAACGTTCAAGGTATATGACAACCCATAACCCAAAACCATCTCAAAAGTTAAATGTCTACCCATTCACCAGACTTAATTTTCATGTATGAAATTAAAACATGCTTGAAGAAAACGAAATATATTCAAAAGTCTTTTAGTTATCCACGTAATTGGGTCCAATTTTTTGTAGGTTTATCTAGGGATATTTGTGCATTGTGGAAGGATATATTTCATATTGAAATTGTTCAGGAAGAATGAAACTTGGTTTATTTAATTCTTCAGAGCGACGTGTCTGTAGGGAAATAGATTGTCTCTTGCATATATGGAGCTTTTTATGCAACCGACAAGACCATTCAATGGTGGTGCAAAACCTTGTGGATGCTTATAACTTGCCTCGGCTTCTCATAGGAGATTTAAATACAACCTTAGATGAATATGAAAAACAGGGGGGGTTCTAGTTCCTCAAATCAGAAACATGTTTACGCTTCTAAGGTCACTATAAACTTAGTCTTCACAAATATGATTTACAATGGAGATCCTTATATTTGTCTGATCATCGACTATGTGAGAAGCTAATTTGGGTCAGATTAGAGAGATATTTAGGGAATGACTAGCATATATTTTTTTGGATGTTCAGTTGTATAATTTACCTCCTGTAGGATCTGATCATGCTTTGATTCTTCTTATGACTAATCCTGATAGTCATAAAGCTAGTAAACCGTTTCGCTTATGTGAATACTAGCTATCTCATAGGGATTGTAAAAAAGTTATATCCGATGGTTGGAATTCTTATTTCCCCCAATAGGTTTGAATGATATATCTCAAAAACCTTCTCTAACGCAACAGGTTCTAGATGAATAGAGTAAACATACTTTTAGAAGTATACATGGTAAAATAAAATATATTAAGAACCAGATGCAATCTCTAGCTAAATATAATAATCTACCTGAGTTAACCCCTTAGTGTAAGCATTTAAAGCTAGATATTTCTCATTGATATGATGTGCAAGATCAACATGTTAGGAAGATTTCTAGAGATAATTTATTTGCATATGGAGATAGAAACACTAAGTATTTCCATGCTAGATCTAACTTTGTGGGAGAAGAAATCATATTGCTTCTCTACAAAATTCTCTAGGAATATAGTGTAGGGAAAGAGATCATTGTAAATGGTCAATTTAAGCATATTACTACGCCGTCGCATCCTGATAAAGACTCTGAATTGCTTGACCTTATCACTCCTTGCATTTCTTCTTTAGATAATGAGAAACTTTTAAAAATCCCATCTTGAATCGATTAAACATACTATAGCTCAATTACCATCTTGGAAATCCCCTAGACCATATGTGTTCCAAAATGGCTTTTATAAGTTCAATTGGGAAATTGTCGAAAAAGAACTTGTTTTGTTGGTTTAAGATTTATTTATGACACAATCTTTTAAACCTTCTATGAATTTTACTTATCATACACTTGTTCCAATGGTTGAATGCACTTCGACACCTTCTGACCTTTGTCCAGTTAGTTTATGCTATTCAACTTATAAGATTATATTTAGAATAACGGTTAATCGCATGAAACCTATCATAGATAAAATTGTTTCCCCCTATCAAGCAATTTTTTTCCAGGTAAATATATCCAGGACAACATATTTATAGCACACGAATTAATTGATACTATGAAAAAGAAAAAAGATAGGGTTGGGGATATGGTAGTAGGGTTAGATATGTCTAAAGCTTTTGACCCTTTGGAGTGGTATTTTGTTAGAGATGTGTTTAAGCAATTGGGTTTTGTTGATGAATGATGCAATATAATCTATCATCATATTAAAACTCCTGCAATTTCTCTTCCTTTGAATGATACTCCTTGTCAACCCTTTACGCCTACTAGAGGGCTTAGATAAGAAGACAGTTTGTATCCTATATCTTTATTGTTTGTTTGGATGCTTTGTCTCGACTTCTTATTCATGCTGAAATCTAAAAACTTATTCATCGGGTTAAACCAGCCAGAATTGGTCCTTCTACCTCGCATATATTTTCTGCGGATTATGTTTTATTATTTCTTAAAGTTCATATTTTTGAATTCAAACATAATCAAGAATTATTATTGAGGTTTAACAGGGCTTCTGGATAGGTCATTAATCCGCTGAAAAATGGAATTACTTTTAGTAAAAATATACCTAGGTGTCGTTAGAATGCAATAGCTGATTTACTTCAAATGAAACATATGAAACTATCTGACAGGTACCTAAGTGTTTTTTTGTTTCTTAATAAATCTAAAGTAGCTATTTTTCAACCTCTAATAACTCAAATGCAGCAAACTAGATGGTTGGAAGAAAAATTAATTTCGTAAGCGGGAAGAGCTATTCAGATCCAGGCTGTTCTTAGTTCAATCGCTATGTATCAAATGTCATGTTTTCCTTTACTAGCGGGTACAATTAAACAATTGAATAATATCTAAATAAGATATATTGGTGGGGGCATCAACCAAAACAAAAACACTTCAACCCCAGAGCTTGAAATAGACTTTGCTTACCAAAAAGATTTGGTGGTTTAGGTTTTAAAAACCTTTCTAAGTTCAACTTGGCTTTATTAGCCAAAATAACTTGCATATTAGTTACCGAACCCCGTACTTTGTACGCAAGAGTTTTCAAGTCAAAGTATTTTGC
Organism: Papaver somniferum; assembly: GCF_003573695.1. Taxonomy (NCBI): domain Eukaryota; kingdom Viridiplantae; phylum Streptophyta; class Magnoliopsida; order Ranunculales; family Papaveraceae; genus Papaver; species Papaver somniferum. The sequence continues at coordinate 13,656,888 of NC_039359.1, forward strand.
TAAACATCAGATTTTGCATCCTAGTTTGAGGAAGAAGGGTACTTGGATTTGGAAAGGTTTGTGTCAAGGTCTTCATATAGTTAGGAAATATTATATTTGGGAGGTATCTACAGGAGAAGACATTATTATATGGCAAGACAGATGGCTAGAGACTAATTCTTAGGTTTTGCAAAGACCTACAGATCACCATTTGCAGGTTATAATCAAGTTTTTCAATTAATTAACTATGACACTGCCTAGTGGGAAATTCAACTTTATCTGAATTGTTTAGTCCACACCGGATAGAAAGGATACATCAGATAAGAATTTCTAACCGTGAGGCTGATATAATTAGATGGTCTTTGACAAACACTGGATATTTCACTGTCAAATCTACTTACTCAGCTTTGATTAGGGACCAATGAAGTGCTTTTTCTCAAGAACAGAAACATTGGCTTAGACTCTGGAATATGGATATTCTTCCAAAATTCAAACTCTTTATTTGGAGGCCTCTCCACAACATTCTACCTCTGAAAATGATGTTGTTTTAGGCGATTTCAGGTAAGAATCCGCTTATCTCTCTCTTCTTTCTCCCCTCTCTCGAGCGATTTTAGGCGAGAGAGACAACAACCTTCTGGGGAGCGTAAAAACTGCTCATATTTGCTTGGGTCTTCGTGGATCTAAGTCGATCTGAGCAGTAAAAGTCTTAGTTTAGCTAGTTCTTCATCTTTAGGTTAATTTCAGTAGATTTACTTTGGGTTTTCAAGTTTGTGTTAGGGTTTAAGATGTTTCATCCTCCATGTTTTCCGACATGGTTTATATGCTTTCACGGCGTTTTTGACTGCGTCTTTATGACGTTTCTTTATGGATTTAGAAGAAATTCTTATTTGTGTTACAGATGGGTGAAGTACATCGACGACGATATTTTCCGGCCACCGGAATCTTCTCCGACATCAAGACATTGGGCAAAATACTCCTCTTTCAATGGAGCTTATCTTTCTCTAGAAGACAAATATCAAAATTGTTGGACTAGGATCCTAAAAACCATTCTTCTCCGATTTATCGGTTCTCTTCATGCTTGTAATTGGTCTTGTTTCCGGTGTACCAAATCTTTCTCTTGTTGGAACACTAGGGTTTGTACTGATTCTAGTATGTTATTTCTTTCACTTGATGATGTACCTAATCCGCTCCATGTAACTTGATTGCTTTTAATGAATTAGGAGTTTATCAAAAAATAAATAAAAATGATGTTGTTTTAAATTTGGTATTGTTACTGATATGCTTTGTCCTTTATGTGGGTTAGCTGCTGAAACTCTTGACCATTATTTCATGAATATGATTTTGTCTGGTCTCTTTCCGCAGGTGCTCTATTCCCTTTCTTCTGTTCAATGTGTTAGAAAACATACTTCTGGAATGCATGAACATCATATAATGTATGTTATTATATTGTGGCAACTTTGGAAAGCTAGGTGCAAAGCCAGCTTAGAAAATTTACATCAGGATCCTATAGGGTTATACAGGGTATCAAAACTCAACTACAGTCCATGCAACATACAAGTCAATTTTATCAGCATTTACGAAAGCATTCTTTTTCTAATATGGTTGGGCCTAATAAGTATTATCTCACACATTCTAACCAGAAATCAATGCTAATTTTTGTTTGACGCTTTTATGGAGAAATCTTGCTCTAATGCAGGACGTAGAATTGATAGGTATACACCAGATGGTCATTTTGCAAGAGCCAAAAGTTGGACTACCAGGATAGCTCAGTGATAGTCGCAGAAGCTCATGCTTTCATCAAGCTATAGAATAGGCCACTAATCACCAGCTACAGAACCCAGTCTCCGTCTCTAACAACCTCTCCTTGGTGACAATAATTAATGGAGAACAATCTAACATAAGTTGGACACAATTTCCTTATGTAAATGGCTGTAAAATAGGTATTTTAACAACCTATATATAAATATGTCCCCCGTGAACTTAACAAAGTCGCGGATGCTCTAGCTAGATTAGCACGTAAATTTAGTGTATCAAAAGATTATGAAAGTCAGCCCCCCAGGTACTATCATTGGAAAACTATTTCCTTTTTGTAATTTGGGTTTTAGTTCTGTTTAATAATTCTTTTAGAATAGAAAAAAAGTATTTGTGGTGATTTTGTCGCCTCGCGCGCCTGTACAGGAACGCAACTGATACAAGTTGATAGACTGCAAAGCTAGGCTGGGCAAAGGAATGGTTTAATATTCGTTTTCCTATGTTGTTTGTGCTGTATAATTCACCCAATCAGTCACTCCTTTTCTTTCTAGTCTGTACTTCCTCTTTTACTTTTTTTTTTTCTTCTTTCTCTCTCTCTCTCTCTTTTAATAAAACACATCCAAACACGCATTCTTCTTCTTCTTCTTTGTTTTTGTTGTTTCTATCTTTCTTTCCTCTTTCTTTCTTCTCTACAGTTACCACCAAACAAACACCAATCACAACAGCAATGTCTCTCCGACCCACATCACGAGCAGAAGTTCGTAAGAAATCATACAAAACTGGCGTTGATGCAGATGATGCAAGAAGAAGAAGAGAAGATAATCTAATCGAGATCAGAAAAAACAAAAGAGAAGATAACCTTCTTAAGAAAAGAAGAGAAGGTCTTCTTCAATTTCAACAATCTTCTTCTTCTAATGATCCTAATTCATTGTTAATCCCTCCTGTTGCCGTCGAGAAAAAGGTAGTTTTATTGATCACTTTTTGTTGAATGTTGATCTATTTTACACTGTATTAGATTAGTTAAATTGAAACAAACTAGGGTTATGTATGATTCACTGATTTTTACTATGGAATATTATATATATATTTGATGATGGATTAGGTTTGACTACTGATCTCACTTGGAGGTATTCTTACCAATTCAACATATTTATACTTTTTTTTAATGAGGTTTGAAATTCGATTACATCGATGCTATTGCCTTTACTATTTTAATTACACCTGATATCTGTTTATTTAAACAATCAACTTTCTGGGGTTGCTGGTTTGATTGCTGATGTGAAACCCAAAATTGACTCTTTTTAGTACTCCATATATACTATATGACTTCTATATGTGTGGCGTACGTTTTTGTGCTCTGTGTTCTCTGATGTTGTTGGTGATGGCTTCGGGGTACTGTTATGTTGGGTTGAATTCTGGATTTGAACCTTATTAATTGGATTCTTTTTGACTTTTGTTCATATATTAGGTGACTTATTAATAAATTCCATAAAAGGAATGTGGAGAAGGATTTTTTTTTCTGCCACATCAGTACCTGCCTATGCTCTAGTTTGAAAGTGTTCATTTAGGAAGAAGAACACCTCAGTACCTGCCTAGGCTTTTGGAAGTTTTACTATGGAAGACAACTGATAAATAGAACTTGGGAATATATGTTATGTTCCTTGGGAACTTGGGAATTTGAGGCTGACTAAGAATAAATTTAGTTATTTTGTTATTGCGCATTGTTTTGATTGTTTATCTTGTTGGTGTTCTCTGATAGTTGGAGAGCCTACCTGTTATGGTACAAGGAGTTTGGTCAGATAACCCTGCTTCACAATTGGAGTCCACAACTCAATTCAGGAAGCTTCTTTCTATTGGTATGCTCGAAAGTCCTGTGTTGATGTTCTATTCATTTTTAGCTTAGTTTTATTTATTCCAGTGTTCTTACTTTCGAGGCTGAATTTTGGTTGACTTATTATGCAGAGCGCAGTCCTCCAATTGAGGAGGTAATCAAAGCAGGCGTCGTTCCTCGCTTTGTGGAATTTCTGGAGAGGCAAGATCTGCCTCAGTTACAAGTATGTCCTTCTCTAGATTTTACTTCTAGATAAGAAAAAACTTGTGAACTCAAGCTTTACTGATGTTAATTAACCTTACCATTCAGTTCGAAGCTGCTTGGGCTTTAACCAATATTGCATCTGGGACGTCAGAGCATACACGAGTTGTTATTGAACATGGCGCTGTGCCAAAATTTGTGCAACTTCTTAGTTCTTCAAGTGACGATGTCCGAGAGCAGGTAATCCAAATCTCATTTTTGTCTTGCTGGTTCTGTTCTTCTGTAGTATGGTTATCAAGCTATTTTTTGTTTGATGTTAGAGAACTTGATCGGATTTAGCTTGTAACGGACTTTTTTTTTGTGTGCAAGTACTAAGTCACTTTTCTTTTTCTGCATTCCCTCTACAGGCTGTTTGGGCCTTGGGTAACGTGGCTGGTGATTCACCTAGCTGTAGAGATCTTGTCCTTGGTAACGGTGCCCTCATTCCATTGCTTAATCAGTTAAATGAGCACTCAAAATTGTCTATGTTAAGGAATGCAACATGGACATTGTCGAATTTCTGCCGCGGAAAACCACCGGCACCGTTTGACCAGGTTTTGATCAGAATTGAAGTTTTTGGTTTGACAGTTTTGTAAATTAATATTTCTCATCCATGTCATGTTATTTACTTTGCATCAGGTTAAGCCTGCACTGCCTGCTCTTCAGCAGCTTATACATTCATCAGATGAAGAAGTGCTAACAGATGCGTGTTGGGCACTCTCTTATCTTTCTGATGGCACAAACGACAAAATTCAAGCTGTGATTGATGCCCGTGTTTGTCCACGACTTGTGGAACTCCTACTGTACGATGTTTTCTTTTGTTGGCATCTTGATTTATATTTTCATTTATTTACTATTAGCTGACTAAGATATGTTTCTCTTTCAGTCATCCATCACCTACAGTTCTTATACCTGCTCTTAGGACAGTTGGAAATATTGTCACGGGTGATGATGCTCAAACTCAGGTATGTGTATTTGCAGAAAACATGACGCAATATACATAGATGTTGGACACTAAATGCTAAGTGATATATCTTCTCTTGGTGTCAGTTTGTGATCGACAACCATGTGCTTCCTTGTCTTCACCAACTTCTCACACAAAATCACAAAAAAAGTATTAAGAAGGAAGCATGCTGGACAATTTCAAATATTACAGCAGGGAATAGGGATCAAATACAGGTAAATGGCGCATGTTTTTGTTTTTCCTGTATGCGTTTTCAAGTATTTCTAATTTATACTCTAAGCGAATTATTTTGTATTTAAATGGTTGAAAAAATTGACAAATTTTACATAATTGAAACAGGCTGTTATTGATGCCAACATCATCCTCCCTCTAGTTCATTTACTTCAGCACGCTGAGTTTGATATCAAGAAGGAGGCTGCTTGGGCTATCTCAAATGCTACCTCTGGTGGATCCCACGAGCAGATCCAGTAGGCATTTTTATCCCTTTCCAGTAACCATCATTTATACAGTAGACCTTACAATCGGTTTATTCCCTTTCAGTGTCAGTAGAAAACTAATTAAGTAATCATTTAAAAAAGCTAAAATGGTGAATGTTTGTGAGGCGGGAAGTCAACTGTATATACTGTTTTCTAGCCACCCCTACTGCTTTCTACTAACATTGGGATCATCTTAATCTGTTTTAGGTTCTTAGTGACTCAAGGCTGCATCAAACCTCTCTGTGATCTTCTAGCCTGCCCTGATCCAAGAATTGTTACCGTTTGTCTGGAGGGGCTCGAGAATATTCTGAAAGTGGGAGAGGCTGACAAGGATTTGGGAAAGAACGGCGGTGTCAATCTCTTTGCACAGATGATTGATGAATACGAGGGATTAGATAAGGTTGAGAATTTACAAAGCCACGACAACAATGAGATATATGAGAAGGCTGTGAAGATCTTGGAAAGATATTGGATCGAGGATGAAGATGAAGAACAAAATCTTCAAGATGGTGGGGACGGAACTCAGCAGGGGTTTGATTTTGGAACTAGCCAGCCTAGTGTTCCCACTGGTGGTTTTAAGTTCGGTTGAAGTGGGTTAGACTCCAATTTGGGCTCTAATATTTTATTTTTAATTTTCTTTTTTATCCTTGTGTAGCAATTTGGGGTTATAGTGTTCTTCTTATCAAAAGTTTTTTATTTTCTTTAGCCGAATTTGCTGGTTTTGGTACACACTTAGTTGTTTGCCCAGTACAAAGGGCGAGTCAGTGTTTTTGGTCTGGCTCCTAGGTTTCGTTCATCTAGGGAACGCTATGAAAAAGATGTAAACCTTTCAACAATTGTGGTTTCCAGTTTTAATCTTTCATTTTTATGATGAGATTCTGATTCTTGTTTGTTATGGTCACGAGACTCACGATCATTTAAAGGCAGTCAGTTCAATTGGTTCATTACTTTTCTTGATCAGAATGCATGTAAGCTGCATGAGCTTATGCATAAAATGTAATCTTGCCGCGAATAAGCTTCAAGGTCTTGTGGTGTAGGTGCTTGATTCGGTTGCTGCCAGGAAGTTGCGCTTGGGAGGTGCTTGCACTTCTTTGCAAATTCTACATCTAGGTTTCTATCTAAAGAAAATGTGCAAGCATGCCAAGCAGCTAGCAGACACTTGTCTCCCGAGTGTTTAATACTATTAGCTTACAAAAATCTAATGTGTTTGCGGTTTTAGGTACCTGGGTTGTACAAATAAAATCGTCACAGTAGAACTAAACTTGTTTTTGTAGTGTCTCTGCCATCACTAGTCCTCTTGAGGTGGTGGGAGCTGTTGAAATTCTAATCTTCCATTTACTGTAGGAAAATTCAACCGTTAATATCCATGTGGGTCTGCCATTGCATCTTCACCCCTAGATGCAACAGGTAAATATCATTTTAGCATGTCAACAGGTAAATTTGGGATTTGCCATTTACATACAATTTCGGATGAATTGGTATTTACAGGATCCAATGATGGATTGGTGGCAAAAGTGAACCTTATCACCACCACGTGTTCCTGTGAAAGCATGTAAAGATGCATATTTTCTTGATTTAAATAGAGCTTCATTTTGAGGCATTCATTCATTCATCAGAAAGAAAAACAAAACTAAGAAGTAGAAAGAAAGAAAGATTGTCGACTTCATTATGGGCAAGAGTATTAAGATTTTCTTCCTATTCATTGTTCTGCTATTTGTCTCCACTGCCCTCACAAGTAAGTAGTTCTTTTTCCATTCAATTCAAGCTTTCTTTTGTTGGATCCGTTTTCTTTCACAGGAAGAATCATTTCACTTGATTAGATTACTAGATCAGTAGATCAGCATGCTAAGTGATGTATGATTTGTATATGTCGGCAGGTGGGTCGACGCTTTTATGTAAGAAAGGTGAAGTTAAGACACAAATGCTATACATCCGATGTGGTCTTTCATGTAAGCAGATATGTGCATCCAATAAGCAATGCCGAAATACTGGTTGCGAAAAAGTTTCATTTTCTCCTGATGAGCCTGCATCTGATCAATGTGTCATATGCCAGACTACAAAAAAGCAAGGCTTAAACGCCATAGTCGTTTAACTGCTAGTTAGTTGCTTCCTTTCGGTCGTGTTTTGCTTGTAATTTTGAAGATTCCTGTGTTACATTAATAAAGTATCTTGTTTCGGTTTCATTAATACTGAAGTTTCTGAATTAAATATGTTTCGATTTCGCACCATATAAATCAGATTTACAGAACAAACCTTGCTTTTGCTTCAATTTCCTGGTAGTTCGTACATTTGCATTGACAATACGGGAAGATTACATTACTAAAGCTCAGAAGCAAAAGTAAAATCTAATAAAACTGTCACTAGTTCTAGCTCAAGCTATAGCTCTCTCTTTACCCTTTTTACTTGCACTAGATGAAGCACTGCTTCTATCTTTTCCTGCATCCTCCTCATCAACAATGATAATAGTCTCTTGCAGACCTTCATCATCCAATTCCTCTTCTTCGTCTTCGTCTTCATCTTCATAGTCTTCATCATCATCTTCATAATCTAAATCCTCATCATCATCACTGTCATCCATATCTGAGCGAACGGTGTGGAACTCGGGAGGTGGAGGGCAGTCCTCAGTGATTGCTTCATCCCTCTTTATTACTAGATGTCGAATGACCCTCTCATCTTTGTCTAACAAGCTTTTGAAATCATTAATCCATTTAGCTTCCAACTCAAAGTTCATCAACATGTAGTGGGCATTCTTGGCTTTCTTTATCTTGTAAGCCAGTCTTCGGAGGCCCCAATCGCTTACTCTCCAAATCTTACCCTTTTTCTCTTTTAAAAAGCCTACAGAGGATTCAGAATTTAGAACGTATAAAACACACATTAATCACTTGTAAAGATTTTGCAAAGCAGGCAAACCCCTTAATATGAAAGTCTAGAGCTCACATAAATTGAAACTCAAAAGTGAACAAACTCGCTAAAATTGAAATGCAAACAACAAGAATGATGAAGAGAATAAGATCACCTTCAACTTTAGAATTTACAATTCCAACCTCCTCCGCATGGTCTTCATGAATCATATAAACCACTTCATAATGACGCACTGCAAGAACAGTAAACACAATTGCTTAATTCTGCTATACCACTACATTTTGTCCATCACCCAGAAATCACACAGAATTAACGACAAGGGATTCGTGAAACATCTCTGATTGAATTCTACCGTAATTTTGATAACATCTAACTGGCACAACAATGTCATCACAGATTCTCTTTTGCAGCTATAGAAGAGTACCAAATAAGGAAAAGCACAGCAAGATAGGCAGTGGGCCGAGGAAGATCACAAATTAGAAGAATCACAATGAAGAGAAAAAAGAAAAAAGCTGGTTTGGTAGGTGGTTTACTAACATTTCGATATTAATCAAAGTGGTCTATAACAAAGCGTGCACATAAATCGTACAAGCATGAAATGATAATACCAGATCAACATCAAATATTGGCAAAAACGTTATAGCTAATTTAATTACAATACTAGCAAGTAATGATACACAAAAACAATATACTTACTTCTGTCATACTTCAAATCACTTTCCAACTGAAGATTGAGGAAATCAAAAAGCTTTTCTGCAGAAACAAAAACCTTAACTAGTTAAAACCACAACATTTGAATAGCAAAATATTTCCTTAGTCCAAACACGAAATTTACTAGTAAGTACTAACCTTCTTCGGAATCTGCAAATTCAGGGGCAAGTTTACCATCTTCCTTTACGTTTTGCTGAAAACCAAAAGAATACAACCCATTTCAAAAACTAACATAAAATTCATAAGAATCGTACAAGTGCAACTTGGATCATGAATGAAAATGGTACTCTCATGAGACATTACAGCATCAAAGTGTTAAAGCAGAAAAACTAGTTTTAATTCTACCAATTGTAATTGAAGTAACCTAAAATGTACAAATACAAATACACATGCCCTTTCTATTTGGATAAGTAAAATCCCTCTACTTCAAATAAGCTAAAACCCAAATGCGGTGGGTTTAACCAACACCATTTCCTCACAATTCTCACAAAAAAACACCATAATGACCTAAACTATCACTGAAAAGTGAATCATGCCCAGGAAAATTCAGCAAAACCCCTAAGAAATTGGGTTTTACCACAAAATGTATTTAAACCTATTTTATCAGTGTGATGAGAATAAAAAAGGGTTCTCAACAAAAAAAACCCAAGGAAGTAGAGAAAAAAAAATCATGGAATAGAACATTGTAAAGAAGGGAATTTCTGTGTGTTTCAAACATTCATTACCTGTTTGAGCAAGATAGCCTCAGGGAAAGGACCAGTAGATTCCTCAGGTTTAGGGCTAAAACTATGTAAATCACTTTTATTCTTCTTTTTAGCTTCTGTAATCACTAAATTTCTGTGTTTCGTTTCAAGCTTTGGAGTTGGTGGAAATGGTAATGGTTTTTGAAAAGACCATCTTTTCACACTACTAGTAGATGTTAAACATGATATCTGGTTCTTGAAAACCCTTTCTTCCCCATGAACTAATTTAGGTGAAGCTTGCATAAGAACCCCCATGGTGGTGGAAGTCTAGATTGCCAGAAAGAAGAAAACTCAAAAAGAAGATAATGGTGTTGGCACAGTTTCTTTTATTTCAGTGGTCTATGGTTTTATCGTAATTCCAAGTGATAGACTGGGTATTTCTTCTGAAACATCCTCTATTCACTAACTCATAAAATACTAAGGGGTTTTAGTTGGGTAGAAGCTAATCTGGATTCTGGACAAAACGGAATAAAACTCCAAGAAAAAGTGTCACCAAAAGAAAAACCCTAAAACGTGAGAATTCTCGCCGGTCTTCGTCTGAAAACTTCATTCTCCTTGCCGGTTTCGTTTCTCTTTCTAAATTTGGCGATCTCCTTCATGTTTACAAGGTACAAACCCTCAATTTTTAATATGTCTTTTGTGTGTTTAATCGTTGTTTTTTCAGTTTAGCATTTTCTTATGTGTGGTCTCCTGAATCTTTATGCGATTGTCTGGGTTAAAAATTACTCTCTTTTACAATCCCTTTAAAATTTCTTTACTTGGATTACCTGTTTTATTATTATTCTCAAATTAATACCCATTCGCTTCTGAAAGTCCTGAATTCAGATTGGTCTTAGGTTCTTCTACATTCAGCTTCTCGTAGAAAAACAGTGTGTACCACAAATTAAGGACTGAAATCCTGATTCATAAACTTGCAGATAGTATTTATTGAATTTATCCAACTAAGGCCAGTATAGTTTCTGAATGAATAGTTGTAAAAAATCTTTCAGAAATAATTAACCTTAGCTAACTAGTTCATTGCCATCTTAGTAACTGAAACACCCATTTGGTTGAGAATTGAGACTTACTATATGCATTAAGCAATATGAATATCCTATATATCTCTTCACATAAACCTAGTGTTACGATTTAAACATCTAAAAAATAGTACTGTTTGTAGTTAAGATTAAACCTTATACCCCTCTATTTCGTTAACTAATCATTTGGGAATGAATATATAGTTCGTCAAAAATCCCTACCCGAATTGTTTATTATGTTTTGTTAAATGCATCTTTTTGTATGATTTTACATCTGATCTTCAATTTATCTGTGCTTCTATGTAAACTTGTAGATTTCTATCCCAAGGCATTTTTATGATTTTAGTTCTCTGTGCATTTTCTGTACCAGGAATAACTGTCCTAGACGAAACCACTGCTTCACTTATTTAAACTTAAGCAAGACGACGTCCTTCTCTTTGCCTGTTCCTTTAGTGTATATTACTACTGGTATTTGTTAGAGTATATTTATATCAGGAATGGCACCGATGAAGATATGGTTGTTCTATGATGGAGAATGGGATAAATCAGGTAAGGGTTTGTGTTACAATGGTGGTCAACAAAAAGGACTATTAGTGCAACATGATATAACTCTCGATGAGATTAAGAAATTAATAAGTTGTAGTGTTTCCGAGGAAGAAGATTCGGGCCGCCCATGTGCCGTTACTCTATGGTGTTTGGTACCTGGTACTGTACAGGTGAGAGATCCTATGAAAATAGCAAAACAATCAGATTTTGATTTCTTTTTAGCATTAGTCAATGATAACTTTCCAAGGTGTGTTCCTTTGTATGTGACAAGACAACCTAAGGAACCACCAAGAGCTGAAATTAGGGTATTTCAAGATGCTTGTCCTGAAAATGCTCACACTCCAGAAAGAGATGGTTCCAGTAGTCAGAATAGCTTTGTATTCAAGAGAGCAACACTCTTCAGAGTTGAACCGCACGTTTCACCGGCTTATGGTGACTCTGTGGATGACTTGTTTGATGATGAGGAAGAAGATGATAGGTTGAAAGAAAATGAACTCCTACCATCGCTACAAGCTAATGAAATAAGTCAAAAGGATGGAGATGTAGTGCATGTTGATGATCAAATGCGTGCTTCTACATCTGGTCCACCTCCAGATATTGATGGACAGATGAACAAGCAATACACCGATGAGTATTGCAAAGAGTTTGAAGTTGGTGAGTTGTTTGAAAGTAAAATTGCTTTTCAGAAGAGATTGAGTATTTATGCATATAAAATGAACTTTGAGTTCAAGTTTAAGAAGTCTCAAGCAGATAGGGTCAGTGTAGTTTGTGATGCTGATAATTGCACATGGTCACTGTATGCAACAAAGTTTAAAAATAGTTCGTATTTTAGAGTGAGGAGATACCACAAAATCCACTCTTGTTTGCGAGACAGCACATCCGCCAGCAAGCATAAGCATATAACTTCTCGGATCATCGAAGAATGCATAAAGAACAAGCAGAACGGTGCAGGCGGTATATACAAAACGAAGGATATAATTGAGGAAATTCAGAAGGATCTTGGTATCACTATAAGTTACCATCTGGCACGGAGTGCTAGAGAGCGTGCGGTGGCTTCCATTTTGGGGTCAGCTGAGGAATCCTACGCTTCACTTCCCTCTTATTGTTCAGAGTTGGAGAAGTCCAATCCTGGTACTGTGACGTTTATTAGCACAGATGCTTCTGATAATTTCAAGTATTTTTTCATTTCGATTGGCGCTTGCCTACGTGGCTTTTTGAGTTCAGTCAGGCCTGTAATCTCTGTTGGTGGAACGGATTGGAAGGCCAAATACCGTGGGACGTTGTTCTTTGCCACCTGCAAAGATGGGAATGATCAGTTATTTCCTTTAGCATTTGGCATTGGTGATTTGGAGAATGATGCTTCTTGGCATTGGTTTTTAAGCAAATTGCGAACAGTGATTGGTGATGTTGCAGACTTAGTCATCATTTCCAGTCCAAACGCAAGCATAGAGAAAGGTGTTCGTACAGTGTTTCCAGAAGCAGTTCATGGAGGATGCCTGTATCACATTGGTCGGTATGTGAAGAAAAACTGCAAAAATGATATTCTGAATCAAATGTTTCATGATGCTGCCAAATGCTATCGAATGTCAGATTTCAACCACATATTTCATCAGATCCGCCAGATATTCCCTGACATTGCCTCTAAGCTGGCTGAAGCAGGATTTGAAAAGTGGTCTCGTTCACACTTCAATGGCATACGGTACAATATAATGACAACCAACATTGAAGAGTGCATAAGTCTCATTGTTAAGGATATTGATGACCTTCATGTGACCAAGTTAATTGAGCTTGTTAGTAAGATGTTCCAAAGCGTGTTTGATGAGCATCGAGAAGCTGCTCTGGGTTCAACTACTACACTAACAAAGTGGGCGGAGGATGAACTTCGCGAAAGGATGAACCAGTCTTCTCTGTACTCAGTTCATCCCATCAACATGGATGAGTTTCAGATCTTTGATAATAATAAAAATGCAGAAGTGAAGTTGAACTACAAAACCTGCACGTGCCGAGTGTTTGATCTTGACCAACTTCCGTGTGCACATGTAATGGCCGTGTGTAAGTTTCGTAACCTGGATCCTTACCAGTACTGCTCAAGGTATTACTATCTTGCTACACTTAAGGAAGCATATTCAGACTCTATACATCCAGTTTCATCTCCTGAAAACTGGGAGGTATCCGAAGAGGTTCGCAGTCGAGTTGTGTTACCTCCAGGAACACGAAGACCTTGTGGCCGACCAGGTAAGCGGAAAATTTCTTCTCAAGAAGAAGGGGAATCAGGTAGGAAGTGTGGGAAGTGTGGTTTGTCCGGGCATAACCGTCAAAGGTGCGAACAAAGTGGTTCTCTGTTCACATAACTGAAAGTTGCATAATGTTTCTTTTTATAGTATAAAATAAGTTAATGGAATAGTAGGTTGTGATGTATGGATATGATTTTTTTGCCAAAGTTGAGTTACCCGGTCTTACAAAATGGTGTTGTTTACCTTTCTTTTGGTTGGAGTGTTATCACTGCCCTAGTTTACCAGTGCAAGAAAGGCATCACTGAGTTTATTATACAGACTAACAGACCCAGGTGGGCTTATAAATCAAATTTGACAGCATTGAAGGTAACAGAAAATTCTTAAAATTTGAAATTGCAAAATTCACTAGGTGATAAAAGCGGGATGTTGCCTTAATCCTTGAATGTGTCTCTTAATCGTATATCTTGTATTCTTATTTTACCCTTTCTAGTAACATGTGTTTGGGGTACTATATTTTTAACTTGTTACTACAACCTGCGGTATTTTACCCTAGGCTCCCACCCTGAACCCATTCCTTCTCGAGTTCTATCTCAAAAAACAATTGTCTGGGGAGACGAAAAATTATCATTTGACTACTAGATTGAAATCAAGGAGAGACCAAAAACTATAATTTAACTACTGTATTGAAATCAAGGAGATGGATGAGAGCCATGAAGACCAGTTACAATTTATTTTATGTCAATAAACCCAAGATTCCGAGATGAATTATTTTTTGGATGATAAATCTTTTCATCCTTTTTCATCTCAACAAGAGTCAAATGAAGAATGTGGACCTCATAATGAGGTAAGTGCATTACTTAGTTGAAAGAGAAAATTAGGTTAATGCACGACCCATGGGTTACCCATAATATCAAACCCTTAATTGAAAGAAGTTTAAATCTAGGCCCCGAAATATTAAAAGACTTTGATACCCTTATGCATATGAACCCTGATTTTGGGCATACCAAAATCTTTCAAGGCATACCACATGAAGACAAAAAAGGTTGTGAAATAGCAAAATCAGATTACCCCTTAACCCAATTTTTTTAATGGCAAATCTTCCCTTTACGATTAGTGTTAGTAATATTGATTAGTGATTAAATATTTTGTTTAGTGATTAAGATAATTTTCAGAATTATAAAAGGTTGTTTAGATGATCTTTTTGATCATGGTTCGGCGAAACATGTTGAGGTTCGGCTCACATCTATGAGCCGAATCTACCAATTGATGAACGGTTTGGCTCACATCTATGAGCCGAACAACATCCTGAATATCCCAAAAAAATAATAATTACTGGTTCGGTTTATATTTCGAAAATCGTATGAGCCGAACATCAATTTGTTATTTTTTGGGTTAAAATATTGTTATTGGTTGGGCACATATTGAGAATATCGTAATAGCCGAACCTCATAAATCTGCTAGGTTCGACACATATTATGATTATCGAATATGCCGAACCCCTATGCATCTCTATCTGTGACTAGGTTCAGCTTGAAATTTCATGAAATTTTAAGCCGAATTTTTCATATACACTTACAAGAAGCTTTTGTGATGAACAATTCGGCTAAAAATGCAACTCAATTTTGAGCTGAACCCAACACTGTAACCGTCATTTAATCGATGAAAAACAACAAATAGGAGATTGGGTTTGTAAAACTTACTTTCTTATCCTTATTTTCGGAGTTGGAGATGCAGTTGGTTCAGTTTCTGGTTCAATTGGTGGTTGATTTTCAGTTTCTACACCTTTACCTTCAATTGGTTCTTCTTCTTCAATTGATGGATTAGAAGACGATTTGGTTTGCCTAGTCCCTAGTTTTCTTTGTACGAGTCATTATGTGGTTGAGTTTAATCGACGATCAAATTTTTACGAATCGACAATTAATCACGATGATGAATTTTTTTTTCGCAGGAGGGGGAAGAGTTCGGCTAGAGGAGGAAGAAGAAGAAGAGATGTTAAGGGAAACTGATTTTAAATTTTTATATTAAGGGTATATAGGTAATTGAACTACCCATAGGGTACCCCTTATAAGGTCACCCAAGATGGGACTATTGTTTTGTATGCCTTGAAATATTTTGGTATGCCCAAAATCAGGGTTCATGCATATTGTCAATCCCATAATTAAATAAAATTTAAATTCAGGCCCAAAATTGTTAAAATAATTTATCTCAACAGTTACACGTGTAAGCAGAAGTTACACATGCGTATGGCATGTGTATCTACAAGTTACACATGCATATATATGTTTATCTCAACAGTTACACGTCAAAAAAGAAACATATATTCAGTTGTTATTGAAATAATAATTTCATTTACAATAATTTCTCTGTTTATTAGTTAGATATGGGCATGCAATGACTACAATAATTTCTCTGAGATTTAAAACATCAGGGCAAAGACAAAATGATTGCCATTTTCAGTTAACCAGTCATCTGGGTATGTTCCTACTGCTCCAAACATATACCTGCAATAGTATCAGGAGGGTCGAAAAGGTTATCATCTAATAGCCAAACAAAACGCAAAAGAATCTAAATATTCATTTTTTTGGATGGAAAACCATAGTAACTGAGATAATAAATTACGCACCAACTAACCAATGTCAAGAATGACAATACGACAACTGTGGGGACAAAAATCTTAGCAACCTGTATGAGACATGCAGATAATGAGAATAGTAAAGGAACATAATTACAATTACAACACTACTTGAATATTGTAGAAGATAAAGCAAAAAAAAATTAGCATGAGACATTTCATAGATTAAATATGTATAAAAGTAAGCACCATAAGTAACTGTTCCATTGATACTTACAAAATCAACAAATTATTGAACATGATCTTTGGACATTTGGGCTGTCTCAACCAGACAAATAATATGGCTCAAAACATTGTTAACTAGAATGTGTAACTACCAACTACACATCCAATTAGCATGTGTAACTAGTAGCTACACATCTGTATAACACTCGTAAAGTCTGAAGGCTTGTGTACATGGTACATACAATTTACAGTGTAATCTTATTAGACTGTGCATCTTATTATACAATTTACAGAGTCATCCAATTTGCATGATATCCCATTCTATAAGAGCTTGCACAAACAAAAATGTAGACTTTTTTATCCTATCCAATTAGCATGTGTATCTATAAGATACACATCTGGTTAGCATGTGTAACTAGTAGCTACACATCCATTTAGCTTGTGTATCTAGAAGATACACAACTAATTAGCATGTGTAAGTAGTAGCTACACACCCATTTAGCTTGCCAAATTAGTGAATTTCGTCACATAAAGTTCAGAAGATTTAAAATGTTTCAATCAAAGATAAGCATATTGCATCAGTTTTGACCTAAGAGTATTCATGGAAAATATATAGTAGTTAAGATACTTTGAAGAGATGATACTTTTATTCGATGTGATTCATTATGTAACCACAGATGTTGATGATATTATTAGTCGTTATATTAAGCTAGTATTCATTGTAAATCGACAAAGTCGTCATCACTAATGGATGTTCTTTTGAGAACATAAACTGATATGGCAAAAAAAATGCCTACCTCAAGTATTTGATGTACTCTTCAGTTTCTAAGGTGCCAAATTCTGGTAGTACAAGAGCAGCAACAACTAAAACTAGTTGGAACACTGTGTTAACCTGTTGTCCCAAAATGCAGAAGAGAAAAAAAAATCAATTCAACTTGCTAAATAATGATAACTCAAGGAAAAGTCAAGCAGACTGCCGAAAAATACTAAGGCAGATCTTAATTCTTACATTGAAGTACTGTTAATTAATGTTAGACCATCAATATGGACATCAATTGCTAGACCGTTGATAAGGACATCAACTGCGAACCACAAAACCCAAAGTAAGCAAATTTACATTATTTTCCTTTTGAAATGTATAGTTTAAGAGAATAATCATCTATGCATGGCAGATATACATCACTAAATACATGTGTAAGAAACAATTACACATCTAACATGCAAGTGTAACCAGCAATTGCATATCCTAAAAGCATGTGTAACTAGTAAATACACATGCTTATAGCCACACAATTTCATCAAAAAAGATTTAAGATACTAGAAAGGCTTTAGAAAGTGGACCCATTCTATCCAAAGTTCAACCCTGCATAGACAAAAGAAACAATGACATAAGTACCAAAAGATACTAATTTAAGACGCACAAAATTACCGGAAGTACAATCAGAAGATGTTTTAATGATACTTGAAAGTTGAAACTAACTTTTCTAGTGGTTTTGAAACACTGAATGGTATTATCTACATTTTCTAATGTCGGTGTAAGCATGCATTAGACCAATGACTAAATGAATAACTACGCAACATATGCCAAAGTAGATATGCAAGGAGTTTTAGATTGCTTGCCTTTGTGTCAGTGAACTTGATAAAGAAACGAGATTTGGACACAGAGATCTTGTCTTCGAGAATTGTTGCACTCAGTTTCTTGTTTACATAGGCATTAAGACCTCCAATAGATGTTAGCTCACCAAAAGTGTTGTTCTCTCCACTCCTACCGAATGAGATAGGGACTGATCCTTTTAGTATAAACATAACTTACTGCAAATTAACATAAAAACCTCAGTTGAGTTCACGAGATAAGACAAGTCTACTAGTACGAAACTTAGTGCAAAAAATGTACATATATGTTGAAACATTGATATCTAAGATGGCCATGTCATAAAATGCCCAAATAATATCCTGAAGGTGTTAAACTGACTCCATCTTCTATGAGTTTTCAATGTAACCATCACAAGTAGAAAAATGGTGTGCAATCGTACCAACACTCATGAGATAAATATTTTCCTGGACTGGTTAGATTACTCTAATCGTATATTTTTACAGGTCGTATCACCCTAGCCAAAATTTGGCACGAAAGTTTACCAGACGAAAACTTCAGAAACTCAAATATAACGAAAAAATGAATGTGTATCAATAAGTTACATTAATAATTAGCATGTGTAACCAATAGATACACATCCATTTAGATTGTGTAACTGATAGCAACACATCTAATTAGCATGTGTAACTAATATATACACATCCATTTAGCTTGCCAGTTTACAACACTCTACAATTCATATGTGAAATTAGATCCATAAGATAATGCATTAGACTTAATTAAGTCTGTAGTAAGTCATATTATCACAATATACCGAGTTTACTTGCGTAAAAAGATCTTAGTGTCAATTATATTCACATATATAGAACAAAGATTCATATACTTGGTACCCCAACTTCCTCTTATGAACCAGAGGAGATTCTTCGTGCTACAAATTTTACCAACACAACATAAAAATGCATAGATTCATACACTTGATGAGAAAGTTCTAAGTTACCAACTGCACATGTACATCAATGAAACAACATATAGCCTTTCAGATAACTATATATATATCTTTTAAAAAGACATTTATTTCATAAAACTATTGAAAGTACAACAAATAAATGGATTGGTACAGTCAATAAGAAAGCAGTATTCAACTTACCTTCTGCAAATCATCTTATCTTGATTGTATTTCCCTTCCAAAGACATCTAACAAATAGTTCCTCCACAAACCTCAAAACCGCATGAAGTATTAGACTCTGTAACACAAAGATTTCAATGTTAAAAATATTAAAAATTAGTCTAGTCTAAAGTACAATTATTGTTTCTATGATTTCTCTTCTGATACTCATCAGACTAATACACGAATCAGAAATTAAAATGATAAAAACTATCAAGAACAAAAACAAATAGAATTATCAAAAACAGATAATCAAACAAATAGAAACTCAAAAACAACAACAACACAAATTAAAACCTACCTAAATTCAGAATTGTAAAATTGATTGGTTTCTACATTAATCTTTTGTGATATTAAAATAAAAAACAAATCATAACATAATACAAATAAGAAACGGATAAAATAAAAAGGATGAATACCTTACCTGAACTAGCTTGAATCGACTGAAAATTTAGCTCGAAATTGATGTTAATAAAATCGATTTTCAGATCTATATAAACAATTAAATGTAAAAGAAGAAGAAGAAAACCATAAGAATATCGCCAGAAACAACGTCAACTTGAAGAACAAATACTGAAACAGAAAACCTAATCGTCGATTAGACATCACGATATGAGGATTGAAAAAAACTTCATTGAATCTTTTGTTGTAATTTGATGTAACTTCGATCGAATTTATATGGTGTTGTCGATGAAGAACCAGATCGTAAACCAGAAACGAAACCAAATCAGAAAAACAAACCTTAGAAATTATTTTTGGTAGAGCCGAGAGAGAGAAAGAGAAAGAGAAATGAGAAATGAAACATCTTCTGATTTTCCTCTTGTATTTATTGAAAAGGGTAAAATTGTCATTACGAAAATGCATAAATTGAAATTATGGGCCAGATCTGAAGAGAATTTGACTTTTTGGGCCTAGCAATATCATTTCCTAAAGTATGGAGCTGACAATGAATGATCCATTTAGTGGGGCTTCTATATGTTGAACCCATATAGAAGGGGGGTTATATTATTTTCCACTAGTTGAAAACTCAAGTTTTTCATGGTCAACAATGGTGGAAACCTTATTTCCAGTCATTGTTCGTAGGATCAGAAATTTGTATACTCGAATGTAATTCACAATCTTGGTTGATAGATATTCGTTTGTTTGTGTTTTTCCCCCTCCAAACTTATTTAAGACCGACAAATGGTTTTATGTAATAGTAATGAAATCAACATGCCTACTTTTACTAGATTTGTTTCGTACAAAATTGATACGATCTTTATTAATTATTTTGAAAGAAAACTTCGAACTAATATGATTCCACCTTTATGTAATATTTGAAACCGAACTCTATTATACAATATTTATCTAATTGGGTCTAAGTAAATTAGATTAAGTTCGGTCTATTTTTGTCATTTCTCTGTCGAACTAATATGATTCGATCAGTAATCATTATTTTATATAAGAGAACTTCGTCAAATGATAATTAATATGATTGGTTTTTAAATACAGATTCAGTTCGAATTACGTTTATCAGGTGTACTCCGAACTATATGGTTTCAATTACTTTAAAAGTGAACTAGAAGATAAAAATGATTATTTTAAAACCGAATTAGAGATATATAATCGGGTCTTTGAAATATACATGTAGTTCGGAAGGTATTTCTAATATGCCTTATGAACTATAGTCATTCAACCGCTAATTAGTATTTTTAAAGCAAACTCCGTTAAATAATATTAATTTACATGTAGGTAGTTTGGATTAGGTTCAACATGATTTTGTTAATCTCTTTCGAATCTTTGTAATTCGAGCGTTATTGATTCATTTAAAGAATGGTTCCGGGTATATGGTAACTTACGTATAATATAATGTAAAATCATATATATTAGTGTGTTTTATTTCCGAACATATTTTAATATATCTTTAAATGGTATATGTTGTAGGTCATTTGCGGAGTCGATGTTAATGAAGATCATGATCCAGATGATATTTTCCAACCTCTGAACAAATTTTTACCGACATTTCCCAATATTATCGCACCAAGCAAGCAAGTTATCACTAAGTAGTGTTTTAAAAGATTATATATCTATAACATACCTATGTTAGACTTCTTTTAACTGACTTGTAGACCTTCGAAACCAGAAATGCATTATTGAAACTGGTAGGGCGTGAGATGCGCGATTGTTGCAATGATAGAGTTGGTGTACAATAGATTTGGTTGTCCCCACCGTAACGGTGTAATATTTACCGTTAAATATAAAAACGGGAAGATGCGTCAGAGAGCAAACAAGAAAACTATGTGCTCTTCAAGTTAAAGGTTCTACGAAACAAAAATAAGAGATTTTACATGTAGGTTTTGTGTGGATATCACAACCATGATGAATAAGAGAGTCTAGTTGGGTAGGTTTCTGCCATTAAGTTGTCTATTGATGAATTTTCCATTAGAAAGGATTACACCAACCAAGGTCTCCAATCTAAGATCATCTTTAACACAATTAAAGAAAAGAACCCGAAGAACCCAAAGAACCCATTTTGTTTGAGTACAATATACGCAGGACAGAAAAAGATTAAAGGGGAGGTCTCTGATGGTAGGAAGGTATTCCAGGACTTCATGTGGTTGGATACACAACATAATTGTACCAAAAAAGAGAAGAAGCAGACAATGTTACCCATTTCTTACTTCCACACCCCTTGTTTGTTGGGTTAACTCAATCCTTCTATCAGTTTCTTATTGTAGACTTGACTTATAAGACGAAAAAGTATGATATGCCGTTGTTCCACCTAGTTTCGCATACTTCGACGAAACAGTTGTTTACAGTAGGCTTTGTTTTTGTCTTCGGAAGATGAAGAAAGCTATGTTTGGGCACTAAAATGTGTGAAACTAGGGTAATGACATACCGATAGTTATTGTGACATACCGTAAATTTACGTATAGCGCGCCAGGTGCGCATGCCATAACTCTCCGATGCGTTACTATGATGTCACTAACCGGGCCTTAAAAATCTTCTTTGCGCCAACAAAATGGACGTTCATTTGCACTTGTAAGCATGATTAGTAAGCGTGTTACCTTTAACTTAGCTTCCACATCATTCCAACTTACCACAGAATAAGGGTATAAGTCTTAAAGGCTATGGACGATGCATCTTACATGCATCACTAGCTTTTGAAACTTGTCCAGGCATAATATATTCCTTGGACTTGCGCATAGGCCATTGTAGGCCTAATTCCACCTTACCTGCTTATCTTGGTATTGCTGAAAACATGCACTAATCTTGCTCGTTCAGATAATGCCGCACTTTCCTTAGGCTTATGCAAGCTCTGCTAACTTTCATATTGGTGTAGCTTACTTTCTTGGTCATGTGCCATTGGTGCATGCCTATGCCTTGATAAGAAGTATGAGCATCCAAGAAAATGGAACACAACTTTCCTCCTCAAGTTTGGCCACAATCATCTCTTGCATAGCAATACTGATCCAGATGATATGAATGACCAATATGCCACAATCATCTCGCAATTAGATGATATGAGCGACAACGTGCTGGACCGGAAATGCTGCAAATCATTGCAGCTGCCTACATACCCTTCCCTACTCTAAAGGGATCAAGCACTTACCGTAATTCATCCTCGAAGGGAAAACCACTTAAGACAACTCGTGTTGCAAGGTCGTGGCCAATCAATAATGGCGTGGTCCGTATATAGGTTGTTGCATCAAAATGCACAAAGATTTCACATGGATTAATCCGCAACCTGGCATAATGATGTTTTCGCATCATATGCCCCAATGGAAAGGCTACACAACTATAAATGAGGCCTAAGCATCATTATGCTTTACCAACTAAACTATGAGGCTTACTTGTGCATAGTCTGCATATGTACCTTCAACCAAGTATCCCTCCTTATATATGTCTTAACGACATTTTTACAACTTAAACCGGGGAACCAATTTGACATTCACCAAGTCACATTTTTGAGGTTCTTGCTTCATTATTCATGTCCATTTCCATGTATTTATGGATAACCTTCTATGATGGCTGTATTTTCATTCTGGCCCATATGTAAATTCCAATATTTACAACCATGATGGTTGTACATTGCCTCGGTCAGCCTGTTGCGGTATTGGCCATAGGACAATGACCTGCGTAATATGTTATGTTAGCGTTTATTTTCTCAAGGCCATCCTCCCAACTGGCGTAATGCATCATGATGATGCATTATTGGCTTGGTGAAAATAAATAACATAATGCACCATCAATGGGGCAATATTGTCCCTAAGCCAACATGCCCTATATAATGCGCCATTTTGACGCGATATTGTCCTTTGTCCAATATGCTTTCACAATGCGCCATACTTGGTGCAATATTGTCTATAGGCCAATGTACCTCTTACCCAACGAAAACTTGAGATGAAGCTTCATCCCAATCCATGGCGCATCCTTGATCATGCCCATACTAAAAACATAGGGTGTTACAGTTATCTTATCCAATGCGGGTAAAAAAATTACTCAAAGCTATTCCAGTTGTCTTTCCTGCTGCAACCCATTTGCTTTGCACGTTTCACATACAATCCAACGTTCGGCTGAATTGTGGAACCATTCTTCATATCTCTCGTGCAAAGAAGGGGCAACGGTCAAAAAAGAACAAAATATGGTGTTAAAGCTTATAAAGGAGGAAAAGGAGAAGGAAAGTAAAGAGTGTCATGCCCGATGGTTGAGTTTTTCAAAGGATTGAGATGCGTTGATTTGGTCATGCACCGAGGAAGTATTTAAGGATGAATATGTCCGTTTCCGTAACCTGTGGAATGAGAATTATTGTCAAGTTGTGTCTTATTTCTGTATGCAATGGTTGGAGTTGCATAAAGAGAAGTTTGTAGCCGCATGTAATAAAAAAGTAAAACACTATAACAACAAGGCCACAATCCTTGCGAAGGCTGTTCACAAGAGAATTAAGAAGCTGATGAATGGTTGTCAAGGTACATTCTCAATTCTATTTAAATATTTACATAGGTATTTTTGTATGGAAGTTACGAGGATTATGGAAAGATTCCAATCGAATTCAACTAAGTCTATCCTTCATTTTAGGAAACAACTGATGTTGCATGGCATTGCCTACAACGTCTCGCACCGCGCGATGAATCATTTGGTAAAAGAATTTGGTTTGAACAAATTTTTTGGAATCGATATGTGTTCTTGTACATGTATGGTGACATTGGAACTACCATGTCTCCATATGATTTTCATGTTTGATGGTGTGATCCCTTTATCGGCTATTGATCTATTTTTGCGTCATCTATATTTTCAACCTCTTCAGAAAGATGTTCCTAGAGAAGAGTTTAAGGATTCAGAGATACTAAAAATATTTTTTTTTCAAAGTTATCGATGGAAAATGAGGCTCAATACCATATTATGATGCACTAATTTAAAGTCATTGTGTACCCTAAAACCACAACAACCCTTAAACCAGGAAAGTGTCAGAAACCTCCGAAGGGTAGGCCAAAAGAGGCGACTCGGAAACAAAAGAGAGCAGAAGAAAAAGAAGTTTCTAATAGCAATAAAAAAAAAGTTGTCTACTTTTGAAATAGCTGACAAGGATTACGATGCAGATGGAATCATAATACCATTGAAGGAAAGCCAAAAAAAAAGCCACGTATTATTCGTCTCACCAAAGGTACACTTTTATCCCCTTGAAAAAATTAAGTGAAATTTATCGACCAGTTAATGTTATAGTCGAGCCTTATCTGAAGTACTTGCCTCGTCATATTTTTCCCTACTTGTTATCAACGGATGGTGTTCAAGGGGATGAAAATTATGGGTTTCGGGTGGTCGCGGAACATATCAAATATACGGTGTACGTTGAAACTTTGGGGTATGCACAACAAAATTATGCAAGGTACATGATGACTCAACATCTACAACAAAATGCAGAATTTTATATGAAAATTCTATATTGTAAACAGTCGCTGGATAATTTGGTTGGTCGTGTCCAGAGTTTGTTATTCTAGGAAGCCATGACATGGGAATATTAGATGTATATGCCAGCATGTGGACATTTGATAGCAGAGACATTCAATTGTGTGGTTTATTATTTTTCGAGAGATTATAATGTTACTTTTGTACCCACCCTTAGTGCATGAAGCACTAAAGAGTTATGATGGGATACGTCAACAACTGCCATTTCATTGGTTTGAAGGTAAGTGATAGTTGTCCCATTCCACCTGTTACAAACTTGAGCTATTGGTTAGAAATCCAAAATTGTCACTCTGCAAAGTGTTTGAATAAGTACGTGGAAGAGGATTGACGCATCGCTTGGGCGTGCACAAGCTGAACTGATTTGTATAAATTAAAGTGATATATAAAGACATGTCTATGGTATGGGAAAATGTGTTCCCCAGTCCAAAATGTTCAGGGTATGCGGTCATGTCTTGTCTTATGTTATGGTAATGTTGATTCATTCTTTTTTAGACATTCGTGCGAATATGTTTCAGGAGTTATTATCAGACGACGATATCAGTTTTTTTTTACTCCTAATGAAAACTATTTGCTTGTCGGGAATCAGGTGACCGACCCATATATTATATTGGCTAGCAATTTATTAAAACATATTTTTTGGACCAATTAAATTTCGAAATGAACATAGATTCGGCTACTAAACCTCTCAGAATGGTCGAACATTTCTATTAAAGAACATATTTTTTTAACAAAATCTACTCTACATGTGTTACGGAATCAGTATTTGAAGACTGGATTAAATTAGGTCAATCCCTACAAGCAACGACTCCTACCTATAAAGACGTTGCGTAGCGCGCACATCCCTTTTCTTGGACCCTTGTAGAACAAGAAAGTGGTGCAATGAACCCGAAACAAACATAGATTCGACTACTAAACCTCATAGGATGGCTAAATATATCTATCAAAAATAGACTCTTTGACAAACTCTACCAATGTTACAGAATCAGTATCTGAATACTAGATTAAATCAGGTTAAATTCGAAATAAACATAAAGGCGACTACTAAACCTCATAGGATGGAAGGATATATATCTATTAAAATCAGGCTCGTAAACAAAATCTACCAATATTAATTACTGAATCAGTATCTGAAGATTGTATTCAATCAGGTCAAATAAGAAATAAACATAGATTCGACTACTAAACCTCATAGGATGGCCGAGAATATCTATGTAAGCCGTATTCGTTAAAAAAAGTCAACAACTGTTATAATTGCTTAATATACCAGATTACCAGGTATTTGGAATGTCCTTTTAAGTCCCAAAAATCTTTCCAGAATCATGTCTAGTGGGAATGAATGGGATTATGAATACCTGAAACAATCCAAACATGAGATGAAATTTGGGATACAATTCCATAGAAACTCCGATAGCTCATATGACAAAGCTGTGCAATCTCTATCTGAATATATAACTAATGAAAATCTGTCAGATAATGAGGCTGAATAACCCAAGGTGGTACCAGTAGGAAGTTCAAATCTGCCACAATCTGTCCCTCCAACAGTAGTGGTTCTACCCAATTCACCAATAAAAGATGTTGGTGCACCATATATATTAGCAGTGATGAAGATACAAAAAATCCGCTGATGCAGAAAAGAGAGACGACCATTGGAAAACGGCTATTGAGTCGCAAGAGAAAAAAGGCCATCAGCAAGTTGATGAATAAAGGAATTTCACTTTAGATATATGTTTTGTTTTTTAATGGCACTTAGGTAGTGGTTTTAATGGTTCGAGGGACTAGGTTTTTTTTCCCTCAAATGAATTAGACGACATTAATCTTAACTAAAGATGATGTTTTTGTTATGTTTTTTCCTCGATGAAATTAATGATGATGTTTTTTCACCTACTCCTAAAAATGATGTGTTACTACTTCCAATATTTGTACTAGCAGAAGTTGCTGTAAAGACATTCTGACGTTTACTTTATTTGAATATATAACTAGGCCACTACTTCTTGAATAGACATAAATAACATTAGATTACATTGAACATCAACTAATATTATGCACAAAGGGTGGGATTTGAACTTTGAAAGCTTGATTTTATACAAAACAGGTGTTGTGGTGAGACGAAAAAAATTGATACAAGTGAAGAAACCACTTCCAAGAAAATTGTTGTTCTTACGCTAATGGAAGCTTCTGATGGGACAACACCATGGTTTGTCTTGGACATTATACCACTTGAGAGTAAAATGGTGATCCGAATGGTCGACTGTATGTGTAGAAATTTAGTTGAGGTGTTCATCTACAATAAACTAAACTGTGGTGTTTATGTCTTGTGTTACCGACGATGTTGAATGTCTATAAATAGGATATATATAAAAAAAAACTTGTCTTGCGCCTAGTTGTACAACTGACACGTCCTTATCATCCTTATTAGTAACTATCGACGCCTAACTACTATCCAAGTCCGGACTAAGATCCGTAAATATGACTGAACATGATAAGACATGTCTGTGATAACAGATCATTTCAGTTCCAACGATGTATCCATGCACACTAAGAGCATCCACAGTCATGACCAAATTCGGGGACTATACCCAAATTTGGTCCAAAAACCAGCCACAGTGGAAGGGACTAAAGCTATATATGGTATGGAAAATTAGGGTTTGAGACTAAATGTAGTCACTAACCAGACCAAATCAACATATAGTGGGGCGCATGTATTAATAGCGTTTGAGATTAGACGCAAGTATAATGAACGTTTGTATCCAGGCGGAAATAAAACCAACGTTTGAATGGGGCGCATTTATTAGCTCCGCCCAGCCAAACTCATATAATACCTGCGCCTCACACCAGGCGTGGTTAATATATCCTCCCAAAATGGGGACCTGTGTGTTTGTCGTGTACAATGTCCCATGAAACGCATCTTTTATCCCCGTCTCACTCCATGCGTTTGTAATACTTACGCCCCTATCCAAGCGTGCACAATACCAGCGCCTCATACGTACGTTCACAATACCCACGCCTCACTGTCATACGCTCGTTATACTTACGTTTAACTTGGGGCGCTATTATATCGTCCGCCTGATTAAATTTTAGTCTTTCACCACTGCATTTCACCTCCACTATACCCAATTTTTTTTAGCTTTTAGTATGGCTTTTAGTATTTAGTCTTAGCTTTTAGTATGGCTTTTAGTATTTAGTCCCCTCCATGACTGTGGTTGCTCTAAGTGTTTGTTAGAGTTGTCAGGTTTGGGTTCATCAGAAAATAATAACACACCAAACCCATAATACATACAAAACATGGGTTCGTTTAATTTACAATTAACATGTCTGACCTTGTAAATAAATCATCCATAACAAGTCAAAGTACACTGTAAATCATAGGAATGATTAGTTAGTTGTATGTGAATATGCTACTGAATCCGCTAACAAAGTGTCATAACTACACAAAAATTTCGAAGCTAAAACAATATATAAACGTCTATTAGAATATATAGCAGATACAAACAAGTATCCGAGGTGCAGAAAAGGACCGAGGAAACTATATGGTGAAGTGAAGACTAAATCAAGTAACTATGCAGTAAGACACGTGAAGTGGAGGTTAAGTCAAGTGACCATGATATACGTGGCACGTGAAGTGAAGACCATACAATATTCAAACTGAAGTCAAAGTCAAGATGAAGTGATCAAGACTCAAGTTATCAGAAGATCGACGGAGATTAGTTAAGTTTCCAAGAATAAAAAGATCTTGTGTAATTTAGGTAGTTTTCTAGACAAGTCAAATATCTAGGTAATTTCCTATTACTCATATTCTAGTTAATTAGGGTATATATTATAGAGAATAATATAATATCCTATATTAACTATTAGTACTCTATAAATAAAGAGTCATAATGTAATTGTAAATCATCTCAGAATGTTCTGATGATCAATATTATTATTCACCCTACGGGGTTGCTTGTGGACGTAGGTCGAGTTGACCGAACCACGTTAAACATCGTCTCCATTACTGTTTCGGTATGTAGATCAATTTATTTCTTATTGATTATTTATTTTATCATTGATTTGATTTCATTCTTTGTCTAATATCAATGATATCCATCTTGAATTTGATCTACATATCAAAATTTAAGATGGTATCAGAGCAGCGATGCTCTCGATCCAGTCGCTTCCGCAACATATTTTAATGTTCAATAATAATTTCATTTTAAACTGAACATTAAAAAAAAATTGATCAATTATATGTAACAAAGTTCTTTTCTGAATTTGTTATATTTGTTTTTATCGTCCAAACAAAATTGCATATTCCTAATTTGTTCGAGGATGATCATCAACTTAATGAAAACTTCAATAACGTTATGACATGTGTTCTTGGAAGATTGTTTGTCTTCAATATCAAAGTTCATTGTTGTCATTTATTATCTCATATAAAAATGGAAATTGATGTTAGTTTCAAGAAAAGTTTCTGTTTAAAATATACCACAGTATATCAAATATATTCTTAGCTCTGATAATTATGAGCAAATATATTCTTCAAATTTATTTTCAAAGATAATGATGTATTTGCATCATATTCTTTCCAAAGTCAACATTTGTTTAGTTGACCGATAACTCATTCATACCCAACAAGAGTCTTTGTACATTTTGGGTGTATTTATTACATCTCGCATCAGAGATCGTCTATTCCCTTTCTGTTTTGGTTTTTATCCAAAAGGTATAAAACTGAACTCACTATCAATTTCGGAAATAATTTTATTTTTATATATCCTATTTTGATTTACTCTCTAGAGTATTTTTCTATCCGAAAGATATTCATTTATAATATATCCAATGATATTTCTTTTCCAAAATATTTTGCCTGGATATTATGCAAAAGTATGTCTTCCTTTCACGAAAAGTATTTCCGCATTGACGATATATTTTATGATTATTGCATCTAAAAATAATTTCATATATGTGGTATATTTTTAGGATTAATGCACATCACACCGTATTTTTTTACGGAATAAAAATATCTCCTTACATTTAAGGACGAAAATCTCCCGCTTCTGGGTTATCTTGAAAATATTTTATGTGTTTTCGAAAATCAATATAAAATATTTCTATCTTTATTTTAGATTATATTGTATCTTTACCATGTAAAATTTCTCCTTATATTTAAGGACGCTAAGAGTGGTAAATTTCTTTAATTGCCAATCTTGGCGAGATCTTTATGTCATGAAATGATATTCAATAAAATATTTATCTTTTATTTTCGAAAATATTTCTATTTTCGATCATGTTTTTTAGTAATAATAATTATTACGATTTTGCACAATATTTTCCTTTAGGAGAATCTTTTTCATTTGAAAAGTCTCCTAGACGCCTACCAATATTTCTCAATGTTGATGCAACATGAAGTCTTTCGTATGGTTAGTATTAAACTAACCAAATCCATTGGGCAAGAGAGCCGATTCTCAATGTTGATGCAATGTGAAGTCTTTCGTATGGTTAGTATTAACTAACCAAATCCAGTGGCCAAACGAGCCAATTCTCAAAAATAAAATAAAATAAGTGTATGGACCGTGGACCCTCACCAAACTTATCCAAGTCAAGACAATTTTCAACAGAAGTCAAAACGTATATTCTGCAGTGTTACTGAGTTTGTTTCAATTTTCAAGCGCCGCAACCGAAGATCAAGTGTCTTGTTCGAAGGTGAAGTATAGATTTTTGTCACAAGTTTTCTTCAATTGTCCAAGTTGCACACTACGTTTCTCTGCGTGTCTAACTTGAGGCGGGGTATTAGAATATATAGCAGATACAAACAAGTATCCGAGGTGCAGAAAAGGACCGAGGAAACTATATGGTGAAGTGAAGACTAAATCAAGTAACTGTGCAGTAAGACACTTGAAGTGGAGGTTAAGTCAAGTGACCATGATATACGTGGCACGTGAAGTGAAGACCATACAATATTCAAACTGAAGTCAAAGTCAAGATGAAGTGATCAAGACTCAAGTTATCAGAAGATCGACGGAGATTAGTTAAGTTTCCAAGAATAAAAAGATCTTGTGTAATTTAGGTAGTTTTCTAGACAAGTCAAATATCTAGGTAATTTCCTATTACTCATATTCTAGTTAATTAGGGTATATATTATAGAGAATAATATAATATCCTATATTAACTATTAGTAATCTATAAATAAAGAGTCATAATGTAATTGTAAATCATCTCAGAATGTTCTGATGATCAATATTATTATTCATCCTACGGGGTTGCTTGTGGACGTAGGTCGAGTTGACCGAACCACGTTAAACATCGTCTCCATTACTGTTTCGGTATGTAGATCAATTTATTTCTTATTGATTATTTATTTTATCATTGATTTGATTTCATTCTTTGTCTAATATCAATGATATCCATCTTGAATTTGATCTACATATCAAAATTTAAGAACGTCCAATCGTAGATCAACCTCAAAATGTTATTTGTAAACCAAAAAGCAGACATTCCACTTGCACCACCACGATCCGGCCATCCACCCAAGCTGTAATTTCCACTCTAAACACCACAACTTTTTGGACCATTACCAGATTCTTGCACTGTTGCTGAATCCCTCCTTTTAGTGGTGGCATTTTTAGGTTTCCGAAGGGAACTGTACATGTGGTCGACACCCGAGAAACCCAAGTTATGTACAAATTCAACAAACCGAAGCATTATATCCTGGATGAGTGCTCATTCTGTTTGATTGACCTCAAATATGGTACCACCAACTTAATCCGCTGCGACTACACAATTTTCAAGAAAGAGTTCATTAGTTAGTGTAAGGTGGATCTAAATCATCAAGAGGATCAACAGATAATTATGTAAATATGGGCACCAACATACCACAGTTTTTTTACACAAGGTGGGATCATATATTTTCCGGCCCTGGATAACTGGAAGATGGGGAGGAGACAACTTAAGATGCGAAATGTGGCAGTACCATTTCTCATAATCTGTAGTGTATTGCTTTGTCTTAAGGGTCGACGACTTCGTAACATCCAATATATTCGCACCTTCAGAAACATATTTTTGGTACTTCACTTCGTACATATTCTTATTAATTTTCATTACTTCCATGTTGACAGGGAACTCAATTGTCACAAGTTCTTGCATGTAACCAACTTGTCTCATTACCCTAGTTAGGTTGTACAATATATAACCTCCCGGATAAAATAAAGGGGTCCATGACACAAGGAAACTTCATTAAATTGACACTTATTTCTCATTTCCTTGTAAGGCTAAAATATCACCTTAATTGTATCATTCCCCTTCAATTTATCCAGCATCAACCTGGTTACTACCAACTACATGGATTGGGACCGAGAAGAACCATTTTGAAGATACCTCACTATGGTGGCCATTCCTGGTACCCAATCACTGTTCAGTGTACGACGATAAGCCAACACCGGAAAATGGATATATATCCATTCCTGGGTCCATAATGTAAATACACATGTAAGGAATCAAATTTTTACACCAATATTATTAATAATATAACGATTATTACTAACTATTATTAAATAAAAAATAAAAATAAAAGGTTAATACTGAAAAGGTAAGGCAGACAGTATCCACGACCAAAAATGTAATCTTTTCGTTCTTACATGCAGAAGAGGCATATTTCTTCCCATCTAGATATACGACCTATCACTTGCTTGTCTCAATTTCTTCACTAAATAAGCAAGGCAGTCAGTTCCCACGAATATTAACCGACAGTGTGGAGGTCCTGAAAAAGCTGAAGGTAATGGACATTCACCAAGTTTCCTATTGTATCAGAATATGGTCGTACCCAGGATATTCATGAAAAAGGCAGTCGCCTGTCACGTTATTTAATCGGGTATTAGTTGATCACCTCTCTCAGCACTTCCCTTGAAACGCTCCCTCATATCGACAAGTTTAAAGAACTATAGCTTCTTCTTTGTACCTTTGTCAAATAGTTCTTGAACAACTTCTTCTTTCAGACCCAAAGTCATATACGCCAACTCCTTCAGTGTATTCCAATACAAATCGAGGTTGTACCTTTGATTAATCGATTTACCAGTCACAGGTAGACCCAAAATATGTTGTGCACTATCTGGAGTTATGGCCATCTCGCCGAAGGGGAGATTGAAAAGACGATGGTATCTAAATACACCACAATCTTTTAAATATCAACCTATAAGTCCAGTATCTTAAGTGATCTTCTATGGACAGAGTCGAGACAATACAACTCAAGTCCTATACCTTGTATCATCGTTTATGGATGAGGTCGAAACAATACGGCAACAAAATATTTACTTGACAATAGTTACGATAATAACCGATTGACTATTAGGATCAATGTCAAGTAATTCGGATTAACATACGTGTTTAATTTACTTAATTATAATAACAATTGTAATGCGGAAAACAAAGTAAATGACACATCAAGATTTTGTTAACGAGGAAACTGCAAATGCAGAAAACCCCCGTGACCTAGTCCAATTTTGAATACTCTAAGAATTAAGCCGCTATACAAAATCTAATATCAACTTCTTACAGTAGAGATCAAGTAGACTACCCCTAGATACTTAGTTTCCTCAGTATCCATGTACCTTCGACTTCTAGAGTCACGCACGTGAATAGCAAGTCCTTTGGATCGTATTCCAAACAACATAGGAAGAATCTGTTTGGTAACCAGTCTAATCGATTTTTGATATAAAGATATTGTTGAATTGTTGACAAAGACTCTTCCGTTTAAACTAATAAACTCTTTTGTATGGTTAGATCAACCCAAACTTTGATTACCGAAATAATCAATATTTAGATTTGCAATCAATCAATATAGAACTCAAAGAGAAACTATAAAGGGATGCCGATCTCATGCAACTAGCCAATTAAGTCTATCAAAGATAAACACGATTCTAGTTGGATCCCAGCCGATCAAGGTTTGTGCACTAAATCCACAATATACGAAAACTAATAATAAATCTTTTTCGTCTTCAAATCTTCTATTGCGTTCAATACCTGCACAACACAACTTGATTCCTCTTGCGATCAATCATACACAGAACGGAGTCTGTTAACAATGGATTATCACAAGATGTCTTTAGATCCGAAAATGGTTCTAAATCTCCCTTCGATACTTATATCTACTTTGAGTGAGACTTATATCAGAAGAGAAGGTTCCCAAGAATAAACAAACTAGGTGCAACCAAAGTGTCAAAAATTTTAGTGTTGATGGTGGTTTTTAGCTTAGGGTTAAAATCGTAAAACCTTAGTCTGGTGTGACGTTACTCTGT
Source organism: Papaver somniferum (assembly GCF_003573695.1). Lineage (NCBI taxonomy): Eukaryota > Viridiplantae > Streptophyta > Magnoliopsida > Ranunculales > Papaveraceae > Papaver > Papaver somniferum. The sequence goes on from NC_039359.1 coordinate 13,691,007, forward strand.
AAGGAAATGGAGCCGTGAGTACCAATATCTCCACTAGCGCATTTATTGAGCCTTTCAATACGTCTACGAGAAATTTACCAGGTGATATGATTTTTGAAGTGTTGTAGTAATAAAGATTCGGACTCTAAGACTTGCGAAGATTAATTTTAAAGATTTAATGAAAATAATAAATATAAACAAAAGCGAGAGTTATTGGGACTAAGATTCCACCAAATATTCAAATTCATGCGATTCACCTATTTATTCTAAACCATTATAACTCATTCAATAAGAATTTTGACTCTATTTCTTTGCCTAAGGTAGATTCTTAAAATACGAATTGTAAATCTTAAGCATGGCATATCAAAAGAATTAATCCTTAGCATAAACCATCAAATGAAATGACAATTAATTTAGAAAAATCTTTTTCTAATTTTAATTTAATACAAATAGTCATATAAATAATTAAATGAATTTACCACATGACGAATTTTGGTTTCCTCCGTCGTCCCAGAGAAAGGTTTAGCTCCACATAGTGAAAAACACGCTCAAAATATATTTTTATAGCTCAAATGGTGTTTACAAAGAAGAAAAGGGAGGAGAATAATATAAACCAGGAGTTTGCAACGCTGCAAGGTCGTTACAAAACTCACTGTTATAACTGTTGCGAAGAACTATTGTTATATGGCGTCACAAAAGAGCTGTCGTTTATGGATTGGATATGTGACTATCAAGAACAACAGTTCTTATCAGTTTATTGTTCTTCAGCTTCTCCTTCTCTGCAGCAGCAGAGAAATCTGCTCTGCAACTTCTTATTCTTCTCTGTAGCCTATCCCAACTCTCGATCCCCCTCTCTGACTCCTAGGAATCATTTATATACCCAACAGTCGAGAAATATTTCGAATAAATGCTCATAATCTCCTCAGTAATGACATTAAACTCGGGAATATTTTCTTTATTTTCACGCGATTCTGAGTTGTTTGATTTATCCCCAAAACTTCCATCCGAGAGAAAAATCCTAATAGAATATCCTCTCTTCAATCCTAACTGCCTATTATAACTCAGAGAATCAAATCAATTACACCCGATAATATCTTCCTTGCCCTGTTTTGGATAACTACCGAAAATAACCGAGTTTGCTTCTTCAAAACACGTAAAAGACGTGTGTACATAGTGAGCATATAATATTTGTTCAAATCCCATGAAAATCTGCAATAATAACTTCCCAAAAATACAGCCATACTCCAAAAATATCTCACGGGCACGTGCATTAACCTGTTTTTATTCCAACTCCACATAACCTACTGATTCTTCGAGTTTAAACAACTTGCTATCCCTGTTTAACCGTAACATGGTTGTATTAATCCAAATATACGAGAAAATCTCGATAATAACTCTTCAATCAATTTTCAGAAATCTTCACAGGTTTAAAACATTTTCCCGCCAAAAGTATTTTTTATCTTTTGCTTCAAATCGATCACTGTAGCCAAATTCGATCAAGTTCAAAGAACTTACCAAGCCTGTTTAACCAAAAGGAAGATACCCATTCAATTTCAGCCATTAAGTCTCACTCGAACACCTTCAAAAGCCAAACCCTAATTCTGCCACCATTTTTCCCGCCAAAATTGAATATTGAAACGAAGAAGAAGGTCTCCCCTTTCCTGAGTGCTGGAGTGTGAACATCAATAGGTGCTGATTAGTAAAAAAGATGCCCCTTAGTAATTAAGCTGCCCCTTATCCAAAGTAGGGGTCCGTTTAGCAAGTGTCCTCCGGGGGTGCAAAAACCATTTTTCGAGCAACTTTATTCATAAGAGCTTATTTCCTTGAAAAGACATAAAACAAGTTTATTAGTAATAAAATGAGGCCTAGCTAATATAGTTATGGGTGAAAATGCGCCGCACTTTCGTGCTCATCAAATTCCCCCACACTTACATTTTGCTAGTCCGCGAGCAAAACAGAAAATTGACCCGCTACACAGCTGGTCATGTAATAAGAGAGAAAGAGACCCGCTACACAGCTGGTCATATATTTTTTTATTTTTTTAGACCCGTTACACAGCTGGTCATATAATGCAAAAAAAAAAAAGACCCGCTACACAGCTGGTCATAACCCTAACAATCAAATTATTATTATTATTTTTTTCATTTTATATTTTTCATTTTTTTTTAGACCCGCTACACAGCTGGTCATAACATGCAATAAAAATGAACAGACCCGCTACACAGCTGGTCATGATTTGCAAGGAATTTCCTGAAAAAATAAAGTAAAAAGTTAACCTCTCCCCCACACTTGAACATTACATTGTCCTCAATGTAATTGAGTCATCCAACGCAAATATTAAGATGGGAAATGCAAAAAGTAAACGGAAATATAAAAATAAAAATACATCTACTGGAATGTACAAAAAGGATCCCCATAAACTAACAACCTGAAAATTTGGGGATCAACCCAAAATACAACATTTACAAATGACAACTTCACACTTATGTTATCACGATGCGGAGACACTGAAACTATCAAAAACAGATACTTACCTCCAAACCAAAATTTGACAACATAAGGAAGTGTGTAAAGAACATAATATGGGGATATTATTGGGACTGTGAAATTTTCAATTGGCTCATGCACGATATCAGGAATAGGCAAGTCCTCTGGGTACTTAGATGCAAAGTAATCCAATAACACTTTAGAAGCACACAATTCTAACCCTAAATTAGGCAACTTTTGGAAGTTTAGGGGTATAGAAACAACCTCTAAGTTGGGTGAATTATCTTATGGGATGGATTCATCTATGGAATTAGGCAAATCATCCACATAATCATCCACAAGGTCATTTATATGTTCTGTTTGGAACAGAGAGTCATTACAAGATTCATCATCATCAGCATATAATCTTTGACATTCAAGAACTCTCAATCTTTGTTCCAAACTAGGCGGTGTGTGTTTGTAATACTTATCATATATTGTTAAAGGTGATTTTTCACTTACCACATGTGGAGTAGAAACTCCATACTGTTGCCTACGCTTATATTCAGCAAGCGTCATCTCAGATGAGGTTTCCTGATAATTTGACTTTCTACGCTTATATTCCGCCAGCGTCATCTTAGGTGACATCTCCTCGGAAGAAGTCATCATCCTCAAAAAGTCCCTGAAAAGAAATACAAAAAGAAACTCATAAAAAGGAAAAAAGAAAATCTAAAATGAAATGAAAATACTGTACAAAATAAAAATAAACCTAAAAGTTAATCTAAAAACAAATCCGCGTCGGCGGTGCCAAAATGATATGATTTTTGAAGTGTTGTAGTAATAAAGATTCGAACTCTAAGACTTGCGAAGATTAATTTTAAAGATTTAATGAAAATAATAAATATAAACAAAAGCGAGAGTTACTGGGACTAGGATTCCACCAAATATTCAAATTCATGTGATTCACCTATTTATTCTAAACCATTATATCTCATTCCATAAGAATTTTGAGGCTATTTCTTTGCCTAAGGTAGATTTGTAAAATATTAATTGTAAATCTTAAGCATGGCATATCAAAAGAATTAATCCTTAGCATAAACCATCAAATGAAATGATAATTAATTAAGAATTTTTTTTTCTAATTTTAGTTTAATGCAAATAATCATATAAATAATTAAATGAATTTACCACATGATGAATTTTGGTTTTCTCCGTCGTCCCAGAGAAAGGTTTAGCTCCACATAGTGAAAAACACGCTCAAAATATATTTTTATAGCTCAAATGGTGATTACAAAGAAGAAAAGGGAGGAGAATAATATAAACCAGGAGTTTGCAACGCTGCAAGGTCGTTACAAAACTCACTGTTACAACTGTGGCGAAAAACTATTGTTATATGGTGTCACAGAAGAGCTGCCGTTTAGGGATTGGATATGTGACGGTCAAGAACGACAGTTCTTATCAGTTTATTGTTCTTCAGCTTCTCCTTCTCTGCAGCAGCAGAGAAATCTGCTCTGAAGCTTCTTATTCTTCTCTGTAGCCTATCCCAACTCTCGATCCCCCTCTCTGACTCCTAGGAATCATTTATATACCCAACAATCAAGAAATATTTCGAATAAATGCTCATAATCTCCTTAGTAATGACATTAAACTCGGGAATATTTTCTTTATTCTCACGCGATTCTTAGTTGTTTGATTTATCCCCAAAACTTCCATCCGACAGAAAAATCCTAAGAGAATATCCTCTCTTCAATCCTAACTGCCTATTATAACTCAGAGAATCAAATCAATTACACCCGATAATATCTTCCTTGCCCTATTTTGGATAACTACCGAAAATAACCAAGTTTGCTTCTTCAAAACACGTAAAAGACGTGTGTACATAGTGAGCATATAATATTTGTTCAAATCCCATGAAAATCTGCAATAATATCTTCCCAAAAATACATCCATACTCTAAAAATATCTCACAAGCACGTGCATTAACCTGTTTTTCTTCCAACTCCACGTAACCTCCTGATTCTTCGAGTTTAAACAACTTGATATCCTTGTTTAACCGTAACATGGTTGTATTATTCCAAATATACGAGAAAATCTCATAATAACTCTTCAATCAATTTTCAGAAATCTTCACAGGTTTAAAACATTTTACCGCCAAAAATATTTTTTATCTTTTGCTTCAAATCGATCACTGTAGCCAAATTCAATAAAGTTCAAAGACCTTACCAAGCCTGTTTAACCAAAAGGAAGATACCCATTCAATTTCAGCCATTAAGTCTCACTCGAACACCTCCAAAAGCCAAACCCTAATTCTGCCACCATTTTTCCTTCCAAAATTGAATATTCAAACGAAGAAGAAGGTCTCCCCTTATCCTGAGTGCTGGAGTGTGAACAGCAATAGGTGCTGATTAGTAAAGAAGGTGCCCCTTAGTAATTAAGCTGCCCCTTATCCAAAGTAGGGGTCCGCTTAGCAAGTGTCCTCCAGGGGTGCAAAAACCACTTTTCGAGCAACTTTCTCCATAAGAGCTTATTTCCTTGAAAAGACATAAAACAAGTTTATTAGTAATAAAATGAGGCATAGCTAATATAGTTATGGGTGAAAATGCGCCGCACTTTCGTGCTCATCACCAGGCTACCTTTTTTATATATCTATACGTTATGTTCCACGACAGAACCCTCAAGTATCGACTGGCATTGTCTCCGCGCATGCCAGCCGCGCATGCTATCCAAGTGTGCCAACGTCATGCCAACCATGCCAGCTACACCTCCGCGCCAAAGGCATTCCAACCATGCCAGCCGCACCTCCGTTCCAACGGCATTCCAACCATGCCAGCCACACCCCCGTGCCAAAGGCATGCCAACCGCACCACCGTGCCAACGACATGCTAGCCACACCTCCGAGCCAAAGGCATGCCAACTATGCCAGCCGCACCACCGTGCCAATGGCATGACAGCCACACCTCTGCGCCAAAGGCATGCCAACCATGCCAGCCGCACCACCGTGCCAACGAAACCTCTGCGCCAAAGGCATGCCAACCATGCCAGCCACACCACCGTGCCAACGACATGTCAACCATGCCATCCACATCTCCGCGCCAAAGGCATTCCAACCATGGCAACCGCACCACCGTTCCAACGACATGCCAACCATGCCAGCCACACCTCCGCGCTAAAGGCATGCCAACCATGCCATCTACACCACCGTGCCAACGGCATTCCAGCCACACCTCTGCTCCAAAGGCATGCCAGCCGCACCACCGTGCCAACTACATGCCAGCCACACCTCACGCGCCAAAGGCCCAACCATGCCAGCCGCACCGACGTGCCAACGACATGCCATGCCGGCCATGCCTCCATGACGCTGGATGCCAAACAGAGGGTTGCCACAATCAAACGGCTACCCCTCCTTATGAGATGCAGATCTCAGCCATATAAGTTCTCCACCAAACGCATGGAAACTTCTGGCCCAATGCCAAATTCTACGGTTTATGCCAAAACCCTAATTTGGCCGCGCCTAAAACATGCCAAAGCCATGCCGGCCATGCCTCCATGCCGCTGGCTTCCAAACGGAGGGTTGCAACAATCAATGGCTACCCTTCCCTCTAATTTGCAAATCTCAGCCGTACAAGTTCGCCACCAAATGCGTGGCAACTTCTGGCCCAATGCAAAATTCCACGGTTTATGCCAAAACCCTAATTTGGCCGCGCCTAAAACATGCCAAAGCCACGTCGACCATGCCTCAATGCCGCTGGCTTCCAAACGGAGGGTTGCAACAATCAAAGACTACCCTTCCTTTTGAGATGCAAATCTCAGCCGTACAAGCTTGCCACCAAACCAAACGATTTGTAGCAACCTCTTGGCTGTGATGCCAAAATTTCGCGGTTTGCGCCAAACCCTAATTTGGCCGCGCCAAGAGCATGCACGAGCCATGTCGGCCATGCCTCCATGCCGCTGGCTGTCAAACGGAGGGTTGCAACAATCAACGACTACCCCTCCTCCTGAGACACAAATCCCAACCGTACAAGCTTGCCGCCAAACCACACGACTTGTGGAAACCCTTTGGCTACGCTGCCAACTCTTTGGTCACGGCACCCTAATTGGCCATGCCAAGAGCATGCGCAAGCCATGCCAGCACCGTTTCCACGACACTGGATACCAACGGAAGGTAGCCACAATCAACGACTACCCTTCCTATCAAGATGCAAAATCTCGGCCGTCGAAGGTCGCCACTGAACCGGCAAGCCTCTCAATTTTAACTTGCCAAACAATAGCAACATGCTACACATTTTCCACAAAAAAACTCGAGACATCAAGACATGTCACAAACTGGGGGATTCTCATCAGGGTATTGGTCTGGCGGTTTACAGCATGCGGCATGCAATACACCCGTTACAAGAAAGTGTCATAAGAGTAAGGCGATTAGTAATGACATGAAATAATGGTGAAACATATCCTTCATTACGGAAACATCAATTCCAGGCATTACCAGTTACCATTCTCTTCCATTACTCTACCACTTCCACTTCTTACGAGGCCAGGGTACGTTTTGTTGCGACTTGTATAAATAGGTCTCACCTATTTCCACAAAACGACAGGTTTTGGTCAGGAGAATACAACACTTAGAAACCACCTGTTAGCTTTCCACATTGCTAGCGTTTCACTTTCTGATACAAGTCGTAAAACAACCACTCTTCTAGAATCAACTATTCTAGTCTCAACACTCTCTTCGCTTCCCTCCCCAAGACCAACCCTTCTCCTTCACTTTGTGACCGAAGCAAGTCTGGAACGACCATTTCTTGGTTTAGGCCGGATTTGTACAGATTGATCTCTCGAATCTAAAGTACTTCCGTGCAGTACATTGTTTAGGGTTTAGACTCGTTTCTCACCCATACACGAAATTACCAAAATCAACAGAAACCGTTTTCACCCTCAAACAGTTAGTCAATCAAATTAATAATCGAAAACTAAAATCACAATACAATTATCTAGTTTCCCACCAACGGTACTCGTATAGCTTCTTGATCCCATAGAAGTTTTAAACGAGCGGTCGTATAAGAGATTTCGCCTAATTAGGGTACTTTCCTCTCCGGATAGACGACTCCACCAGAAAAAACAAGAATAAAGTTCGCCTGGCTCTTAGGATAGTTTGCAAGAAATGCAAACTCAAGTATTTATAAACCAAGGTTGTTTGGAAACACAAGGAAATTCCAAAATCAAAAATATTCTCAAGATAATCAAATTAAAGTACCTAATTTCGGTTTTCCTATTTCCACTTAAATGCCAAACCATATTTTTCGGAAACTCTCATAAAAAACTTCTATTATCAGTGTAGCATATTAACTAATAATATTTTCCAGAGGATATGCTTTAATTTCTGGTAATTAAAACTTATATGATGAAAATCATAATGAAATGGTTTTCAATATTTCGGTATGGGATCTTCTTGAGCATCAAGGAATATATTTGAACAATTAATGATAAGGGTTATGAAAATTTTCAAATGATGTCAACATCTAGAAGTTTCTCTCAGCAAACCCTAATTCCGAGTTCACACAAAACATAAAGATATGTGAATACTGGAAACTCGATTTTTCTCCTTGGGATTGGTGGCACCAAACTCACAACGTAAGTTGTGATCGGTTATACCATGCATCCGAAACTAGGTTGTGACAGGTTACACCATGCTTCCCAAAGTAGGTTGTGCTCGGTTACACCATGCTTCCCGAGACAGTTTTTGATCGGTTACACCTTACTTCCCTAGTTAGCTTGTGATCGGTTACACCTTGCTTCAAAAGGTAGCTTGTGATCGATTACAACTAACTTTCCAATATAGATTGTGACCGGTTACACCTTGCTCCACAAAGTAGCTTGTGACCAATTACGACTTGCTACATCCTTTAATCCATGACCAATTATACCTCTATTCTCAACATAAGTTAAGATAAGTTCTACGTTGTCACCTTGTATTGGTCATTCAAAAGATATTCAATAAAGAATGTGAACAATCATGATTTCCTTTTGATTACGAAACAAGCTCGTATATGTACTTCCTTTAAACAAATGTTATAAAACATTGTTTCCTATGACGAAATCGACACCTATAGTTTACACATAATCAAGTAACTAAATACAAAGATTATGTTGATGTCGTACTTACGAAGTTCCAAAAGATAAGCGTTTATACTTCGTAAATATATTCCTTGACACTTTGATCATAATGATATGACCAAGTCTAATCACTAGAGTATTATATATATATACAATTTCTTATGTTATGTTTTCAATATGATACGACTTGAAAGATACGTTAGGAATGGAAACAAGTCAAGTGAGTACAGTAAAACCTCTCCATATATTAATACTCCATATATTAATAACCTCTATATATTAATAAGAAATCATGGTCCCAACTTCGGCCAGTTATAAATAGTAATAACCTCCATATTTTAATATTAATGTTTTTTTCAGTCCCGTCTTAAGGAATATACCTTTATATATTAATAAACAATACAATATTAGAGAGATATAAAGCTTGTTAAATTGAAATTTATAATGAAACAATACATTTGTCTATAGTTGTTTGAGGTAAAAAGGTAACTTTTTGGGTTATTACCACAAATTCCTAGATACATACATGTGCTTATGTGGTAGAACTATAAATATGTATGTACATTATCTTACAATATTTACATATATTGAACTAGAATTGTTTCACATTTTTTAGGTATACCTCCCTATACTAATAACCTCCATATATAAATAAATTTTTGAATCCCCAAGTGTATTAATATATGGAGGTTTTACTGTATTACTAACGTCAAGTGGAAGGATGATGTCCTCGTTGCAGTTGTTACTTCTTCTCATTCTTCAAGTCTTCAGAGTAATACTTGTACGTATCTACATTCATAGACTTTCTAATCTAACCTAAACGAAGTTGACTCTATTATTTAATCAAGCGACTCTAGATGAATTTTGATACTAAAATATGACAACCGAACTTGACATACCAACACTTGGTGGGTTCAGCCGAGCTATGCTCTAACAAAGATGATATGTATCGATCTCCAAGTAGAATCTCCCCACAAAGGCCGAGATTGCCACTTTTTCAAGCATATTCGTCTGAGCACAATCAGTTGTTTTCAACAACTGTGGCCGCTTAAAAACTTCCAGGGCTTTTGGAGCTAAATCATCAATACTCCAAATAAGCGTTGCCCGAGAACTTTGAACATTCATAATTCTACCTTTATTTTTGATATCCTGCACAACATATTCGTATGTCAAGTAATGTACTTACAATGTTGTTTTTGTTATGATTTAATGTGTGACTTATTTAGTTCACTAGATTGAAATATTACCTATAAACGACAAATTTTGGTAGCGATATACTGTCGATACTGAAAAAGGACTTTACCACCATCTTCAGGCAATCTTTCACCAAATTTTTCAATTTATAGAATATCATCATCAACCTAAAAAACACTCTTACGATTTGGCTTAGGATTGGTGGTACACTTGATCTTACTTCTATAATTACGCCTTTTTGGCACCATTACTTCTTATACTTCTTCTTATCGTTGTTTCTGATATTGTTGTACTTGCCCCCCTTCTTCTGCTTCTTCCTCTTCTTGTTGTTTTTCTTGTTATTGTTGCTGATGTTATCTAAATTTTATTGTTGTTGTTGGTAATATTGTTGTTGTTGTTCCTCTTGTTGTTGTTAATGTTGTTGTTGTTGTTCTTGTAGTAGTTGTTGTTGTACTTGTGGTTGTTATTCTTGTTCTTGCTGATGCTGCTCCAGTTACAGGTGTTCTTGTACATCAGGGACATCGGAATACCAATTCGATATTAATATATTCATAAGTTGATTATGCCTATGGAGCAAACTATCATCTGGGTCTATATTAAAACCTACAGGCCTTCTTCTGTGTATATTAATACACGCCAGTCTTATTAAAGTATTCTAAAATATTTTCAGCATCGCCTTTCCTTAAAACATATGCATGCCCTCTTCTTTGTGTATGATTAACATGATCCATTTTAGCGAGATTTAGATTCCTGCAACCTCCAGATCCGACACTAAAGTATGAGAAAATATTTTTTGACTTATACATGCATAATGCAAATTTTTAATTAATCTCGCTTGAGAAGCTTGTATATGCCGATGCGATGTTAATATATGAACCTGCGAGGGACATGTAAGTTGATGATTGTGGTCTTCCACAAATTCTTCCATAGAATATTTGATATTATCACCTTGTAAGTTAATGATGATTTTTTCATCACAACCTGTTCTGGCACATAAACGTGGTTTCAAAGGAGATCCCCTTGGATGTTTCTTATACATTCCCACATTAGAACATTCGAGAACTCTTCTAGAGACTATTTTGTCCTTACAATGAGTGCTTGATCCTTATTTTATACTAATTCCAGTGGCTCTAGCATATCGATTATAGTAATCATATGCTTATTGTTCCGAATCAAACTCCTTACTGATTTTTGGTTCTATCATCCTTGTCTGCACCATTACCCGCGCCATCGTCTCTTGCAAATGGTTTATCAATATTGTCTTCTGGAATAGAATGACTTTCAATATGCACCATGACACGATTCATCAAATTGAAAATTAATAAAAAGAAGTTCAGTACTTAAGACGCGATCTAATGGTTACTACGACGCCCGTTCAAGTGTTGATTGCCCACTGCGCAATCAATTTTTTTACCAGCCTCAGTGCTCAAGCCCCCTTTCATATTAAAGACACCATCGGGAATGTATAACTGAGCTGCTTCCACATCAAAAGCCTCAACAACTGTGGAGATCCGGTGGGATATATTATTTTTTAATGGATGTGAGGAAAAATGACATAGGAGAGTATATTAAATTTGCAAGACATGATTCAAGCAAAAGGACCAATAATTTCATTTGTGTACCGATAGGGATAATGATCGGGGTTGGTGGAGTTTAGGTGAAATATTTGAATTTCAATCGAGTGACAGAATCTCTAACACTCAATCAATACCCACAACCAGAGACTTCAATGATACATTGAAGACCAATACGAATACCATCAAATCCAGGATGGCGAGATCAATTATGGCTCGATTGAGGGGTCTTTATCATGGAACAAGGTAGCACAAGCTATATCCCAGAAATTAGGTTGGAATCGGTATCTAAAACTCACCATAATTGAAGACAAAATAACCCTTTTCTACCCAAATTCATATTCAAAATGGATGAAAGCCTGGACACTCATCAAATGGTCGGTAGAAGGTATAAAAATTGAAGTAAAGAAAAGGTCATGTATTGATGAGACCATCTCCAGAAACGTGTTAAGAGAATGCAAATGGTAGATATGAATCAAAAAGGTCTCCCTCTACACCTATGGTTTTATACAAATTTTAAAACCATAGGTGATAAATTAGGGAACTTGGCAGAAATTGTACGAGAGACTTGTCTGGGTGACCTGAGATAAAAGGTATTGCTTATCTCTTATACATTGAAATAAAAGGTATTGCTTATCTCTTATAAATCTATGGGAATCAGAGTTCAGGCAGAATTCTTCGCCATCGGTCAAAGAGTATAACCGACTTCTAAACGAACTGGAAAAAGGTCAGTTCAAAATTCAAAATTCAAAATTCGAATTCAGATAAGTCAGCTAAAAGGAATCAGCAGGTTAACTTAACGACTAAAAGGTCAGCTAAATCAAGTCAGCAGGCTGACTCAATGACAAACTGTCAGAAGATGTTTTTCAGAAACGATAAAAACCTTATTACTACCCCAAGTTTAAAGAAAGCAGATATCATGGTTGGTATTCTCTTTGGTAAATGGATTAAATAAAGAATCATCAATAGAGAACTGGTGTGTCCCCAGTACCAGAACCCAGCAACCCAATCAATTTATTTCCTGATACAAAAACAGATAGAATGTCGGATATTAAAGAAAAAGAACAAGATAAAACACAAGGAATTAAAGATCTCAGCACTTATATAATCAACATCTGATACACAACAATTTGCAACAACTATCCAAAGAAAACCAAATGGAGATTCATAATGCGAAGATTGTAATAGACCTTTTCAAATTTTAAAACTCAAATGGTTCTAACATGGACACTATCTTCAATAATGTGGAATTACTAATGGAGGCAATCAACAACTTGGGTCAAGATCATTTGGGTAAGAAGCAATTAGTTCAACATGTTAGAGCACTATTCGGTCGAACTCGCAAGCATTGCTATCTCAAGCTTGTTTGTCAATGTTAGTGATCAAAACTATAAGTCTTGATTTCTAGTCTACTTATAGATGTCTCGGACTATGATAGATTGTGTAGTTGAGCATTAGACTTTACGACATTCATAATTGAAGACGAAGAACTACTAAGAAGAGCTTGTGGAACTTCATCAACAAAAATTTATGTGGAGACTGAAACTCATCTATCACTTGGAAAGTCTATTTCTACTCTATCTCCTATATTGAAACATAAGTCGTGTTACGATATAGTTTTCTATTATACACATTTGAGATTTTGAGCTGAGTTTAACTCGCTTACATATTTCTCGGAATATGTGTTGGCAAGATTTCACTTCGACCAAGTTCATCTTATATTCTTGACGAAAGTCAAAAGATGATCATGTGAAAATTGCCGAGTAACATATTACATGGTTTGTGTGATACAATCATTTGGTGTAGATTTGGAATATTTCGTTATGATTATTTCAATAACTTGAAAATTGCTTTGATGCTAATAGTGTGTGAAAACGGCTATTGTCATCCTCTAAGAAAGTTTCAATGATTGAAATAAGAGTTTAGAACACTTAACCACTATTGGATTGTAACATGTTGTGTACTCTTGCACATATGTAATCCATGACCGGGAACCATAGTATGCGTGTACCCGTATGCGTACACGTTGGTTTGAGAAGTCCGAAAACCTAAGTATGTGTACACGTATGCGTACTGGCGTAAGTTTCATGTCCGAGATTTTCTGCTGGGATTGGTGGTATGCGTACCTGTTCGCGTACTGGCGAAACCCAATTTCAGTCCATTTATTTCAAGTATGCGTACCCGTTCGCGTACTTGAAGGTTAAAGTTCTAAAATAGAAAAGTATATCCAAGAGTTTTGCATATCTATCTCTCAATTCAATATGGAATCAGCAAATAGGAAATTTGCGAGCCAGATTGAATATTAGAGAAATGACTTGAACGGTACCAAAGACCAATGTTCAAGGATCAATTAATTTCAATCAACAACCAAAGGTTGGATTTTCCAATTGATCGATTGAATGCACAAGCTCTGATATTTCAATTATATAACAAAATATAACGCGACAAAGAAATAACACAGACACCGGAATTTTGTTAACGAGAAAAACTACAAATGCAGAAAAACCCCGGGACCTAGTTCAGATTTGAACACCATACTGTATTAAATCGCTGCAGACACTAGCCTACTATCAATGAACTTCGAACTGGACTGTAGTTGAATGCTAATCAATCTCACATTGATTCAAGGTACAGTTGCGCTCCTTACGTCTCTGATCCCAGCAGGATACTACGCACTTGATTCCCTTAGCTGATCTCAGCCACAACTAAGAGTTGCTACGACCAAAAGTCGAAGAATTGATAAAGAAATCCGTCTCACACATAAAAATCTATAGGAATAGATAAATCTGTGTCTGATAGGATTCTAGGAATACCTATTTATAATAAACCGCAATCACACAGTGTCTAACTAGTAGACAGAGGCAAGGACAGGTCATTCCCACAAGGAGAGGTGGAAATATCAATGATCAGTATCTCTAATCGATTAACCAGCAATGGTGTTTTTAGGATTTTTATAATTGAAGACGAAATAATAAAATTAAACTGATAAAATAAAATCAATATGAAAGAAAGTAACCATGGTTTTACGGTGTCCACCACTATTTCTATTCAATTACTGAAAAAAGACAATTCTATAATATTTATTTAACAAAGAATACATCCACTCCATAGCTGGACAAATATCCGATCAACAGCTGGATAAAAAGAGATGTCTGCTAAACAGCGAGATGGATTCACTAAACAGTGGATAGAGATGTCTGCTAAACATCTAAACAGAAGGACCCTCTAAACAGCTGATCACATCATGCAATTTTTTTTAAAGACACGCTAAACAGCTGGTCATATCATTTATTTATTTATTTTGAAAATTACAAACAAAAGCGAATACCTAATAAATAAAAACGACAAAGTTAACCACTCCCCCACACTTAAACATTACATTGTCCTCAATGTAATTGAGTCATCCAACGTAGATATTAAGATGGAAAATTCAAATTCAAGCAAACAAATAAAAGATAGAGGAAAGAAAACAAATCTGATGGGTTGACTCCCATGAAGCAAAATCGTATGGGTTGACTATCATAAAGCATAATCTTTGTATCCCTGCTTCCGCATATAAAGAACCTCAAACAAGGTGAAGTTGCACCAAAGTAAGCAGCAAAGCGTATATATAAAGTCTGAAAAGTTGGGGATCAATCCAAAAAATCAGGTCAGCTGCGAATATGAACCTGCAAACACTATAAACCTCCAAAAAGATGTGTAAATTCATTCCCAATAGAAAATAGTAAGTGATACTCAAATAATGAATAGTCGGGATAAGTAAATCACTCCCATAAGCAACAAGTTCAGATTGTTTGACAGTTTCTATTCGGGATGCATGCTCTAAATCAGGTTCTAAATCAGCTGAAATAACTTCCGTCGACACAATATCTTCACTAGAAATCAGAGGAAGCAATGAATTGACAATTACAAAAGGCAAATAATCATCAATATTAGCACGATGACCTATACATGCATCTAGCGGTTCAAGTTTATCAAAATCAGTAATTCTTAAATCTGGTTCTAAGTCTGCGGAAATAACTTCCGTTGTTGAGTTAGCTTGATTAACTATTGGAGGTCGCAATGCATTGATAATATCAATAATCATAGGATCATCAGAATCTGCAAAGTGGGCTAAAAAAACTGAGATTGGTTCAAAATCCGCAGTTACCTGACTAGTACCAATCACCTCCACATTTACATCAGCAATCAGGAAATCACAAGATGGGTCAGCAAAACAGGAGCTCAATGGAGCAACAATATCATGAATAATCGACTCATCGACTAAGTGATTTATAGGAATCTCACTATCCAAATGACTAGAAGGTACCTCATTATGAATGACTACTGTCTCTAAGTCGTTAGACTCAACAATAGTATCTTCTATATAAACATGTTCCTCTAAGTCATCATCTGCATATAACTCTTGGCATGCTAGAACTGTTAACCTTTTCTCCAAACTAAGCGGTGTATGTTTGTAATACTTTTCATATATCATTAAAGGTGATTCTTCACTTACCATTTGTGGAGCAAAAACTTCCTTATGCCGTGACCAATACATATACTCCCCAAGCGTCATATCAGAAGACGTCTCCCGAGAATGTGAACTTCTACGCTTATATTATGCAAGTGTCATCTTAGATGACGTCTCATACAAAGAATTCATCATCTTCAAAAAGACGCCTGAATAAAATTCTAAAACAAAAAAAAAAGAGTCAAAGGGAAAAAGAAATCCTAAAACGAAATAAAAAAACTGTACAAAAATAAAATAAAAATCTAACCATTTACAAAATCAAAAATACTAATTACAATATTCTACAATCGCTCCCGGCAGCGGCGCCAAAAATTGATAGGATTCTGGGAATACCTATTTATAATAAACCGCAATCGCACGGTGTCTAACTAGTAGACAGAGGCAAGGACAGGTCGTTCCCACAAGGAGCGGTGGAAATATCAATAATCAGTATCTCTAATTGATTAACCAGCAATGGTGTTTTTAAGATTTTTATAATTGAAGAATAAATAATAAAATTAAACTGATAAAATAAAATCAATATGAAAGAAAGTAACCAGGGTTTTACGGTGTCCACCACTATTTCTATTCAATTACTGAAAAGAGACAATTCTATAATATTTATTTATTCATTGCTCTATTGACATCACCTATTATATGCATAGAGTCGCAAATATCACTAGTATACGAGAAGCATAACACATCAAAAGATTAAATCCAAGCATGCACCATCAAAATGTATTATGAGATAATTATATGAAACTAATTTTAGTTCACAAATATTATTTGGCTATCCTAAGCATAACCCATCAAATAATTGAATCCAAACATGGACTATCAAACAATGAGACAAATATAACTGTAAAACTATCAATTACGCGCATGAGGTTTTGAACCCAGTGAAGCAACAACTAATATCACCATTTTTTAATAAACAAAATCATGGAATCATTAAATTAATTCATAATAGCCTCCAAAACATATACATCTCAAATCAAATTGTTCTTATGCTTAAAGTGGTTTCTACCATGAACCCTAGTTACATGAATTTACCAAGAGATGGCTTTCTTAAAAGCCATAAACATATGAGAGAAAATCACTAGCAAACCAAAACGGAAATGGAAAAATGGAACTGCAAACCCTTGTCTTCCACCTCCGTTAACGCGTCTCTCTCCCTTCTGGTTTCAGCTCTGTAGCTGCAACCTCCACCAAAAAGAACTCCAGCCGGCCTCCCCTTCTAATCTCGGTACATTCTTGACTTGGTCATAGCAACAACACAATACGAGACGGAGTTCAGTTCAATAACTCATCTTCCATCTTCCCCTGTAAACTCGTGATTTAGCATAACCCAAAAGTCCTAGCTGTCAAACATAGTCGTATATGGCTGTTCTTTTCACGGAGAAAATCAACCCTGCAGAAACCTGATTTTTCACGGCTTTGCACCCATATATCCTTGTCTTCTAACATTTCCTTCAACTGCAGCTCCATTGAGTACATGGTTCTTCCTACTGTGTAACTAAGGTCACGGCATACATTCCGGCCAAGACTGACAACTCCACTTGCCTATTCGAATCAAGTCTAATTCTTTGTTCATTGCCAGGACATCGCAACAACACCAATTCCTTCAATAAGCTCCGGCAAATCCAGGCCAAGCCCAGACTCGGTCTTCCACCAATTTGAGAGAACGAAATAACCAGATTCAATAACCCTTTATAACTGCTCCCATGACACACAATTCATTCCATACATAGCTCGACTCAATCCCCGCAACTGACCCATTTCAGCACTTTTCTCTTCCAGCCAAAGTGCCATAATTCTGTTCGTCCAACTTCAGTTCATATGCAGCCGAGATATGTCTCAAGAATAACTATCAACTTCAGCTCGTCGCACTGAGTATAATCCCATGAGCTGAACTTCATATCCAGAAATCTGATGCTCTTGCTGCCAGATGAAGTCTTCAAATCCATTGCATGCAAAACCACTAGAAAACCCCATTTCTGTGCTCTTCAATCTCAACATTTCTCTCCTTCAATGAGTTTGAATACCATGAAGAACTGTATCTACTTAGAGAAATACAGAACACTCCATTGAAATTTTCGCTCAACTTCTTTTGTTGGATGAGAATGGGCACCACCTGTTTCCTTAAGAAATGAAAGTCCCTTTTGTAGAGAAATAGACAAGTTGTTATGGGAATAATAAGTCACGCCACCCACTAACTGTTTGACTCTTCAATGCTCGACCAAACAAAGATAACTCTTTGTTACTTAACTGTCGTAAGCTTAGGTGGCGTGATTATTGATTAAGACTTGTCCCACTGTGGTGCCAGTGAAGAATATTGGTGATTTAATCGTAAAAGCGGTTAAACTTCCCATTTAGGGGTTTGTTCTCCGGAAGAGCCGAATTCACTTGTACTTTCTACAAAAGCACTAAAATAGTGTTATTAGCCAACACATCGAGTCCCAGTTAATATAAATATGGGTAAAAAATATAGAACCTACGTGCTTATCAACACTCAAGACACTTATATTTTGCTAGTCCTCGAGCAAAACAAAGAATACATCCACTCCATAGCTGGACAAATATCCGATCAACAGCTGGATAAAAAGAGATGTCTGCTAAACAGCGAGATGGATTCACTAAACAGTGGATAGAGATGTCTGCTAAACAGCTAAACATAAGGACCCGCTAAACAGCTGATCACATCATGCAATTTTTTTTAAAGACACGCTAAACAGCTGGTCATATCATTTATTTATTTATTTTGAAAATTACAAACAAAAGTGAATACCTGAGAAAGAAAAACGACAAAGTTAACCACTCCCCCACACTTAAACATTACATTGTCCTCAATGTAATTGAGTCATCCAACGTAGACATTAAGATGGAAAATTCAAATTCAAGCAAACAAATAAAAGATAGAGGAAAGAAAACAAATCTGATGGGTTGACTCCCATGAAGAAAAATCGTATGGGTTGACTCCCATAAAGCATAATCTTTGTATCCCTGCTTCCGCATATAAAGAACCTCAAACAAGGTGAAGTTGCACCAAAGTAAGCAGCAAAGCGTATATATAGTCTGAAAAGTTGGGGATCAATCCAAAAAATCAAGTCAGCTGCGAATATGAACCTGCAAACACTATAAACCTCCAAAAAGATGTGTAAATTCATTCCCAATAGAAAATAGTAAGTGATACTCAAATAATGAATAGTCGGGATAAGTAAATCACTCCCATAAGCAACAAGTTCAGATTGTTTGACAGTTTCTATTCGGGATGCATGCTCTAAATCAGGTTCTAAATCAGCTGAAATAACTTTCGTCGACACAATATCTTCACTAGAAATCAGAGGAAGCAATGAATTGACAATTACAAAAGGCAAATAATCATCAATATTAGCACGATGACCTATACATGCATCTAGCGGTTCAAGTTTATCAAAATCAGTAATTCTTAAATCTGGTTCTAAGTCTGCGGAAATAACTTCCTTTGTTGAGTTACCTTGATTAATTATTGGAGGTCGCAATGCATTGATAATATCAATAATCATAGGATCATCAGAATCTGCAAAGTGGGCTAAACAAACTGAGATTGGTTCAAAATCAGTAGTTACCTGACTAGTACCAATCACCTCCACATTTACATCAGCAATCAGGAAATCACAAGATGGGTCAGCAAAACAGGAGCTCAATGGAGCAACAATATCATGAATAATCGACTCATCGACTAGGTGAGTTATAGAAATCTCACTATCCAAATGACTAGAAGGTACCTCATTATGAATGACTACTGTCTCTAAGTCGTTAGACTCAACAATAGTATCTTCTATATAAACATGTTCCTCTAAGTCATCATCTGCATATAACTCTTGGCATGCTAGAACTGTTAACCTTTTATCCAAACTAAGCGGTGTATGTTTGTAATACTTTTCATATATCATTAAAGGTGATTCTTCACTTACCATTTGTGGAGCAAAAACTTCCTTATGCCGTGACCAATACATATACTCCCCAAGCGTCATATCAGAAGACGTCTCCTGAGAATGTGAACTTCTACGCTTATATTCTGCAAGTGTCATCTTAGATGACTTCTCGTACAAAGAATTCATCATCTTCAAAAAGACGCCTGAAATAAAATTCTCAAACAAAAAAAAAAGAGTCAAAGGGAAAAAGAAATCCTAAAACGAAATAAAAAAATTTTACAAAAATAAAATAAAATAAAAATCTAAGTATTTACAAAATCAAAAATACTAATTACAATATTCCACAACCGCTCCCCGGCAGCGGCGCCAAAAATTGATAGGATTCTAGGAATACCTATTTATAATAAACCGCAATCGCACGATGTGTAACTAGTAGACAGAGGCAAGTACGGGTCGTTCCCACAAGGAGCGGTGGAAATATCAATAATCAGTATCTCTAATCGATTAACCAGCAATGATGTTTTTAGGATTTTTATAATTGAAGACGAAATAATAAAATTAAACTGATAAAATAAAATCAATATGAAAGAAAGTAACCAGGGTTTTACGTAGGGGTGTAAATTCGGGCAGGTCGGGCCGCCCGACCCAAAAACTAAGACAGGCCGGGCAGGCCAGGCTTAATATTTGTGAGCCCGTAAACAAATTCAGGCCAGGCAGGCTGGGCACAAGTAGATAATTTGCTACCCAAAGACCGCCCAAAACCCGCTTTTTATATGGGCAGGCCAGATCGGGCCGGACAGGCCACTATTTTGAATTTTTTTTTTAAGTTTAAATTTTCAAATGAACGGTATTAAATACAATATCATTTCCTTTCCAACATCGCATATCGTAAGTGATAGTATTATTTTATATTTAAATTACACTGACAAATTTTTAATTTTAGCCTATAATAAATAATTAATTAGAGTACAATAAACTTTCTAATAAGAAAATATATTACCATTAATGTTTTGAAAAGGTTAATTATAAGTAAAAAAACAATTATATATTTTATTTTTCTTGACACAAAATTGACAATTATAAAATTGTAACTTTTAAGTCTTTTTAAGAGGATATTAAATGATTAATGGCACATAGAAGGCTTTCAGGCCGGCTATCAGGTCGGGCATCATAATTAATCGCAAAGCCTGAGACCGCCCAATAAATTAATCCAGGCCAGGCCGGGTGGTCCATGACGGGCCATAACAGGCTTTGGGCTACTTCGGGTACAGGCGGGCTCGGGGCGATACAGGCAGGCCGAGTATTTTCGGGTATTATTTACACCCCTAGTTTTACGGTGTCCACCACTATTTATGTTCAATTACTGAAAAGAGACAATTCTATAATATTTATTTATTCATTGTTCTATTGACATCACCTATTATATGCATAGAGTCGCAAATATCACTAGTATACGAGAAGCATAACACATCAAAATATTAAATCCAAGCATGCACCATCAAAATTTATTAGTGAGAAAATTATAAGAAACTAATTTTAGTTCACAAATATTATTTGGCTATCCTAAGCATAACTCATCCAAG
This sequence comes from Papaver somniferum, assembly GCF_003573695.1. Lineage (NCBI taxonomy): Eukaryota > Viridiplantae > Streptophyta > Magnoliopsida > Ranunculales > Papaveraceae > Papaver > Papaver somniferum. Next base: position 13,712,317 of record NC_039359.1, read on the forward strand.
AAATGAATCCAAGCATGGACTATCAAACAATGAGACAAATATAACTTCAAAACTACCAATTGCGCGCATGAGGTTTTGAACCCGGTGAAGCAACAACTAATATCACCATTTTTCAATAAACAAAATCATGGAATCATTAAATCAATTCATAATAGCCTACAAAACATATATATATCTCAAATCAAATTGTTCTTATGCTTAAAGTGGTTTCTACCATGAACCCTAGTTACATGAATTTAGCAAGAGATGGCTTTCTTAAAAGCCATAAACATATGAGAGAAAATCACTAGCAAACCAAAAAGGAAATGGAATAATGGAACTGCAAACCCTTGTCTTACACCTCCGTTAACGCGCCTCTCTCACTTCTGGTTTTCGGTTCTGTAGCCGCAACCTCCACCAAATAGAACTCCAGCCGGCCTCCCCTTCTAATCTCGGTACATTCTTGACTTGGTCATAGCAACAACACAATACGAAACGGAGTTCAGTTCAATAACTCATCTTCCATCTTCCCCTGTAAACTCGTGATTTAGCATAACCCAAAAGTCCTAGCTGTCAAACATAGCCGTATATGGTTGTTCTTTTCACGGAGAAAACCAACCCTGCAGGAACCTGATCTTTCACGGCTTTGCACCCATATATCCTTGTCTTCTGACATTTCCTTCAACTGCCGCTCCATTGAGTACATGGTTCTTCCTACTGTGTAACTAAGGTCACGGCATACATTCCGTCCAAGACTGAAAACTCCACTTGCCTATTCGGATCAAGTCTAATTCTTTGTTCATTGCTAGGACATCGCAACAACACCAATTCCTTCAATAAGCTCCGGCAAATCCAGGCCAAGCCCAGACTCGGTCTTCCATCAATTTGAGAGAACGAAATAACCAGAGTCAATAACCCTTTCTAACTGCTCCCATGACACACAATTCATTCCATACATAGCTCGAATCAATCCCCGCAACTGACCCATTTCAGCACTTTTCTCTTCCGTCCACAGTGCCATAATTCTGTTCGTCCAACTTCAGTTCATATGCAGCCGAGATATTTCTCAAGAATAGCTATCAACTTCATCTCATCGCACTGAGTATAATCCCATGAGCTGAACTCCATATCCAGAAATCCGATGCCCTTGCTTCCAGATGAAGTCTTCAAATCCATTGCATGCAAAACCACTAGAAAACCCCATCTCTGTGCTCTTCAATCTCAACATTTATCTTCTTCAATGAGTTTGAACACCATGAAGAACTGCAGCTACTTGGAGAAATACAGAACACTCCATTGAAATTTTCGCTCAACTTCTTTTGTTGGATGAGAATGGGCACCCCATGCTTCCTTAAGAAATGAAAGTTCCTTTTGTAGAGAAACAGACAAGTTGTTATGGGAATAATAAGTCACGCCACCCACTAACTGTTTGACTCTTCAATGCTCGACCAAACAAAGACAACTCTTTGTTACTGAATTGCCGTAAGCTTAGGTGGCGTGATTATTGATTAATACTTGTCCCACTGTGGTGCCAGTGAAGAACATTGGTGATTTAATTGTAAAAGAGGTTAAACTTCCCATTTAGCAGTTTGTTCTCCACAAGAGCCGAATTCACTTGTACTTTCTACAAAAGCACTAAAATAATGTTATCATCCAACACATCGAGTCCCAGTTAATATAAATATGGGTACAAAATATAGCACCTACGTGCTTATCAGTATCCCACAGAAATACCTACGAGTTTTGTTCCATTTTTTGATAAATCAAGGTGAACAAGAACCAATTGATAACCCAAACTTATGTTTCCGAAGAACAACCTAGTATTATCAATCACCTCACAATAATTTAATTGTATGGTAGCGAAACAAGATATTTTCGAATCACAAACGATGAGACGAAGATGTTTGTGATTACTTTTTATCTTGCCTATCGGAGAATAAATCTCGAGCCAATCTTAAAGAAGATCGTACTCAAACACGTTAGAAACATCAAGATCAGATCGCGCAACTACAAAGAAAATAGTTGGGACTGGCTTCACAATCCCAATGAAGTCTTCAAGTCGTTAACCTACAGGGTTTCGTAAAAAACCTAAGGTTAAAGGAGAATCGACTCTAGCTTATGCAACTAGTATCACACAGGAGGTTTGGGGATTAGGTTTCCCAGTTGCTAGAGTTCTCCTTTATATAGTTTTCAAATCAAGGTTTGCAATCTTAGTTACCTTGGTAACAAAGCATCCAATATTCACCGTTAGATGAATACCTGATTAGTTTCAAGCTAATATCTTTCAACCGTTAGATCAAACTTAGCTTGTTACACACAAATGAAATGTACCTTCATTTAGGTTTATATAACCGTACCTAAACGTGTACCATGTTGGCTCAACAATAGTTAACCAAGGATAGCCATATGAACACTATCATATCAACCTTATTCATCTTAACCATAACTAGTTCAAATGAATCAAATGAAACTAGTTAAAGAGTTGTTTAATTGTTATATTCTCATAGAAGTATACAACAACACAATTGAAGCAAAATCGGTTTGATTCACTCGAATCAATTCATGAACATTATAGCCACGGTTTGCAAAGAATGCACTACTTATTAGTTCAATGTACTAAACCGATTTTAGAACTTTAACCTTCAAGTACGCGAATAGGTACACATACTTGAAATACGCGAACATGTACGCATACCACTAATCCCAACAGAAAATCTCGGACATGAACCTTACGCCAGTACGCATACGGGTACGCATACTTAGGTTCTAGGACTTCTCAAACCAACAGGTACGCATACGGGTACGCATACTATGGTTCCCAGACATGGATTACATATGTGCAAGAGTACACAACATGTCATATTCCAATAATGGTTAAGTGTTCTAAACTCTTATTTCAATCGTTGAAACTTTCTTAGAGGATGACAATAGCTGTTTTAACACATTATTAGCATCAAAGCGATTTTCAAGATATTGAAATAATTATAACGAAACATTCCAAGTCTACATCAAAGGATTGTATCACACAAACCATGTAAGATGTTACTCGGTAATTTTCGCGTGATCATATTTTGACTTTCGTCAAGAATATAAGATGAACTTGGTCGAAGCGAAAGCTTTCCAACACATATTTCGAGAAATATGTAAACGAGATAAACTCAGATCGAAATCTCAAATGTGTATAATAGAAAACTCTATCATAACACGACTTATGTCTCAATATAGGAGATAGAGTATAAATAGACTATTCAAGTGATAGATGAGTTTCAGTCTCCACATACCTTTTTGTTGATGAAGTTCCAAAATCTCTCATTAGTAGTTCTTCGTCTTCAATGATGAACGCCGTGAAGTCTAATGCTCAACTACACAATCTATTTCCTAGTCCAAGACATCTATAAGTAGACTAGAAATCAAGACTTATAGTTTTGATCATTAACATTGACAAACAAGCTTGAGATAACAACGCTTGCGAGTTCGACCGAGCAGTGCTCTAACAATCTCCCCCTATGTCAATTTTAATGAAAAACTATCAATACATATGGATACAAAATAAATAAACTTTGTAGCTTCTCATCCAAATACTTGATCTCCTTGGTTCTTCAACATTACTCGAAATCTTCGTTACTTTCAAGTACTCCAATGATTTCAAATGTGTTCTGAAAAAGCGGGGGTCTAACAACCACACCCAATATTTCGCTTAGCAATCTGTATGGAAAAACTCCAATATACTTTCTAGAGAATCAACTAGACAGTCAGACTCAATCTAGATAAAAAGTATATCAAAGAGTTTATATCTCAATCTCTCGATTTGATATATACTCAAGCAAATAGAGATTTGTGAGTCTTTATCAAATACTAGAGATATAACTTGGATGGTACCAAAGACCAATATCTAAATGTCAATCAATTTAAATCAACAACCAAAAGGTCGGATATTCTAATTGATTGAACAACGCACAACCTGTGATATTTCAATTATATAAAAAAATATAATGCGGAAAATAAATAACACAGACACCATAATTTTGTTAACGAGGAAACCGCAAATGCAGAAAAAACCCCGGGACCTAGTCCATATTGAACACACACTATATTAAGGCGCTACAGACACTAGCCTACTCCAAACTAACTTCGGTCTGGAATGTAGTTGAACCCCAATCAATCTCACATTGATCCAAGGTACAGTTATGCTCCTACATCTCTGATCCCAGCAGGATACTACGTACTTGATTCCCTTAGTTGATCTCACCCACAACTAAAAGTTGCTACGACCCAAAGTCGCAGACTTTAACAAACAAATTTGTATCACACAGAAAAGTCTATGGTAATAGATAAATCCGTCTCCCACGAGTATACCTACGATTTTTGTTCCGTCTTTTGATAAATCAAGGTGAACATGAACCAATTGATAATCCGGACTTATATTCCCGAAGAACAGCCTAGTATTATCAATCACCTCACAATAGTCTTAATCGACGCAACGAAAAAAGATATTTTGGAATCACAAATGATGAGACGAAGATGTTTGTGATTACTTTTTATCTTTCCTATCGTAAATAGAAATCTCAAGCCAATTATTACAATTGTACGTGTACGATAGAAACAACAAGATCAGATCACACAACTACGATAAAGTAGTATCCGCCTGACTTCAAAATCCAAATGAAGTCTTTAAGTCGCTAGACAGGTTTAGAAAAAGAAACCAAAGGTTAAAGGAGAATCGATGCTAGCTTAGCACAACTAGTATCACACAAAATGTGTGGGTATTAGGTTTCCCAGTTGCTAGAGTTCTCCCTTATATAGTCTTTCAAATCAGGGTTTGCAATCAATGTTAGCTTGGTAACAAAGCATTCAATATTCACCATTAGATGAAAACTTGATTAGATTCAAGCTAATATTTACTAACCGTTAGATCGAAAACATAGCTTGTTATACACAAATAAAATGCACGTTTCTTGGCTTGTGTAACCGTACCCAAACTTGTATATTAGTTGGTTCAACAATCGTTAACCAAATGGTTAGCCATATGATCACTTTCATATCAACCATATTCTTCTTCACCATAACTAGTTCAAATGACTCAAACGAACTAGTTAGATAGTTGTTCAATTGCAAGGAAATCTCATGTACTACACAAGACACAATTGAAGCAAAAACCGATTTGATTCACTTGAATCGGTTCATGAACTATATAGCCACGGTTTGCAAATGTATTCCTTAGTTAATATGAATAAGTTCCCAAACATCATTTTAGATATAACCTACTCAAGTTCGCGAGCTGGGTTCGCGGACTTAAGTTCCCGGATGGAGTTCACAAACTCCAGCAGAAATTCTCGGGTTTAAGAACTTCGCCACTCACGCACTACTCCGGTTCACTTGATCAACAAATTTCGCAAACTTTGGTTCAAGGAATAAGGACTTATACATATATGTGTTTCCACAACAATGCTTATATCCTCCAATGGTTATATAATCTAAACTCTGATTTCAATCATTGAAACATTCTCAGAGGACGTTATATAGTTGTTATTCACAAACCATTTTTCGTTAGAGAAATTTCCAAAGTGATTGAAACATAACATGACTTTCGTCACTAGGTAAAGATGAACTTGGCTAAGGAGAAATCTTACCAACATATATTTCGATAAATAGATAGGCTAGATAAACTCGGCTCGAAACACCAAATGTGTATAATCTAAGTGTATATAGCAAAACGACTTTTGTCTCAAGATAGGATATGAATAGACTTTTGAGTGATAGATAAGTTCAAGTCTCCACATACCTTTTAGTTGATGAAGATCCACCAGTTCTTTGAGTAGTCCTTCGTCTTGTATGATGATTGCCATGAAGTTCTTGAGCTCAACTACACTTTCTATCCTAGTCCAAGACCTTAGCTATAGTAGACTAGAAATCAAGACTTATATTTTTGATCACTAACATTGAAAAACATTCTTGAGATAGCAACGCATGAGAGTTCGACCGAGCAATGCTCTAACAATCTCCCCCTTTATCAATTTTAGTGACAAAACTATCAATACATATGGAATACAAAAAATATAAATAAACTTTTGTAGCTCCTATTCCACATGCCTAATTTTCAACATTACTCGAAATCTTCGTCACTTCCAAGTACTCCAATGATCCCAAAGTTTGTAGGTTTAGCATCATCATTGTTGAAAATCCGTAGCTATAACAACGAGAAAACAAGAGTTCTCAATCATTGTTATACAGTGTCATAGTGTCATTACATAGCGTCAAAGTTCAATTGTATCACAAGTTTAACAACAATACTATGGTGATATGTCACTCCCCCTTAGTCAATACTCAATCTCTCATGGAAACCACTCCCCCTTACATAATGATCCGAAAACCATATGTATTTGTAGTGTGAAATACATATTAATTCTCCCCCTTTTTGTCAATAAAATTGGCAAAGGTACAAGAACGAGATCCTAATGCAATTTCCGAAAGAGACATTTCATGACCAAAAGAAAGCATATATCATCTTATTTAGATGCAATCATAAAGCCGAAGCTAAATGCATTCATCAAGGAGTCTATAAAGATACAAGATAACCCCTATAATATTCCACAGCCGCACTCCCCACAAAGATTTGGCAATGAAGCACAAGTTCAATTAAGAACTCCCCCCCATAAAATGTCATTCCCGAAAGAACAACAAGAGCGACCTTAATTTCAAAAAAGAAAAGAAGGATTTCTTTGGACATAACAAATCACATACGAGTATGAATTTGAATCCAAAATATTCAATTAAATTAACCATAAGAGAACCCATGATTAATTTAATCAAACATGCTCAACATAAGTAAACTTATGGAGACTTAAAAACACTCAATTAGATTAATAACAAGAAACCCCATAATTAATATATTCTAAGTATACAACTAAACTAATCACAAAAGTAATCAATTTAATTGGTCATGTTCGCCACAAAGTATCTCATGGAGCAACAACTATGTCAAAATAATGACTCAGTCGATAGGGCCCAACATAAGACACCTTATGGAACAACACAGTATGTACACAAAAATTATGGATCGGAGATCGACCTTATACCTTGGAATAAGTAAGGACTCATTCTATTTTCCATCACCATTTTTACAATGACATTCAATAGACATAATCCTTGAACCAAAAATATTTTAACCTATCTTCCATCAAGAATTGACATAATAGGCTTAACTTTTGTATTTGTCAAAAGTCAATTCATTCTTTCATCAATACATGCATATCAACTCATGAATGACTTTACTTTTGACAAAGTATGGGACAATCAAGTTCACGGACGTAAACACACATATCCCATAACAATACTGCAATATATAAAACCATAAATATTAATACTGCAAAAACCATCTTCCAAACAATTTTAGAATTTAAACAAATAAACCTAAAAACATGAAGATGAAAATGTTGGACATAGCTATGTGGAATCACAATAATGGCTATTCCAAACTCTAGTTATTCTTCTAAATAAAACAAGAAAAATAGAAGATTTACTAGGAAAATTAAAAAAAATCAATAAGCTAAATCAAGACCAGACTCCTATATCAAAGCCGGACACGAACAGAAGTCAAGAAGACGGTTTAGGATCCTCATGAGTCTTGAGGTCTTTGAGCTTGTGATTGACAGCATCCCTTGTGTCTTTATAGAAGAGATTCTCTTTGTGAAGATCATTGATGTGAGATTTTATGAGATCAAGGTGAGTAGTAACCTTTTTCAACTCAGTTTTCAACACATCAATACTTTTCAAGGTATCAACGAGCTGCAGTTTGGATTCCTTAAAGTATTTAAGAAAATCATGAACCACTTCAGCAGAAACCATATCTTCCTTCTCAACATCCTCATGAGTATAGGAATAATAACATGAGGCATTGGGATGATCATCTTCTACAAGGGTTCTTTTCTTCCTCCCTTCGGACTCAAAACCGATACCTTTATCAAGAAAGCCTCTAGCAAAACCACAAGCTTGTAAAGAGGAAGACATTCTTGACGACCCCAAAACAACCATGAGTATGCAAACGTGAATCAAGGTTTTGGTATTTAAGGGTTTCTTAGGGAAGAAGGTTTTTAGGGTTTACAAACTATTGACTCGTGATGGTAACTCGTGTACACATACGAATACAACATGGCCCAAAAAGAATAAAAAAAACAAAAAAAACTTTTGCTACATGAACATTCATAAACTGGCTCAATAAATTTCATAACTTCAAAAAAACAATTTAGAGCACAAGTGTAGCAGAAATCAAGAGTGCAGCGAACACTTCTTTAAGATAACAAAGAGCAACTTTAAACACAATCAATACTTAGGCACAACTTGTCTGCAAGCAATATATCGTCTATGAACAACAAGAACATAGCTCAATTATACAGAAGCAATTTTTACAAAAGTATACCTGAATATTAACACAACTTACTCAACATGATTTTTATGAGTAAGTTCTTTAACCCTTGTGATTAATTAGCACAAGTATGAGCTTTAAGCTCATTACAAGATTTGTGTTTATGATCAAGTCTCTTTTTCCTTCTGAATCTTGAGAGGGATCCCTTTTTATGTGAGAAATTATCATATAACTTATTGTCATCAAAATACGAGACATAGTTTGATTTCTTACCAGAAGAATTTTGACTTGAAGTGGATTCCATCCTGTTGAAAATTTCTTTATATCCTTCAATTATATCCATCAGGTTGTTTTTCATATCATCAAATTTTCTTCTTTCTCCTGGGATTTCATTTACATCAAGAGGAACTTTGTTTCCTGACGAAACGACTTGATCTTTCCTTAGATGGTTCTTGTTAAGACTTATGTTCTGCTTCAGAACATTTGAGGAACTCATCGAACTGACTTTCCTGGTAACATACACAGGGTAAGTACGAAAACCAATTGGTTTAGACATACGAATGTCAGTTACACATTTGAGAATTAAGTCTAAGGTGTGTTTAAGTTGAACCACGGATTTTTTATTCAACGTAGAGTTTCTCTTTTGTTTAGCAGAGTATTTTGCATTCCAAAAGAGGCATACTTTCTGATCACATGAGTGATTATACAAAGTAATCTTAACAATCTCGTTAGGAAATTTATTCCTTCTATGTGATGTGGAACATCCTTGATTAATGGGGATTTCAGACATATTTTTATGAAAGGAAGGGATTCCGGTTTTACTTCCGGAGCTGTAACTTTTTCAGTCGTAGCAGAAGTACTTGGTATATTAGACTGCTTAGAGCATCCTTGAATAGAGAGTTTACTCAAGCAATTTTCAATTTCCAAGGCATCCTTTTTAAGGTTAGCCTCAAGAGTCATACGTGAAGAATGATCTTCAGTATTTTCTTTGAAATTGTAGTCTCTTATTACACCAAGAAGAACATTCACATGGTGTTTTAACCGATTAAATCTATTAGCTTGGACTCTAACAAGATTTAGAATCAAATCACTCTCTTCAGTTGTTTCCCGTTCATTAATAGAGATAGACTTTTTTGAAGGGTAATCAGAATGACACATTTTGGTGTTTGTCAGTCTCGTCAGAACACAAGGTTCGTCTATATACAGGATTGATGAATATTTCCCTTTAATAGAATTAGACGAGACAGAACTTTTATTTCTGGTGACGCATTTATCAGAGATAGTACTCTTGTCCATAGAGTCAGATCGCTACAAACACAAACTTGTAAGGTCTTAAACTTGTTTGCCTACTCTGATACCAATTGAAAAAGCGGGGCTCTAACAGCCACACCCAATATTTCGCTTAGCAATCTGTATGGAAAAACTCCAATATAATTTCTAGAGAATCAACTAGACAGTCAGACTCAATCTAGATAAAAAGTATATCAAAGAGTTTATATCTCAATCTCTCGATTTGATATATACTCAAGCAAATAGAAATCTGCGAGTCTTTATCAAATACTAGAGAGATAACTTGGATGGTACCAAAGACCAATATCCAAGTGTCAATCAATTTAAATCAACAACCAAAAGTTTTGATATTCTAATTGATTGAACAAGGCACAACCTGTGATATTTCAATTATATAACAAAACATAATGCGGAAAAGAAATAACACAGACACCGGAATTTTGTTAACGAGGAAACCGCAAATGCAGAAAAACCCCGGGACCTAGTCCAGATTGAACACACACTGTATTAAGCTGCTACAGACACTAGCCTACTTCAAACTAACTTCGGTATGGACTGTAGTTGAACCCCAACCAATCTCACACTGATCCAAGGTACAGTTATGCTCCTACGTCTCTGATCCCATCAGGATACTACGTACTTGATTCCTTTAGCTGATCTCACCCACAACTAAGAGTTGCTTCGATCCAAAGTCGGAGACTTTAATTAAAAAAATATGTATCACACAGAAAAGTCTTTGGTAATAGATAAATCCGTCTCCCACGAATATACCTACGAGTTTTGTTCCGTCTTTTGATAAATTAGGGTGAACAAGAACCAATTGATAATCCATACTTATATTCCCGAAGAATAACCTAGTATTATCAATCACCACAAAATATTCTTAATCGATGCAGCGAAAAAAGATATTGGGGAATCACAAACAACGAGACGAAGATGTTTGTGATTACTTTTTATCTTGCCCATCGGAGATAGAAATCTCAAGCAAATTATTACAATTATACTCGTACGATAGAAACAACAAGATCAGATTACACAACTACGATAAAGTAGTATCGGTCTGGCTTCACAATCCCAATGAAGTCTTTAAATCATTGACCTGGTTTAGAAGAAGAAACCAAAGGTTAAAGGAGAATCGAATCTAGATTAGCACAACTAGTATCACACAGAATGTGTGGGGATTAGGTTTCCCAGTTGCTAGAGTTCTACCTTATATAGTCTTTCAAATCAGGGTTTGCAATCAATGTTAGCTTGGTAACAAATCATTCAATATTCACTGTTGGATGAAAGCCTGATTAGATTCAAGCTAATATTTATCAATCGTTAGATCTAAAACATAGCTTGTTATATCCAAATGAAATGCACGTTTCTAAGCTTGTGTAATCGTACCCAAACTTGTACATTAGTTGGTTCAATAATATTTAACCAAATGGTTAGCCATATGACCACTTTCATATCAACCATATTCTTATTCACCATAACTAGTTCAAATGACTCAAATGAACTAGTTAGAGAGTTGTTCAATTGCAAGGAAAAACGATTTGATTCACTTGAATCGGTTCATGAACTATACAACCACGGTTTGAAAATGTATTCCTTAGTTAATATGAATAAGTTCACAAACATCCTTTTTAGATATAACCTACTCAAGTTCGCAGACTGGGTTTGCGGACTTAAGTTCCCAGATGGAGTTCACTAACTTCAGCAGAAATTCTCGGGTTTGAGAACTTCGCCAGTTTGCGGACTTAGTTCACGCACTACTCCGGTTCACTTGATCAACAAAGTTTGCAAACTTTGGTTCAAGGAATAAGGACTTATACATATATATTTTCCACAACAATGTTTATATCCTCCAATAGTTATATAATTTGAACTCTCATTTCAATCATTGAAACATTCTCAGAGGATGTTATATAGTTATTATTCACAAACCATTTTTCGTCAGAGCAATTTCCAAAGTGATTGAAACATAACATGACTTTCGTCACTAGGTAAATATGAACTTGGCTAAAGCGAGATCTTGCCAACACATATTTCGAGAAATAGATAGGCGAGATAAACTCGGCTCGAAATACCAAATATGTATAATCTAAGTCTATAGAGCAAAACGACTTTTGTCTCAAGATAGAAGATGAATAGACTTTTGAGTGATAGATAAGTTCAAGTTTCCATATACCTTTTAGTTGATGAAGATCCACCATTTCCTTGAGTAGTCCTTCATCTTGTATGATGATTTCCATGGAGTTCTTGAGCTCAACTACACTTTCTATCCTAGTCCAAGACCTTAGCTATATTAGACTAGAAATCAAGAGTTATAGTTTTGATCACTAACATTGAAAAACATGCTTGAGATAGCAACGCACGCGAGTTCGACTGAGCAATGCTCTAACATGTTCAACTCAGCATCATAGTTGTTGAAGATCCGTAGTAATAACAATGAGAAAAAAATTGCTCTTAATCATTGTTATACAGTGTCATAGTATCATTAACAACATCAAAGTTCAATTGTATCACAACTTTGACAACAATATGGTGATATGTATCACTCCCCCTTACTTAGTACTTCATCACACAATAAAAACCATTCCCTCTTACATAATGATCCGTAAACCATATGTATTTGTAGTGTGAACTACACATTAATTCTCCTCCTTTTTGTCAATATAAATTGGAAAAGGTATGAAAACTAGTGGGATCCTCATGAAATTTTCATAGAGATACTTCATGACCAAAAGAGAACAACATATATACTTGTTTAGATGCCATCATATAGTTGAAACTACATGCATTTATCAAGGAGTTTATAAATATACAATATAACCCCTATAATATTCCACAACCGCACTCCCCACAAAGATTTGGCAATTAAGCACAAGTTCAATTAAGAACTCTCCCCCATAAAATGTCATTCTCGAAAGAACAACAAGAGCGACCTTACTTTTACAAGAAAAGAAAGATTTCTTTTGGACATTAACAAATCACATAAGAATATGAATTTGTATCCAAAATCTCAATTGAATTAACCACAAGGAAAATGATCAATTCAATTGGTCATGCTCAACATAAGAGAACTTACGGAGCCACACAGTATATGCACAAACGTGTGGATCAGGGAAAGACCAATACTACGGAATAAACAAAGATTCATTATATTTTTCATCACTATTTGCACAATGACATACAATAGACTTAATCTTTGTAAACAAAAGTTCATCCTTTCTTCCATCAATATTTACATAATGACATAAAAGGCTTAACTTTTGTTGTCAAAAGTTCATTCTATCTTTTGTCAATACTTTCATACCGACATAACAGAGATAACTTTTGAACAAGTATGGGACAGTCAGGTTCATGGACGTAAACAACATATCCCATAACACTTTGCAATATATAAAACCATAAAGATTAATACTGCAAAAATCATCTTCCAAATCAACTTTAGAATTTAAATAAATAAATCTAAAACATTGCAAGATGAAAACGTTGGCAATAGCTATGTGTACTCACAATAATGGCTATTCCAAATCCTAGTTATCCTTGTTAAAAACACAAGAATAAATTCTCATGAGAAGTTTCCTAGACATTGAGACCTCTGGAAAATTCTTTATCGTCCCGAACTCCTTGTTGTCAACAGCCATGGGAACATAAGGTTCATGAAGAAAGGAGTCAATTCCAACAAACCTTTTGAACTGATGCCGAACTAGGGCCTTCTGAATTTCAAGAGTTCTCAAAGCAATAGCCTTTATTTCCTGAATCTCCTTCCTTGTTTCCTTCAACTCTTCAAGAACATCAGAAAAATTCTGAGAATCTGAAAGAACAACTCTTGGCATCCTCACATTCCTTCTTTTTCTTTTCAAAGTTGGAAGTAACGGAGATTTATCTTTTTCCTTCATGATTGATGGCTTAACAATCATATTAACATCTTTTCCATCAGAAGACATAATGCTTGGAGTATCCATAGGAGCAGAATTGTGAGAGGAAATCACAAGATAATCTCAACAAGCAGTCTTATGATAAAAAGAGTTTCAGGAGAAGGAAAAAAGAATGTAGGGATTCGGAACATTTAAACACATAAGTTCACGCACGCATAACTCTCAACCCTAAAGAGAGTAGAATTATCGAGAATAACCCTCTTTTATTGATTAAACAGGGAAGTCCCTTCCAATATCAATTAAATATGAAAAGAGGCACGAAATCCATACTTACAATGCTCAGCAGAGCAAAAACAGGAAAAAAGAAAATGAAAATAATCTAAAACAATTTTCTTTTCATAAATCCTGAGGTGTGCATAATATTGTCTCTTTTGATCAGGCACATGAGACAAGATGTACTAACCAACACAATTAAGTTGTGCTGGGGTGAAAAATAGTCTGTCCAACATAACCTTTTCGAAAGGAATTCATCGAGCCATGTTTCTCATAGTGTTTAGACCATAAATTTCTCTCTAATGATCTAGTCTTTTCTTTGGAAACTAACTTCTTTAAAGAAGGGATGCGTTTACATACATCTGATGATCTTTGAACAAGTTTGAGATTGTTAGCTAATCGATTCGCTCTTCGTTGAAATTTGTTGACATATCTCATTTTGTGTTTGTACTTGAAATACTTTGAAAGTTCATGACCTTTGAGTGAACAATAAGAGCATGTCAACATGGAGGATGATTCAGACGCCCGAGATGTGTATGCGGTTAGACACATAGTGGAACCTGAAAAATCAGAAAAAAAAAGTTTCCAGTAGAAACAGGTAGATCCATTTTTTCTTCCAGACTGGTTGAGATTTTTTCTGAAAGAATATCAAGATTGATGTATGTATTGCTACAATTATCAAAATCAATATTTTTACAAAAAAGTGCAACACTTGACTTTTCGTCTTCATTAGAATCATAGTTGTCAGACATTTCATCAAGATTTGCAGCTAGACCTTTGTTCCCAGTGTATTTTTTACGATTTGGACACTCATTTTCAAAATGACCAAAACCTTTACACTTAAATCACTGAGGCATATCCTCGTCATCAGTTTCATTAATATCCCTATTTTTAGGAGGAACACGATTATGAGGTTTAACTGATGACCTAGGTTTATCTCTGGAGAATCGTTTACTTCTCTTCAACAGAAGATCCCTAAACTGCCTTGTGATCAAGGAGACTGACCTATCAAGATCTTATCTAATGAATCATCCTCAGAAAGATCATCTTCAGAGATACAAACACTTTTACTTTTTTCAAGTAATTTAGTGTTCTTTTGTGCTTTGAAAGCCACATCCTCTCCGGATTTGGATGTATGCTCATGATCAAAGATCTTTAAATTCCCAACCACAGTGTTTATGGAAAGAGTTGCAAGGTTATTACCTTCAACAATGGCACGCTTCTTAAAATCGTATCTAGATGCAGCGATCTGAGAATTTTCATCACAATGTCCTTTTCAGGAATAGTCTTACCCAATGTATAATATGCATTAATAATTTCAGACACTTTCTCATTGAACTCATCAAATGAATATTCATCTGCCATACGAAGGTTTTCCCAGTCGGAATTTAGGTTTTGAAGCCTAGCTTCCTTTTCACTGGTTTTCCCTTAAAAAAATATGGTTTCTAAGATATCCCAAGCATCTTTAGATTGAGTGCACGTAATCACATGGTGCAGAAGATCTGGGGTAATGGCATGAATGATAGCATTTAACCCGTCAGAATTTTTCTTTGCAGCGAGAATCTCGGCAGGTTCGTATGCACCAATATCCTTTGGAACAGTTGCATCACCTTCTGCACAAACCGGAGGATTATAGACGTTAACTACATAAACGTATGACTGAAAATCACGCGCTTGAAGAAAGTCACGCATAACAATTTTCCACCATAAGTAGCTTGAGCCATCGAAGACTGGTGGTACGTTTATGAAGATAGCACTTTTGTCCATATTCAGATCTCTACAAACATAGACTTATAAGACCTTTAACGTGTTTGCCTGCTCTGATACCAATTGAAAAAGCAGGGGTCTAACAACCACACCCAATATTTCGTTTGGAAATCTAAATAGACAAACTCCAATATACTTTCAACAGAATCAACTAGACAGTTAGAATCAATCTAGAGAAAAGTATATCCAAGAATTTTGTATCTCTATCTCTCAATTCAATCTTCAATCAACAAATAAGAATTTGCGAGCCCGATTGAATATTCGAGAAATAACTTGAACGGTACCAAAGACCAATGTTCAAGGATCAATAAATTTTAATCAACAACCAAAGGTTGGATTTCCCAATTGATCGATTTAATGCATAATCAGTGATATTTCAATTATATAACAAAATATAATGCGGAAGAGAAATAACACAGACACCAGAAGTTTTGTTAACGAGGAAACCGCAAATGCAGAAAAACCCGGGGACCTACTCCAGATTTGAACACCACATTGTATTAAGCCGCTACAGACACTAGCCTACTACCAATGAACTTCAGACTGGATTGTAGTTGAACCCTAATCAATCTCATACTGACTCAAGGTACAGTTGCGCTCCTTACGTCTCTGATCCCAGCAGGATACTACGCACTTGATTCCCTTAGCTGATCGCACCCACAACTAAGAGTTTCTACGACCCAAAGTCGAAGACTTGATAAACAAATCTGTCTCACACAGAAAAGTCTATAGGAATAGATAAATATGTCTCCTACAGAAATACCTACGAGTTTTGTTCCGTATTTTGATAAATCAAGGAGAACATGAACCAATTGATAAACTGGACTTATATTCCCGAAGAACAACCTAGTATTATCAGTCACCTCACAACAATCTTAATCGTATGGTAGCGAAACAAGATATTGTGGAATCAGAAACATGTTCATCTCATCTTTTACGCCAAAAACTTTTATTAATGCCCTAATTTGTGATGTTGATCGACAAAAACTGATTTTGTTCTTCTGATTTTGTTCCCGGTTTGTTTTGGGTAATAATGATGTCGATAAGTATAGATGTTTTATGCCACAAAATCATGCAATCACAAAATCATACTTTGATGATCCAATTGTTAAGATTGAGACGACAGAAAAGGCTAATCTCATCTTATTCACATAAGGGGCAAGATGGAACTAAAATAGTATTGATTATACATTGATATCAATTGGTAGGGGTAACATCATTAAACACCCCCTCCGGTTATTCTTTGGCTTCTCGAAATCATTAATCATGTTTTGCATAGAACCCAATAATATATGTTTTGTTCTTCGTTGGCGGTATCAGACCTACCGTGTTCTTCGTAATCGGAGACGGAGGAGTAGGGAACTAATGGATTTTTATATGGAACGTAGGATTAATAGTGTTATTAAAGCCGTTGGATTTTAAGACCATTTCATGGGTACAATGGTAAACTCAATATTTTTATTTTACAAAATTAATTGAAATTTGGTCATAGACAGTCAATGTGGATCAACATTATTTCCAAGTACCAAACTCAAAGCTGAACAAATGTTAGACCAAACTCAAAAGTTGGACAAAACCTGAGTACCAAAAATAAAATAACCCAACCTTTTAAAGAACAACATATATGGAGGCCACAACTACAAGCTGAAGATTGCCCAAAAATTTCAGAGATGTAGAAAGATTGGCTAGAAAGACATTTTAGCGATGATGAAGTGTGAAAGTTATCAAGAGTTGTGGGAGAAATAAATCACCAGGCCCAGATGGTTTACCCATAGAGTTCTTCAAAGTGGCTTGGAAGATTGTCAATGTAGATGTGATGGCAGTGGTCACATAACTTTTCGAGGAAGAAAAAATGGATTGAAGATTAAATTGTGCATTCATTACACTTATTCCAAAAAGAGAAGATGCCAACTCTCCCCAATAGATCAGACCAATCATCTTAGTGGGAAGCATTTACAAAATAATCTACAAATTACTAGCAGCAAGATCCAAAACTGTGATCCCTAAACTAATCATTGAGCGCTTTCATTCAAGGCAAGAAAATACATGGTGGTATACTCTGGAGAGTTAGTTGATTCTAGATTAAAAGCAAAGACACCAGGGTTGCTTTGCAAACTAGACATTGATAAGGCCTTTGACAATGTCACTATAAAACCCGCGTCAAAGAGTTTTAAAGTAGTTAAAAACTGCAAAGGATGCTGATGATTATCTTTTCAAAGAAATTTTTTTTCCAATATGTTGAAGTTCGGCCTCTTAGTCTCCACTGTGACACACTTCTTCGTATGAAGAAATGTGGCACTGTTTAGACACTCTTCTGCAAGGTGCTGGTTTTGGTGAAAAATGGAGAAACTGGTTGTACTGGTGCCTTTCCTCATCTCAATCTTCAGTGCTTGTCAATTTCAGTTCAACTAGCAACTTTAAACATCATAAAGGTTTAAGGCAGGTGGACTCACTCTCTCTGTTTCTCTTTATCTTAGTGGCTGAGGTCTTTACAAGGCTTCTAAAAAAAAACACTGAAAAGTTGCATATGCTCACTGGTTTTAGAGCTCATCCTATTCTTCAAGTGTCTCATCTGCAATTTGCTGATGATACACTTATCTTCATGGATGCAAAGGAGGAGGAAGCTGAAAATCTACTTATGTTACTGGAATCTATGAGGCAATCACTAGATTAAGTATGAATCTAGAAAAGAGCACTGTCATCAGCATTGGTGCATATCATAATATTCAAGACATAACAAAAATTATGAATTGCAAGGTGGAAGCTTTATCAATCAAATATCTCGGTATGCCACTTGGAGCTTCAAGGAAACAAACAACTATTTGGGAGGTAATTTTGGATAAGTTCAAGGTTGAACTAGCAAAATATAGGAGGAGATTTCTGTCAAAATCCGGTAGAATTGAATAGTGCGCTGGCCAGCCTGCCAATCTACTTCATGTCCCTAATCCAAATGCATGTTTCCATTGAAAAGAAGATGATAAAGTGCATGAGGGATTTCCTATGGGAGCAACTTCAGATAAGAATTTTTTTTGTTGGAAAGAGCAACCAAACCGAAAGATCAAGGTGGTTTGAGAATTAGAGATCTCAAAGACACAAATAAGGCTCTACTTTCTAAATGGAGCTTGAGATACTCTCAAAAAAAGGATGAATTATGGAGAAAAATCATTCAGCACAAAACTCTAACTGGTAAAGATGATTTGTTTCCTAACTGAAGTAATGCCATTTATGGCAGAGATTTCTGAAGAGGTGTCGAAAATGAATAAGGAACAATGCAGTGGAATCCATAGGTGAATTTATGTGATGGTTTGGAAGTTAAATTTTGGCTGGATACTTGGAAGAGCAAAATTCCTTCAGCTCAACACACAAACAAGCTTTCAAGGCGGTTGCCAAGAAGGATGCAAAAGTATCTGAGTTGATTCAAAATGGCGCTTGGAGGATTCAACTCAAACACAACCCTACTGATGAGGTAAAGTATGAACTTTCCAATTTAATTTCTATGCTTGGTCATCCTACCACTATGAGTAACTATATAGACTCCATCAGCTACCAGCTTGTGTCATCTTACACATCAAAGGAAGGTTACAAATGGACTATGAAGCAACATGGTAGTTTTTGATATGGTTTCAAGCACATCTGGAAAAACAAGATTCCAGCAAAGGCACAATTACTAGCATGGATTGCAATTCACAATGCCAATCCTACACTGGATAATTTAAATAAAAGAGGTTGTCAGATAAAAACAAGAACTTTTTGCTTCTGCAATGAAGTGGGTGAAGATGTTAATCGCATCCTTCTGAACTGACGCATTTCCAAAGAAATATGGGATCATGTCTCTGCTTCATTAGATCCCTTATGGTCTCAAACATGGGATATCAAAGGGCATTTCAGACCATGACACACTGACAAATGCAAAAAAGTAAAGAAAAAAGTCTGGTACATGTTTCCTTTTACCATTACGTGTGTGATATAGGAAAAATATACAAATGAGTTATGACTCTGAAAAGACACAGAGAAAAAAGATATGATTTTAGTAGAAATTAAAAGATTCGTTTACCAGTAGGGATCTATCTACGCCTGGTTTAACTCGATCAGTTCCAATGACCTGATCTTCAATTGGAAGACTTGTATCGATCAGTTTAACTCGCCTGATTTAACTCGATCAGTTATAAATGAAATAAAATACAACATCGAAAACCTCTCTCTTCTCCGAACTTTTCGGAGCTTCGAATAAATGGTGATCTCCATTGTAGAACTCAGCCTTCTACTAGTGGTTCAAAGGAGATAAAGATTAATGAATATTTCAGGGGCTGTCAAAGTTGGATCTTTATTCCACAAGAGGCGATTGACTGGATCCAGTCTCTCACTGTGAAAGTTGTTTCTTTCTTGAGAAAGCCACAAAAATGGTCGCAGAGATTTAATCATTTAGTATTTATTCTGGAAATATGCTCTAATCTTAAAGGTGATTATCTAATTAAAGATATCAATATTTGAACCTGATGCAAGTTTCAGCTTCATCTGTATTCCTGGTGGGAAAGAAGGAGAAATCTGGAATACTTTATGGGCATCTTTGATTCCTCAGAATCATCAACAAAATAATTTTGTCTTGAAATCTAATGATTTTCCAAGGCTTCATATAGCTAAAGAAGATAATAATCATCATTTAGGAGTTGTTGTTGAAACTAAGGGTCCTCATCTTGGATTGAAGCGTATATCCAAGCGTATCTCTATTGGGTTGAAAAAACACTTTATCTGGTCGGGTGATTTGGATCTAAGAAGCATCAATTCTCGTATTGCTTTCTTTGAGGCAAAAAATATCTCAATATATGATCTATTTAAGGAGGAACAAGTTATATCTTTGGGTAAAACATAATTATACCTAAGATAAAGGAAATCTGATGAACAGTTATCTTATACAGATACGGGTCTTCACTGGATAGGTATTAGAGGTCTATCCTTTCATCTCTGGGATATTAAAAATCTAGAAGCTATCGTTTATCCTTGGGGATGAGTAGTGGAGATTCATAGATCATCAAGTGACTTTTCGAAACTTAACAGTTGCAAAACTAAGGTCCATGCTGATCTCTGTAAAATCCCAACTGTTATTTCTTTCAGAGGCAGTTGGTTGAGTATCGAATGGATCCACGTATACTGATTACTTCTTAAACCAACAGCATATTATCGTTCCATCTATCAAATCAAAACTGGTGATTCCGGATCATCAGAATATTCATGATCAAGTGAATGATTTAATGCTTGCAGATCCTACTTCTTCGCAGTCAAACGAAAGTTCTCACAGAAATCTTTCAGTGCATGCTAAATATATGCCGAAAAATAAGTCACAGAATACGTGTCTTCAAATTCAAACTCTTCTTCTAAAAGGGCGCTAAAAAAGATGGAGAAAGTTTGGAAACGTGTATCCCACTTTCAGTTAAGTGGTGCCCAATCTTCTAAAGACGCACAGCTTGAAGGCGGCAAATCTGGGCCTTTGAAGTGTGCTGCTGGGCTTTCTTCTCAAGAATCTTTTCCATCTAATTATGAAACGATAATTCCTTGGGTTACTGTAAGGAAGAAAAAAACGGGTCGACATATGAGCCAGATGGGGGGAGCGTTATCTGCGGGTTTGGATACAAACTCAGATTTCGGCTCTAGATTTTTGAATCTCACTTCTTCTCATGACTCGCGAACTCTTGATTCATTTGATCAAAATATGGGCCAGATGGGGTGGAGGTTTTTCTGTCAGATATCTTAAGGAACCCGGATTCGACCCTAATTTTTTGAATTAACTTCTGCCCATGATCATCTGGATTCGGGTTCAAATTTGGATTCAGATTCATCAGACCAATTTAAGAAACAAATGAGGAGTAAGTCTGACTCACCTTTTGACTCTGCCTCGGTTCAGGTTTTGAATAAGTATGACTCGTTATCACTCTCAGAATATCCTCCGTCTATCTCAAATCATCATGCGCCCTTGGATCAAAATTTGAACGTTGGAGATTTCAAACAATACCATACATCAACCTCTTCACTCTACTCCTTCTAAGGTGAATACTAATATTTCATCTAAGATAAAATCTCACATTGATTTCAGTAAAGGGATGGGGGATTTCATTGAACATCCTAAAACAGTTGAAATATGCGAAAGTATGGTGATCAGGAATGCATCACCAGTTAATGGAAATTCCTGACGTAGAAGATGCTGATGGTTTGGGATCGTTTGACCAGGAGGATGTTGAACCAATTGATGAATCCACTGATAATGATTGTATTGATGCAGTTTCTGGTGTTGCGGAATTCGAATCCTATGATTTGGATGGTTTTAACCCGATTTTGAATTCTAGGGCTTCTCAAGATCTTAATGGATCATAAAATCATGTTTTGGAACATTAGGGGCTTGGGTCAAGACACCAAGGTGATTGCAATTAGAAATGCTATCCGGCAAAACAACATCACTATTTTTTCAATTTGTCTAAGAAGGAATTGGTGGATGATGCTCTTATTAGGTCTCTTTGGGGCAATAATGGTTGCAAATATATTCATATTCCATCATGTGGAATTAATGGTGCATCTGGAGGAATTATTGTTATGTGGAAAGATGGTTTGGTGGAAATGGAGGATACTCTTCTAGGGTCCTTCTCTCTCACAATCAAATTCAAGAATGTTGCTGATGGTTTCAGGTGGGTTTTTACTTCAGTTTATGGTGCTTCTGACAATGGTTACTATAAAAAAATTTGGGCTGAGATGAATGATATTCGGATTCTTTTTGATGGGCCTTGGCTAGTGGGAGGTGATTTCAATGCTATCTTGTTTCAATCAGAAAGGAACAAACCTGGAGGTTGTGTGGCTTCTAGGAAATATTTCAAGAAATTTATTAGACAACATTCCCTCATTGACTTGCCACTGAATGGAGGTAATTTTACTTGGACTAATTCTCAGCAGCATCCACTTTTGATTAGATTGGATAGATTCCTTGTTAAAGGAGATCTTCAAGACCATTGTCCTTCTTTAATGCAAATCAGACTCAAGAGACCCAATTCTGATCATTGTCCAATTATGCTGAATTGTAATTATGCAATGAAGATTGTTTCTCCATTCAGATTTGATAATTACTTGTTGCTTTATCCTTCCTTTTTGGATAATGTGAAATTGTGGTGGACTAGTCTAGTTTTTTCTGTTATACCAAGTTTTGTGTTTGCTAAGAAACTTCAAGGCTTAAAAGTTCTTATTAAAGCTTGGAGGAAATCTTTAGGTGACTCCAAATTCAGCTGGATGATCTTGAAGAGGAAATAGATGTTATTGATTGTATGGAATAATTTTCTATTCTCAATACTGATGATATTGTTCAGAGAGAGAATGCAAAAGACAAGCATGCTTCTGTTTCTTTGAATCTAGCTAGAAAATGGGGTCAAAGAGCTAAAGATAAGTGGTCTAAAGATGCTGAGAGAAATACAAGATATCTTCATCAGCTTTCTTTTTATAAATATAAGCTGAATAACATCAATTGTTTAAGAATGGATGGTGATTTGTCTTATGATAAATCAAAGATATCTGCAGAAGCTGTTAACTTTTACTCTAACCTTTTTACTGAGCAATTCCCTGCCAGACCAAGGTTTGATGAGCTGCAAATGCCATCTATTTCTGTGGAAGACAATATTCAACTTGAAAAGCCTTTTTCTAAAGAGGAAGTCAAGAATGTAATTTGGCATTTTGGAGCTAACAAGGCTCATGGTCCAGATGGATTCACCATGGAATTTTTCAAGCATACCTGGGAGGTAATTAAAGATGATCTAATGAAGGTGATAAAAGAATTTGAGTCCACTTATTCACTTGACTGGAGATTAAACTGCACCAACTTGAAGTTGATCCCAAAATGAAGTGGAGCAGTTTCTTTACATAACTTCAGACCTATTAGTTTAATAGGTGGAGTTTATAAGATCATCTCTAAATTGTTAACTCAGAGAATGAAACATGTCATGACTTCTATTATTTTTTACTTTCAAGGAGATTTTATCCATGAGAGACAGATAAATGATGGTATCTTGATTGTTGCTGAGCAGATTGACTCAAGAAAAAGAGAGAATAACTCAGGCATTGTTTGCAAGGTGGATTTTGAGAAAGCCTTTGACAACATCAATTAGGGTTGTGTAGACATTTCTTTGGAGAGATTTGGTTTTGGTCACCTTTGGAGGAGCTGGATAAAATGGTGTATCTCTTATTCAAGATTTTCTATACTCCTAAATGGTGAAGCTACTTCTTTATTTAAATCTCAGAAAGGGATAAGACAGGGTGACCCATTTCCACTTTTCTGTTTATATTAGTAGCTGAAATTCTCTCTTTAATGATTAAGAAAGCTGCTTCTTTTGGGTTGATTTCTGGTTTCAAATTCTCTTCAAATGGAACTTCAGTTCAGCATCTTCAGTTTGCTGATGATCTTATTGTATATTTAAATATCAGAAAGGGATAAGGCAGGGTGACCCCATTTCCCCTTTTATGTTTATATTAGTAGCTGAAATTCTCTCTTTAATGATTAAGAAAGATGTTTCTTCTGGGTTGATTTCTGGTTTCAAAGTCTCTTCAAATGGAACTTCAGTTCAGCATCTTCAGTTTGTTGATGATCTGATTGTATTCTTGGATGACACTGCTGAACAAGTTTCAAATCGGAAGAATATTTTGTTCTCTTTTGAGTTTATTTCAGGTCTCAAAGTTAATTTAATAAAAAGTACAATTGTTGGAATGGAAATGCACATAATGGTGCTGAGTGTGCTAATATCTTTGGTTGCAGCTTATCTCAATGGCCTCTGAATTATTTGGGCATTCCCTTGGGAAGCAACTCAAAGTGTAAAATTATGTGGGAAATTATAATTCAGAAAATTCATCAAAACCTCTCTACTTGGAAGTGTGGGTACCTTTCTAAGGGACAAAGATTAATAATGGTGAACAGTGTTTTATCTAGCTTACCAGTTTACTATCTTTATATGTTTCAAATGCCTTCTTCTGTAATGAAAGAAATCGAAAATATTATGAGAGACTTCATTTGGGTTCTTCAGCAAACTCTAAGAAGAGAAGTTGGGTAAAATGGTCTAGGGCTGCTCTATCTAAGAAGAGAGGAGGAGTTGGGGTTAAAAAGATGAAGTTGGTGAACAAGGCACTTCACTGTAAGTGGATATGGAGATATGGCTCTAAAGTTAGATCTCTTTGGAAACAAATTATTCAACAAAAATTTGGTGGTGAATTGAATGATTTCTTTCCTAAGAACTCGGCTATTAAAAGTAGCTTATGGGCTAGAATCTTAAAGGCTAAAGAGCATGTCTTGCAGAATACTTCCTTGACTGTGAATTCTGGTGACAGATTTCTTTTTTGGGAAGATAAGTGGAATGGTGATAATCCACTTAAAGATACTTACAAGTCACTCTACAAATTATCAAGAAAGAAGCACGTACCTGTTAAGGATTGCATTTCAGATGAAGCAGCTTGGACTTTGGATTTTTCTAGGAACTTAAATGCTGCTGAGTTAAGTGATGTTATTCTTATGCTAAAAGATTTAGGTGACCCTGCTTATATTATTGACAACTCAAGGGGAGATGATCAGAGACAATGGATTGCTGAAGGAGGAGAATTCATAGTGAGTAATTGCTATAACTCTTTGGATATGGATGGTTTCCTTATTTTTTCTCATAAGCAACTGTGGACTTCAAAGTTTCCAATGAAGGTTTCATTTTTGGTTTGGACCCTTTGCTATGGAGGTGCTCCAACTCTGGATTTTCTCCACAGAACTGGCAGGATAAACAATAATGGTTGTCTTTTCTGCAATATGTCTCAAGAAACAAACAATCATTTGTTCATGCAGTGTTCTGAAACTTTAAAACTTTGGAACTACTTCCTAAACAGTTTTGGCATTGGTTGGGTTTTTTCTGACTCTGTCAAAGCAACCTTGTGGTATTGGCCAGCTAAGAAAGGAATGATATGCATAAAAAGCTTTGGGGATTGTTGCCACTTGCAATTTGGTGGAACATTTGGACTGAGCGCAACAACATATTGTATGGGAATAAAAGAAGAAATGTTAACCAATTAATCATTGCAGTTAAATGCACTATCTTCAGCTGGTGCAGGAGTCTAAGATTTTGAAAACATTTCTAACTGGGAGGCTGTAGTGGGTTGATCTCTAAGCATGACTTTGTCTCTTCTTTGTTGTACTTAGTCATGCCTTTATGACTGAGTATATTTTTTGAATGAAATTCGCCTATGTCAAAAGAAAAAATCGATCAGTTATTCTTGTAATTGGATGTTGTAATTGGGTGTGTGATGAACCCATGTACCATTTCTTTTTTTTAATTTAAAATTTGACCCTTTTTATAAAAAAAAAATTAAAGAAAAAATCTGTGGAGATCCGAGAGAAAAAATAATATGCATTTTTAGGGGCGATCCCAAAAGAATTAGGGGCAACTTTTTTATTCCCAACCCATATACAACGTTAAGGGATGTCCTAAAGGCTAGTAGAATACGTTAATGGCCTTAGATAATCAGAAGTCATTTTGTGTCCGATTGTTAATAATTAATCGGGAGTTAAGTAACTCAAAGATACAACCGATTGATATGAATTTGTGCCAAACGCGTATCTGGCTTCTATCACAATCTGCATATAGATGAACCTCACGAGACTACCGATTGTTAAAGTATAGAAATAAGAAATCTTAAGAATTTTGCCATATTGAAATTTGGGGATACTATATAATCGGACGAAAAATAAAATGTTTAAACTAAAGATTGGGAAATTCGAGAAATTCAAAATTATAGAATTTTGCTTAATTGAAATTTGGGGCTAGTTAAAAATGGGTAGATAATGAGATGGTATTAACTACCGATTATATTGTTTGACCGATAAAACCAATGTCAACCTAAATTCATTTCATTTCATTTCTTTTCAACTTCAACTCCTCTTCTCTCTTCTTCCCATTCGATTGCAGAGAGGAAAGCTTTCCCCTTCGCTCAACTCCGCTTCAATAGATCGTTATTGTTAATCGTCGAATCGAATCATCATCGATTATTCTCTATAAAGATGAAAGATAAGGAACGTAAGAAAGCTCGAACCAAAAATGTAGTGCATGGTGTGGATCCAAATGTTGGAATGCATGCCCGTAATAAAGAGATTCTCACTAAAGAACACGAAGAACGCGAAGAACACTAAGAAGATGAGGAAGATGATGTCCATGATGTAGGTGATTCTGATAGCCAAACTCTCAAGCAACTTCAAATGGCCCCGTTTAGGTAATATTCTACCACTTTTTTTTGGTTTTTATTGCTTCAATTCGACGAATCCATGATATTTTTTTAGGGGTTTCAGTTATTACCCAGATTCTGTAGTTTATTTATTGTTTTTAACCTCCGATTGTGGTCGAATTCTTCACTCCGCAAGAACGTTGGTCATATTCAGGTGATAGAATTATAGGTTTCCTACCGATTGTAGAATGTTGTTTATTCCTGTGCCCTAAATATACAATACTCGGAAGTTAAATGAGTGGTTTCCTTCCAAATATACTAGAGAACTACAAGTTATAGAGACGCAATAATCGGGTGATATATTTTGTAATTTGCTTCCGAGTTTTTAGGATCAACAACTTAAGTATTTTCTGGACACAAAATGATGTATATTCGGTAATGATTAGTTTTGTAAGGATTTCGATTATTTTCTATTTGGTAAGATATACTCTCATTTGGATTTCGATTATGTTTATTCGGAAGATAATGTTGAAATATGTTTTCCGATTATTATAGATAGTTTAGGTTGTTTATTTTTGGATTAACAAATTATGTAGAAAAAACTTTCCTTTTGTTTCCGATTATATATATTCGGCCGCTTATGTTGAACTCAAACTTTCGATTATGTATATTCGGGAACTTGGATTTAGATAAACTTCCGATTATATATTGTATAGTTTTCTAACATATGTTTATGAACCTATTGTACTTTATTTTGTTGTTTAGGGATAGACGAGGTAAAAAAGTCGAAGATGCAATTGTCTCAGATAGTGCAAGGATGGAAAGGCATAAGAACTTGAAAGTTAGTGCAAGGAGAGCTAGGACTACTAAATCCACTTCAAGTGCTCAAGATGGAACTCGACAAGGCAGTCAAGAAGGTGTTCAACCAACTGCCCCACAATCAGAACCAGTTCAAGAAAGTGTTCAACTAACTGCCGTTCAAGAAGCTGTAGAACCAAGTGCTCCACAATCACAAGCTGAAATTCAACCTAGTATTCAACAAGAGGCACCAAAAGTAGGAAAACCTAGCGGTACGCAAGAAGAAGCCGAAAAGAAAAATCCTCCTCGAAAGAAAGCGAAACACTTTGGCCTTTGTCGTTTGTTTAATAGTATCGTTCCGATGCGGTTCGTATACTCAAACCCACTGTTACACCAACTAAAATGTTGGATTGGCCTTTATCCGATGAATGTGAAAGGTTCAAGACAATTATTGCAAATTCGGGGTTAGCTAATGCTGCCGATAACTCTATGTTGGAACATGACCGGTGGCTATATCGGCGTTTGTGAAGAGCTTTATCCTGAGTCCGACACCTTCCATATGCCATTTGGGGAGATGACGATTACCCTAGATGATGTTGTGCAGATTCTTAGACTCGCTGACCATGGCAAAAGTGTCAGGGTTGAGTACACAAAGCAGTTGGAATAGGATAAACTTTATGATCTAACTAATAAGTGTTTTGGTTGGGATGTAGAAACATCAAAAACTGAGTTCGGTAGATGCATGAATTATAGAACTAGACAGTTCAACATGGGTACTCTGATAGATATGTTCAAGGGCACAAAGGAAAAAGAAGAGAAAGGAACTTTAACTGATGAGCAAGTGAACCACGCAGCCACCGCATATCTCCTATATGTATTGGGATGTGTCATTTTCCCCAATACCAGTGGCAATCGTGTCGACGCTAACCTTTTACAACTTCTGCATCCTCTCAATAAAGTGCATGAGTACTCTTGGGGAACGGCATGCCATGTGTGGTTGATGGAAGAGTTGAGAAAGGCGTTGAGGCTTGGAATTAGCCAAATTGCCGGAAACGTGAGTCTACTACAAGTATTTTTATTAACTCTACATACTTAGTTATTTTTTAATTTTTCTACCATTGAAGAATCAATTTCCTAATACTTGCAAAAATGATAATATATACATGGATATACGACCATTTCCCTATCTTGCAATTGACCATTGAAAACCCGGCGTGGGCGAAAGGTGACCTTAGAGGAAAAAAGTACGTCTTCGATTACAACCATTCTAGGACAAAGGAGCAGCAGTTGATTCGTTTGAGGGAGATTTTGGACTCACTGAAAGCCCAAGACGTATGCTTTGATCCATACAAGGAAGACCGAGCTATTGGGCATATAACAGGTCGGTCTGATTTGTCCCTTTATTTTGGACCGTTGTGGCACCCGACGGGATATGTGATGTACAATGCCTCAAGGGTGATGCGATAACACGGTTATGTACAAGGTATACTAAAGGAGGAAATCCATGGAAATTTCTCTTTGGACATTGTTGTAGTTTTGAAAGTGGTAGTAAAAGTTCGTTGCTCGGACTTGTAAAGATTTAAAAATAAAAATATATACACAATATTTGTCACAATGGGCGAGAGGTACTGGGACTAATGATTCGGCCAATTTTCATAACATAGGGCTCAATGATTTACTCTCAACAATAATCGCTCAAAACATAAATTATATGGACTCTTATTTTGCCAAAGTAGATTTTCAAAACATTGATTGTAAGTCCTAAGCATGATGTATCAAAACACCTAAGCCAAGCATACATCATCAAATTAAATAACAACCAATTAATTCAAATCATATTTCAATTTTAAATTAATGCAAAAGTCTTAAAAAGAATTAATGAAATTACCCCAAGTATGAAGTTAGGCCTCCTCCGTCGTCCCAGTGTTGGGTTTTAGCTCATCATAGTAAAAATGCTCTCAAAATAATTATTTATTGCTCAAAAAGTGGTTTACAAATGATGAAAAGGTGTAAAACAATTGAACAGAAAAATCGCAACAGAAATAACTGTTGCAAAGGCGCTGTTCAGCTGTTACAAGAAGAACGATAAATGATAATTGTTGTTGTACGACGAACTACGACCCACGGGTGTGCGTCTTAGACACTGTTGATAAACGACTGCTGCTGCGAGTCCGTTCTTCGTGTTCTTCATCTTCATCAATGGCGGCAGCAGCAGCAGAGAGAAATCATGGTTCTCGATTCTGCAGCGTTCCTTCTCCTCCCAACTCTCAACACCCTTCTATGTGATAATAGTAACCTATTTATACTCCTAAGCCTCATTTAATCTCGCCATAACTCCTCAAAAATCTTCACAGTGAAGAAAATTATTTTTGAGAATAATTTCTTATTTCTTTCTCTGTGTACGTTAATTTCCTTGAAAATCTTCAGAAACTGATTGATACGCAACCTAGGAAAGTATCTATCTTAACTCCACAACCATGCAACATCTTTTATGTGATTTTCTTTCCAAAAATGAAACCGATATTCATCTCTCCTGTTTTGATCGGGAATTGATTTTCTGGCCAAAGTTGATCGATTCCAACCACCATAATATCTTCTTATACTCATATCACATATACCCATTAAGTTTCAGCTCTTTAATCTCCCAACAGATCCATCAAAATCTCGAACGAATTCTGCCAGGGAAGAAGAAACATTTCCCGCCAAAAAAAAGAATTTGAATTTTGTTGAAGACATTCCCCTATCCAGTTCAGGGGTGCAAATAGCAAGTGGGGTTGAAATAGACTTCTTCGGGTGGAAATAACCAAAACATGGGTTCCTTTAGTAATTTTTCTGGGATGTTTTCCGCACTTTTTCGAGGTTCCTCCGGGGTATTTCTGGGGTACTTCCGGTCCACTTCTGGGGTGCTTCCGGTATACTATCAACGGAGGTCCAAATGCCACATTTTTGAGCCCATTTCGCCGCAAGGGATTATTTCTCTAATAATTCCTACAAAAACATAAAAGAACACAATTAATACAAAATTGAGCACTAACAATACATACAATAGAGACATATTAGACACATAAATGCGTCTATCAGACATGGAAAAGTGTGAGTCTGTTA
The DNA here is from genome assembly GCF_003573695.1 of Papaver somniferum. Taxonomy (NCBI): domain Eukaryota; kingdom Viridiplantae; phylum Streptophyta; class Magnoliopsida; order Ranunculales; family Papaveraceae; genus Papaver; species Papaver somniferum. The sequence goes on from NC_039359.1 coordinate 13,742,977, forward strand.
AGGATTCTATCACGGTATTTTCCTCGGGTAAACCATCCGTTAAATCCCATTGGGATAGAAGGATTTATTACTTGATCAACTTAGGAAGACCAGCGAACCAAGGTTTTGAAACTTCTCCCAACTATATGGATTGGTACTGGAAAGTTTCTCATCTTCGTGTAATCCGTGATCTTAAAGCAAATCCCACAGCCCCGTATAAGAGTATCCTCAAAGAGAAACCTTCGGGTTATGATAGATTGGTACGTATTGTTTTCTTAATTTAGTTTAATATTATAGGTCAAAATCCGAGTAATAACCGTTTGATGTTATGCTATGTATAAAAACAGCAAGACGGTTCAAGGTTTTGTCCAGATGGTGCACTAGTTGCATAAAGTACGGAGAGCTGGTGCCAATTGAGAAGATAAAACAACACCAAGGTTTAATTGATAACGTTGACAATGAAGCGTATGCATCTCAGTTCGGGGAAAAGGGCAAGAAACCAACAAAGAAGGTGAACAAAAGAGCGAGGGCCTCATCGGACACTCAAGTTGAAACCAATGATGATGGTGTTCCAAGTTGTGGAGGTCGAAAAGGTCGCAAAGTCAAAGCAAAGAAGAGTTATATAAACTCTCAATGTTTTGTTAACTTTATGGATTTCAAATTTTATGTCGGATTATGTCGTTTTTAAGGTCTGAGTCGGATTAATTATAAGTTACTACATTATGTTTATGGTTTTGTGAATGGTTAGTTTTATGGATTATGAATGGTGTTAGAGCACTGCTCGGTTGAACCCACTAGCGTTGGTATGTCAAGTTAGTTGTCAATTTTAGTTGCCAAAATGCATTCTTGATTTAGCATACTAAAGATAGTTTCGGACTAGATTAGGTCTAAGAAGTTGAATCGAAGCTATCCTTAAAGGATGAAGATTGAAGATTGAAGACTACAAGAAGACATCAACAATTACTTCATCAACAAAGGTATTTGATTAATCTATTAAGATAAATACTCACTCTATGGAACAACTCCAATGACGGTAAATGTACATTTATGTATATATACTTGAGGTTATTTGATTCATGACCTTGAAGACAATAACCTTTATTATTATAAATAATCTCATGTTATAGTGAATGAGCTTATGAATCCAACGAGCCAAGAATCACTCAATTCCGAGTTATAACGATGAAGTTATGAGTGATTTGTTAAAGTAACAATTATAAGTGTTGCTGTAATTGTTCCAGCTCGTTAGTAGTAAACAATCCATGGGTTGATTGTAACAGTTCACGGATTTGGGTCCAATTACGTGACTAAAAGCTATTTTTGGTCAAGTTGGTGATGTTTCCTTGTCTAAGCAAGATGGCTATTAATCCAAACATATTTGATTACCATATTAAAGTGTTTGTGATAACTTTTAATTCCTTCCTAAGCTAGAATGTGATTTGTTCACATAAATAAATATTTGCTAATTAATTATTTATGCATAATATTTGTAACTTAGGAAAGACTCCCATATTTAGGAGAGTCTTGAAAAAGGAAAATAGCTTTGCTTAGCTTCCAAGCTACTGTTCATTATAAATAAAGGGTTCGTGAGTTTACACGTTTTTCACCCCCTTCTGGAAAATAGGCGTAAGCTTTGCAGGTTATTTCCATGTCTTCTGTTCTTCGTGAACAAGAGTGAGATAAAGTCTTTGTATTGGGGATTACAAAGCCAAGTTGAATTAAATCTTCGTGATTGATTATACAACTTGTAATCTAAGCTTTTCACCTCTTGTCTATTCTAAGGTTTGCTCTTCTGATATAAAACCATTCAAGAGTTGTTGATCATAAACCCTAAGTTTTGATAGATTTCAGTTTCCGATCGTATACCAACATTTGTTAGTCGAAATCAAAGACTAGAAAGAAAAAATTCTATTGAGGCATCTCGTAAAAATCCTTGAGAAGTTTTAAACAAGATATCTCTAGATTTATTCTAGTTGTTCTTGTTGTAGAGTTATTAGGTTTATCTTCCTATTTTTGAAGAGTATAATAATCCCTAATCTACGAGTTTGTTTTAATATTACTTTTACCTAGTAATTGTTTCTTTCAAAATAAACATAAGATTTCCAAAACCTTGATTCACATCTAAAGGGAAATCAAACCGGTGTTTTGTGCAAACAAAATATCAAATCGTATCAATCGTGTTAGTGTATCTTCTAAAGAGAACTTTGGGTTCTGCTAGAAAATTTGTGTGAAGAGTGAAAAAGCGGGGGTCTAACAACACCACCCAATATTTCGCTTAGCAATCTGTATGGACAAACTCGAATATACTTTTAAGAGAATCAACAAGAAATTAAAAGTACATCAACGAATTTATATCTCTCTCTCTTGATTTGATTTCCTCAAACAGAAACTGCGAGTACTAATCAAATACAAGGAATAACTTGGATGGTACCGAATACCAATATCCAAGGATCAATCAATGACAATCAACAACCAAAGGTTGGATTACTCTAATTGATGATCTAACGCACAACCTGTATTATTTCAATTATAAAGATAAAACAATATAATGCGGAAACTGAAATAAAACAGACACCAGAAATTTTGTTAACGAGGAAACCGCAAATGCAGAAAAACCCCGGTACCTAGTCCAGATTGAAAACACACTGTATTAAGCCGCTACAGACACTAGCCTCCTCCAAGCTAACTTCAGACTTGACTGTAGTTGAACCCCAATCAGTCTCCCAATGATCCAAGGTACATTTGTACTCCCTACGCCTCTGATCCCAGCAGGATACTGCGCACTTTATTCCCTTAGATGATCTCACCCACAACTAAGAGTTGCTACGACCCAAAATCACAGGCTTTGACAATAAACAAATCTGTCTCACACAGACAAGTCTATCAAAGGATCAATCTGTCTCCCACAGAAAAACCCTAAAATTTTTGTTCCGTCTTTTGATAATAATCAAGGTGAACATGAACCAATTGATAATCCGGTCTTATATTCCCGAAGAACAACCTAGATAAATCAATCACCTCACAACAATCTTAATCGTATGGTAGAGAAACAAGATGTTGCGGAATCACAAACAATGAGACGAAGATGTTTGTGACTACTTTTTATATCTTTCCTATCAGAGATATTAATCTCAAGCCAATCAATCTGATTGTACTCATACGATAGAATATGCAAGATCAGATCACACAACTACGATAAAAGTAGTGTCGGTCTGGCTTCACAATCCCAATGAAGTCTTTAAGTCGTTAACCTGTTTTTAGAAGAAGAAAACCAAAGGTTAAAGGAGAATCTACTCTAACACGCAAACTAGTATCACACGTGAAATGTGGGGATTAGTTTTGCACAATACTAGATGTCTCCTTTATATAGTCTTTCAAATCAGGGTTTCGCCTTGGTCACAAAGCAAACAATATCCAATGTTAGATGAAAACCTGATTTAGATTCAAGCTAACATTTCTCAACCGTTAGATCGAAAACTTAGCTTGTTATACACAAATGAAATGCACGCTTCTAGGTTTGTTAACCGTACCCAAACGTGTACATTATTGGTTCAACAATAGTTAACCAAAAGGTTAGCCTTATGAGCATTTCATACCAACCATATTCTTCATCACCATAACTAATTCAAATGACTTCAAATGAACTAGTTAGAGAGTTGTTCAATTGCAAGGAAATCTTATGTACTACACAAGACACGATTGAAGCAAAGATGATTTGATTCACTCGAATCGGTTCATGAACTTTATAGCCACGGTTTGTAAATTGCATTCCTTAGTCTTTATAAGTTTAAGTTCAGAAATCATCTTCATATAAATAACTTTCTTAAGTTCGCACACTAGGTTCGCGGACTTAAGCAACCGGGCAGAGTTTACAAACTCCAACAAAAAATATCGGCAAAGACTTTCCGCCGGTTCGCGGACTGGTACTCACGCAACAAGTTTTTCAACTCCAGCATAATTTCTCGGGATGAGAAGTTCGGCAGTTCGCGGACTGAGATCGCGGACTTGGCGACAAGCCAGTCTTCCGGTTTCTCTTGATCAACAAAGTTCACAAATTTTGGTTAAAGGGATAGGACTTATGCACATATGTGTTTCCACAAAAATACTTATGTCCATCATTGGTTATGTAATCTAAACTCTCATTCCAACAATTGAAACATTTTTAGAGGACGTTATATAGTTGTTACACCATTTCTCGTCAAAGCAATTTTCAAAGTGATTGAAACACATCATGACTTTCGTCACTAGGTAAAGATAAACATGGTCGAAGCAAAACGCTTACCAACACATATTTCGAGATATAGATAGGCGAGGTATACTCGGCTCGAAATACCAAATGTGTATAATCTAAGTCTACACATAGCATACGACTTTTTTTCTCAAGAAGTAGGAGATAGAGTAGATAGACTTTTGAGTGACAGATAAGTTCAAGTCTTCACATACCTTTTTGTCGAGAAGTTCCACCGGTTCCTTGAGTAGTTCTTCTTCTTGTATGATGAATCTCCATGAAGTCCTTGAGCTCAGCTACACTTTTTATCCTAGTCCGAGACTTAGCTATAGTAGACTAGAAATCAATACTTATAGTTTTGATCACTAACATTGACAAACATGCTTGAGATAGCAACACGTGCGATTTCGACCGAGCAATGCTCTAACAATCTCCCCCTTTGTTAATTTTAGTGACAAAACTATCAATACATGTGGAATACAAAAAAGATAAAGAAACTTTAGTAGCTCCTATTCCACATGTCTAATCTTCAACATTCCTCGAAATCTTCGTCACTTCCAAGTACTCCAATGATCCCAATGGTTGTAAGTTTAGCATCACCGTTGTTGAAGATCCGTAGCTATAACAATGAGAAAGCATCGGGCTCGATCATTGTTATACAGTGTCATAGTATTATTACACAGTGTCAAAGTCCAATTGTATCACAACTTCAACAATAATACTATGGTGATATGTATCACTCCCCTTAGTCAATACTCCATCTCACATGGAAACCACTCCCACTTACACAATGATCCGAAAACCATGTGTATTTGTAAATTTTGTAGTGTGGACTACATATTAATTCTCGCCCTTTTTGTCAATAAAATTGGCAATGGTACAAGAACAGGATCATAATGAAATTTTCGTAAGAGACATTTCATGACTAAAAGAAAAATACATACCATCTAATTTAGATGCAATCATATAGCCGAAGCTAATAGCATTCACCAAGGAGTTCAAAGATACAAGATAACCCCTTTAAAATTCCACAGTCGCACACCCCTCAAGATATGACCATTAAGTACAAGTTCAAAAGAACTCTCCCCCATTTGATGTCATTCCCAAGGGAACAACAAGAGCGACCTTAATTTCAAATGAAAAGAAGGATTTTGATTGGACACTAAAAACCATGAGAATGATTTTCTATATCCAAAAACTCAATCAAATTAATCACAAGTAAACCCATGATTAATTTAATCGGAATATGCAATCAAATTAAACACAAAATTGATCAACTTAATTGATTATGCTCGACATAAGAAAACTTACGGAGCATACGACTAACATAACCATTAGAAATGAATAGGAGTCGTTCATATACTCAACATAAGAGGAACCTTATGGAGTATGAAAAAACTCAAATAGATTAATTATAAGAGAATCCATAATTAATTTAATTGGAATACACAACCAAACCAATTACAAAAGTAGTCAATTTAATTGTCATTTGTTTTGCTCGACATAAAAAGACTTATGGAGCAGTAACTAAATAACCAAACAAGATGATTAATTTAGTTCAAGAATGCTCAACATAAAGTACCTTACAGAACAACCAACAAAGCTAATAAAAAATTAATCAACTTGGTTGTATCGTGCTCAACATAAGACACATTACGGATCCCCACAGTATTACATAAAATATGGATCAGTGAAGATCAATACTGTGGAATACACAAGGATTCATTCTATCTTCCATCACTATTTGAATAACGATATTTAATAGACATAATCCTTGAACACAAAAGAGTTTCACCTATCTTCCATCAAAAAATTGACAATATAGGCTTAACTTTTGTATATGTCAAAAGTCTATTCATCCTTAAATCAATACATGAATACCGATCATGAATGACTTTACTTTTGACAAAATATGGGACAACATAGTTCACGGACGTAAACACCAATATCCCATAACAAATTGTAATATAACAAATCATAAATATTAAATACTGCAAACCATCATCCTCCAAATATTTTTAGAATTTAAACCAATAAACCTAAAAATAAAAGAACAAGAAGATGAAAAATAATAGTTATGTGTAGTCACAATCATTGCTATTCAAGCACTAGTTATTCTTCCAACTAAACCAAAAAGAGGACATACTAGGCAACAATATCTTTGAGAAATTCCTTATCATTCCCGAACTCCTTGTCGTCAACAGCCATCGGAATATAAGGTTCGTGGAGGAAGGAATCAATACCAACAAACCGTCTTGGCTGATGATGTCGAACCAGGGCCTTTTGAATTTCCAAAGATCTTAAAACGCAAGCCTTTATTTCACTAATCTCCTTTCTTACTTCCTTTAACTCATCAAGAACATCGGAAAACTTCTGAGAGTTAGAAGGGACAGCCCTTGGCTTTCTTGTATTCCTCCTCTTTATTTTCAAGGAAGGAGTTACTGGAGATTTCTCTTTTTCCTTGATTGATGGCTTAACAATCATATTGACATCTTTTTCATCCAAAGACATGATGCTTAGAGAACAGTTATAAACAACTGGTTGTTGTGAGTGGAATTCACAATCTTATCAAGCAGTCTTAAGATATAAAAGATATCATAGAGGAAAAAAGAATGTAGGGTTCGCAACCTTTAATCAGGTTCGTGGACGCCCAATTCTAAACCCTATAAAGAGTAGAATTGTCGGTAATAACCCTTTACTTTATTTGATAGACAGGAAAAACAAACCTAAGAAAAAAACTTTTTCTAAAGCCTGAGCGGTACACAATCTTATCTCTTTTTGATCAGGCACATGAGACAAGATTTACCAAACAACACAATTAATTTGTGCTGTGGTGAACAATAATTTGTCCACCATTTTCCTCTTGAGAGGAATCCTCAGACTTTTGTCTATCAAAGCGATTTGACCACACCTTCTTCTCTAATGGTCTTATTTTTGTCTTTGGAAACCAACTTCTTAGACGAAGATAAAATCCTACATACCTCGGCAGCCTTCTGAGCAAGTTTAAGCTTCCTTGCCAATCGATTTGATCTTCATTGAAGTTTGTTGGTGTGCCTCACTTGATGTTTGTACTTGTAACATCTTGATGGTTCATGACCCTTCTGAGAACAAAACGAGCACGTCAAACTTGGATAGTATTCAGGCATCTGTGGCGTGAAAACATCCAGACACATAGTAGATCCAGAAACATTACAACCAGAGTTTCCAAAGGATGGGTCAATTGATTCTTCCAGCTTGATTGGATTCTCTTCTTCACCGAAACCATCAAGGTTGATATATGTATTGCTACAATTATGAAAATCAATGTTTTCACATAGAAGGACAACACTTGATTTCCTATCTTCATCAGAATCATAGATACAGACATCTCATCAAGTGTTACAGCAAGACCTTTGTTCCCAGTGTATTTTCTACGATTTGGGAACTCGTTTGAAAAATGACCAAAACCTTTACACTTAAAGCACTGTGGCATATCCTCGTCATCAGCCTCGTTAGCATCCCTGTTTTTAGGAGGAACGCGATTGTGAGGTTTATCTGACGACCTAGGTTTTTCTATTGAAAACCGTTTACTTCTCTTCAATAGAAGATCCCTAAACTGTCTTGTGATCAAGGAGACTGATTTTTCAAGATCTTCATCCGAAAAATCACCCTCAGACTGATCATCCTCAGAGACATAAACACTTTTACTTTTATCAAATCTGTGCTTTAAAGGCAATATCCTTTCCGATTTTAGATGTATGATCATGATCAAAGATCTTTATCTTTCCAACCAATGTATTTCTGGAAAGATTATCAAGGTTATTTCCCTCAACGATGGCATGCTTCTTAGACTCTTATCTAGATGGCAGCGATCTGAGAATTTTCATCACAATGTCCTTTTCAGGAGTAGTCTTACCCAATGCAAAAGATGCATTAAGAATTTCAGACACTCTGTGATTAGACCCATCAAATGTATCTTCATCTGCCATACGAAGGTTCTCCCAATCAGAATTAAGGTTTTGAAGCCTAGCTTCCTTTTCACTGGAGTTTCCTTCAAATACGGTTTTTAAGATATCCCAAGCATCTTTAGACCTAGTGCAATTTGACACATGGTGATGAAGATTTGGGGTAATGGCATGTATGATGGCATTCAAACCGTCGGAATTTTTCTTTGCAGTAAGTATCTCGGCAGGATTATATTCACCATTATTCTTGGGAACGTTTACATCTCCAAATGCCATAACGGGAGCATCATAGCCATTAACAACATATACCCATGATTGAAAATCACGCACTTGAATAAAAGCTCGCATAGCAATTTTCCACAATAAGTAGTTAGAGCCATCGAAGACTGGTGGTACGTTAATAGAGATAAAACCTCTTTCCATAGAGTCATATCGCTACAAACACAGACTTGTAAGGTCTTGAAATGTTTGCCTGCTCTGATACCAATTGAAAAAGCGGGGGTATAACAACACCATCCAATATTTCGCTTAGAAATATGTATGGACAAACTCGAATATGCTTTTAAGAAAATCAACAAGGCTAAATCAATTAAAAGTACATCAACGAGTTTATATCTCTCTCTCTTGATTTGATTTCCTCAAATAGAAACTGCGAGTACTAATCAAATACAAGGAATAACTTGGATGGTACCAAAGACCAATATCCAAGGATCAATCAATGACAATCAACAACCAAAGGTTGGATTACTCTAATTGATGATCTAACACACAACCTGTATTATTTCAATTATAAAGATAAACCAATATAATGCGGAAATAGAAATTACACAGACACCAGAAATTTTGTTAACGAGGAAACCGCAAATGCATAAAAACCCAGGGACCTAGTCCAGATTGAACACACACTGTGTTAAGCCGCTATAGACATTAGCCTACTCCAAGCTAACTTCGTACTGGACTGTAGTTGAACCCCAATCAGTCTCCCGCTGATCCAAGGTACAGTTATACTCCCTATGCCTCTGATCCCAACAGGATACTGCGCACTTGAATCCCTTAGATGATCTCACCCACAACTAAGAGTTGCTACGACCCAAAACCGCAAGCTTTGACCATAAACAAATTTATCTTACACATACAAGTCTATCAAAGGATAAATCTATCTCCCACAGAAAAACTCTAAAGTTTTTGTCCCATATTTTGATAATAATCAAGGTGAACATGAACCAATTGATAATCCGGTCTTATATGCCCGAAGAAGAACCTAGATAAATCAATCACCTCACAACAATCTTAATCGTATGGTAGCGAAACAAGATGTTGCGGAATCACAAACAATGAGACGAAGATGTTTGTGACTAATTTTTATATCTTGCCTATCGGAGATATTAATCTCAAGATAATCAATCTGATTGTACTCGTACGATAGAAGATGCAAGATCATATCACACAACTACGATAAAAGTAGTATCGGTCTGGCTGCACAATCCCAATAAAGTCTTTAAGTCGTTAACCTGGTTTTAGAAGAAGAAAACCATAGGTTAAAGGAGAATCGACTCTAGAACGCAAACTAGTATCACACATGAAGTGTGGGGATTAGTTTTGCACAATACTAGATGTCTCCTTTATATAGTCTTTCAAATCAGGGTTTCGCTTTGGTCACAAAGCAAACAATATCTACCGTTAGATGAAAACTTGATTTAGATTGAAGCTAATATTTCTCAACCGTTAGATAGAAAACTTAGCTTGTTATACACAAATGAAATGCACGCTTCTAGGTTTGTTAACCGTACCCAAACGTGTACATTCTTGGTTCAACAATAGTTAACCAAAAGGTTAGCCCTATGAGCATTTCATACCAACCATATTCTTCTTCACCATAACTAGTTCAAATGACTTCAAATGAACTAGTTAGAGAGTTGTTCAATTGCAAGGAAATCTTATGTAATACACAAGACACAATTGAAGCAAAAATGATTTGATTCACTCGAATCGGCTCATGAACTTTATAGCCACGGCTTGCAAATTGCATTCCTTAGTCTTTATAAGTTTAAGTTCAGAAATCATCTTCAGATATATAACCTTCTTAAGTTCGCACACTAGGTTCGCGGACTTAAGCAACCGGGCAGAGTTTACAAAATCCAGCAGAAAATCTCGGCAAGACTTTCCGCCGGTTCGCGGTCTGGTTTCGCGGACTGGGTTCGTGGACTGGTACTCACGCAACAAGTTTGTTAACTCCAGCAGAATTTATTGGGATGAGAAGTTCGGCAGTTCGCGGACTTGGCGACAAGCCATTCTTCCAGTTTCTCTTCATCAACAAAGTTCGCAAACTTTGGTTCAAGGGATAGGACTTATGTACATATGTGTTTCCATAACAATACTTATGTCCACTATTGGTTGTGTAATCTAAACTCTCATTCAAACTATTGAAACATTCTTAGAGGACTTTATGTAGTTATTACACCATTTCTCGTCAAAGCAATTTTTAAAGTGATTGAAACATATCATGACTTTCGTCACTAGGTAAAGATAAACATGGTCGAAGCGAAACCAAATGTGTATGATCTAAGTCTATATATAGCATACGACTTTTTGTCTCAAGAAGTAGGAGATAAAGTAGATATACTTTTGAGTGACAGATAAGTTCAAGTCTTCACATACCTTTTTGTCGAGAAGTTTCACCGGTTCCTTGAGTAGTTCTTCTTCTTGTATGATGAATCGCCATGAAGTCCTTGAGCTCAACTACACTTTCTATCCTAGTCCGAGACTTAGCTATAGTAGACTAGAAATCAAGACTTATAGTTTTGATCACTAACATTGACAAACATGCTTGAGATAGCGATGCATGCGAGTTCAACCGAGCAATGCTCTAACAAAGAGTTCCTAAAGAGAATCGGTATTCTGCTAGGAGTTCGATAAGTGCTGAAGCAGGTATTACATCTAGTCCGAATAGGTAGTAGGAAATTGGCATAACAGCTTTTAATCAGTGTGTGTTTATTCTGGACTAGGTCCCGTGGTTTTTCTGCATTTGTGGTTTCCACGTTAACAAAATTCTGGTGTCTGTGTTATTTATTTTCCGCATTATATTTTATTTATATAATAGAAATATCTCGGGTTGTGCGTTAAGATCAATCAGTTCTTGTATCTTTCCTTTGGGTTGTTGATTGAATTGATTGACACTTGAGCATTGGTCTTTGGTACCGTTCAAGTTAATCCTCTTATATTCAATCGGGCTCGCAAATTCCTATTTTCTGATTGCAGATTTAATCAAGAGATAGAGATATAAAACTCTTCGATATACTTTTTATAGATTGAGTCTAACTGTCTACTTGATTCTCTTGAAAGTATATTGGAGTTTGTCTATTCAGATTTTCAAACGAAATATTGGGTGTCGTTGTTATACCCCCGCTTTTTCAAATGGTTTTATTTTTATCTTTATGCATTTAACGATGACTCGCAAGCGAATCACATGCAGGGATATGAAACTGTTTAATTTTGAAGCACAATCGGAAGATAAGTTCACTCATAAAATTTCCTATTATGGGGATTTTGCAATTTTTTGTCAGAATCGACAGCTATTTTTATTATGTATCTACCGATTCTAGAGATTTTGCAAAATAATTTCAGAATTGGAAGATTTCTAATTTAATTGTCTACGATTATTGTATGTGAAGAAAAGTTTGCTTTTCTGTATCCCAACAACACCATAATCGGTAATTAAGTTAACTCCTTGAACTTCTGATTATAACAGTCGAATGTTTGTCTTATATTGTGCCTCCGATTATTGTATGTGAAGATAAGTTTCTTTTTCTGTATCCAAACAACACCATAATCGGTAATTAAGTTAACTCCTTGAACTTCCGATTATAACAATCGAATGTTGGTCTTATACTGTGCCTCCGATTATTGTATGTGAAGAAAACTTTGTTTTTATGTATCCAAATAACACCATAATCGGTAATTAAGTTAACTCCTTGAACTTCCGATTATAACAATCGAATCTTTGTCTTATATTGTGCCTTCGATTATTGTATGTGAAGAAAACTATGTTTTTTTGTATCCAAACAACACCATAATCGGTAATTAAGTTAACTCCTTTAACTTCCGATTATAACAATAGAAATTCCTTTGTCTTCTGTATCCAAACAACACCATAATCGGAGAAGAAGTTCACTCACAAAGCTTTCGTTTATAGGAATCGATTGCTCGTTTAACCAAATATACTACCGATTGTAAAATTGGAAGACTTGTATTTTAATATGCTTCCGATTACAGCCATTACATAAAGTTCAAAAGACCTTAACGTTAAAAGCACCTAAATTCATACTCTTACAATCACTTAAAAGTATTAAAAAAGCATCATAACTTCCAGTGACCATAGAAATTATCCCTCTTGATTTTGTAACATCCTTCATGTTCAAATCGTTTCAGTAGAGATCCACATACCGACGATCATCAAGATTTCTATGAAATTACGAATGAGTAACAAGTTAGTACTAACTAATGTTTTTGTGTCCCGGAGTTACAAAGATACTTACTCGTTTTTCATATGTTTACCAAGGAAAAGCGTTCCTAAAAAATCGTTCCTCATCTTCAAGTTTGTCAATCTCCTTATCGATCGCCTTCATTCTCCTCTTAATGTCACTGGATGATCTTCGAATTCGATTACCATCTAACGCCTCAAATACCATTAAAATACGGTTCCATAACTGTTCTTCGGATTCTGATTTGTGGAGCGAGCGATTACGATCATGAGTAATTACCACAACGTACGCTCTATAAACGGCACAATCTTCTTCTTCGGCAAAAATATCCATGTTTTTGTTTTCAAAATTAGAACTGAAGAGAGGAAGGAGTTTGGTGCAAATGGGTTGATAGATATGAGTTTCTTTATATAGATTTATGGTCCAACGACTATTTTTATTTTTTCAAAAAACTCCAACGGCTATTTCATTAAATAGTTTTAAACTCGGAAGACTATTTTGGCGAAGGTTGAATCTGGGGATAGCCATAATCGGAATGGATACAAGTTACATAATATACCGATTATGGTAAATTCAAAAGTCATTAAATGAAGGATTTTAGAAAAATTTCGTTTTGGGGGAACTCATAATCGGAGGTCTTTGTAACCTATTTATCTCCCGATTATGACTACATCCAAAATACAAACATATTGGTTATGGTTGTCTCTGTACCCTCAAAACCTATGAAATTTGGCAAAGGTTGAATCTAGGGATACTTATAATCGGTAGTTTTACATGTTAGATTATCTACCGATTCAAAAGTCATTAAATGAAGGATTTTTGAAAAAAACTCGTTTTGGGCCAACTCATAATCAGAGGTTTCCGTAACCTATTTATCCTCCGATTATGGCTACATCCAAAACACATACCTATTGATTATGGTTGTGTGTCTGTAGCCTCAAAACCTATGGAATTTGGAAAAGGTTGAATCTGGGGCAACCAATAATCGGAAGTTTTACATGTTAGATTATCTACCGATTATGGTAGATTCAAAATTCATTTTATGAAGCATTTTTAAAAAAACTCGTTTTTGGGCAACTCATAAGCAGAGGTTTATGTAACCTATTTATCCTACGATTTTGACTACATCCAAAACACAAACCTATTGGTTATGGTTGTGTGTCTATACCCTCAAAACCTATGGAATTTTGCAAAGGTTGAATCTGGGGCAACCAATAATCGGAATTTTTACATGTTAGATTATCTACCGATTATGGTAGATTCAAAATTCATTAAATGAAAGATTTTTAAAAAAAATCGTTTTGGTGCAACCAATAATCGGAAAATCAATTAAATCCCTTAACTACCGATTATAATAATCGATAGGTTTGGTAACCTAATTACCTTCCGATTATGGCTACATTTTCAAAAAAAGAGCCGTTAGAACTCTCATCTATATAAGGAGGGTAACCTCCCATCATTTATGCACCACACTGAAATTATTGAGGTGAAAATTAAAGTGAAAATCATTTTCAATAGCAAGTCCATCATCAGTAGAACACATACTTAGAAGATGCAATCGAACAACATCATCAATTGAAGCAATGGAAGAAGAGATACACAAAAGAAGCAAACAACCAAAAAAAACCAGACCATCGTTAATTGTAACGAAGGAGGAAGAAGAGTCAATCGAGGTAAAAAAACGAAGTCAAGAACAGTTCCATCAAAAAGAAAGATTAAAACAAGTTTAGGAAGAGACCGAATGGGTAAAAAATTATTACATTGTCAAAGATCTACCCGAAGAACATCCGGGTGAGACTATATTTTGGATTAATATTTCATTGGGTCCTTTCGCTGGAAAGATGGACGGTAAGAAACCACGCTATGATTATGAACCAGACCACGTTTGTTCAAGGGTGAATCATGTTCTGAAATTGTGCACCAAGTACAACAAGTTTCTTGCTAGGCACAGAGACGATAGGTATGTGGCACAAGATGCTTATACCAAGTGGAGAGGAGAGCCGTTTCTACATTTCGAAGCCGCATTGATAGTTGAACGAAGGACTGGAAAAAAGAATAACATGTGATGTGTTTAGAAAAGTTTGAATGTTCCCTTGTAATTTTCAAAGTTTAAGTTGTAATCGGAGGTTTATTTAATATTTAGTAACCAATTATGCTTATTCGTAGGAATGTTTGTGTATTTGTGTTCCGATTATGATTTCCTATTACCATTACCTAAGGTGGAAAATATCCTTGCCTCGAAATACACACTAAATCGGTAGATAGTAAATTATATGATCTACCGATTGTTGGTATTGAACGAAACTAAAGACTCTGAGTTCAAAATGCACATAATCGGAGATCAAGAAAAATAGTAAACCTTCGATTAACATATTCGGGAGAAACCGTTATTAACATTTCAACCGATTGTAGTTCATTATTGTTCGCACAGTGTACGTTGTATCAGTACACTCGTGTTACACCTCACTACAACGACCATATATTCAAAAAAATATAGCCGTTGGGACTCTCATCTATATAAGGATGGTAACCTCTTATCATTTCCGCACCAAACTACACACATCTAGTCTTGTGTATGCTACAAGAAGATTTTCCATCGTCTACTCTTACTAATTCATTATATATCTCATCTTACAATCATGACAACATTTGACGCAACTGAAGATTTGTCGATTGTCAAAACATGGTACCACGAAACAAGACGTGAAGATGTCATAGCCGGAAGGATCACACCCGAAATATTTTGGGGGAGTGTGTATAGCCAACTTGTGCGAGAGTATGGAAATCCAAAGCAAAGATCCCTTCAACAAGTTCACGATTGGTTCCGACTTATCCAAAAAGGGGTGAACTATTACATAACGATACAAAAGAGGATCTTTAACCCTAACCACTTAAGCTTGTCGATCCAACAATTCGTAAGTATTTTCATGCTTCTTTTACATAGAGGAAAAACGAGTCACTTAAGCTTGTCGATCCACTTAAGTTATAACAAAAATTTGTCGGTTTATGTAGGATTCACTCGTAAAAAGGAAGTACTTAGAGGAAAAAGGCGAATAATTCATATATGATGGAAGTTATGAATTCCTGAAGTCTGTGGCCACAGTATAGAGAATAATGATTATACTCGGGAGTTATTATGTTGTACAACCTGGCGATTCTGGTAAATTTTTTAAATTTGTTTGTCAGAATCTGGTTGTAATCGGAAGTTAGTATGTTATGTAATCTACCGAACCTGGGAAAATTTTATATGCATTTTTAGGGGCGACCCCAAAAGAATCAGAGGTGACTTTTTTGTTCCAAACCCATATACAACGTTAAGGGATGTCCTAAAGGCTAGTAGAATACATTAATGCCCTTACATAATCGGAAGTCATTTTGTGTGCGATTGTTAATACTTAATCGGGAGTTAAGTAACTCAAAGGTACTACCGATTTATATGAATTTGTGCCAAACGCGTATCTAGCTTCTATCACAATCGGTAGATACATGAACCTCACAAGACTACCGATTTTTAAAGTATAGAAATAAAAAATCTTAAGAATTTTGTCATATTGAAATTTGGGGTTACTATATAATCGAACGAAAAAGAAAATGTTTAAACTAACGATTAGGAAATTCGAGAAATTCAAAATTTATAGAATTTTGCTTAATTGAAATTTGGGGATACTTAAAAATTGGTAGCTAATGAGATGGTATTAACTACCGATTATATAGTTTGACCGATAAAACCAATGTCAACCTAAATTCATTTCATTTCTTTTCAACTTCAACTCCTCTTCTCTCCTCTTCCCCTCTGATTGCACAGAGGAAAACTTTACCCCTCGTTCAACTCCGCTTCAATACATCGTTATCGTTAATCGTCGAATCGAATCATCATCGATTATTCTCTATAAAGATGAAAGATAAGCAACGTAAGAAAGCTCGAACCAAAAACGTAGTGCATGGTGTGGATCCAAATGTTGGACTGCATGCCCATAATAAAGAGATTCTCAATGAAGAACACGAGGAACGCGAAGAAGATGAGGACGATGATGTCCCTGATGTAGGTGATTCTGACAGCAAAATTCTCAAGCAACTTCAAATGGCCCCGATTAGGTAAGATTCTACCATTTTGTTGGGATCCTAGTCCCACATTGGTTAAATGGGGCTTAATTGGTAGTTTATAAGTGAATGGGTTCCCTCATCTAGGCAACCGGTTCTCGAGTTGAGTTCTACCCATGGTCTTATGACAAGTTTAGGGTCGGTACCCTAACATTTGGTATCAGAGCCAACCACCACGACCCATGCCCGCTCCACGGAAGGGGTGACCTATACACTAGATTAAAGTGTTGGGGCACCTATGTATGGGTGTAGTTGTTACCCGCATTGAATACTGATAGGGGAGTGAAGCCGCTAATGTGATTTCAAATTGAGTTGTAGTAATAGGTTCGTTGAGACTTGTGAAAGCAATAGATTTTAGAATTAATTTTTAAGACTAGAAATATAGCAAACTTAAATAAAAGTGATATGAAAAATATGGAGAAGACTGGGGCTATGGAATCCACTATTTACCAATATCAAAGTGATTTATATTCTCTAAATATAATCATGCAAATCATGCATTCAAATTGATTCTTAATATTGCAATAGTTGATTTTTTAGAAATAACAATTGTAGATCGAAAGTATGGGACATCAAAACCCTAGGCTAGCATGCTCCATCAATTGAAATGACAATCGTTTAACAAAAACCATTTTATCAATTTATTTATCTAGGCAAATAATCATATAATAATTTCATAAATTAGAGATTACCACTTTTCATTGGTGAAATAGATTCCTCCTTGGCCCCAGAGGATGGGTTTAGCTCATCATTGTGTAAACACGCTCAAAATATTTGTTCATTGCTTCAAAAATTGTTTACAAAGATGAAATGAGGAGAAAATAATGAAAATCGGGTGTTTGCAAAGTTTTTAATTGTTGCAAAACACTGCTACAGAGAACGATAAAAGGGAACTTTCGTTGTCATTGTAGCTTGTACGACTGTCAAATATGTGTCGCAATCACTGTAGCAATTACGACTGCTCCTTGTGGTCTTATGTTCTTCGTATGTTCTTCAATGGCAGCAGCAGCAATTCTCTCAAACTCACGTTTCTTTTCTCTAGTCTCTCCCACGATCACTCCGTCCCCCTTACTGGCTCCCGTAGACCCTTTATATACCCAACAACGACAAGAATCTTTGCTCATTACTCCGAAAAATCTTTCCATAGCTCGGCAGCAAATAAAAAATAATCTCGGACAATTTTTTGTCCTTTCTCGCCTCTTCATGCGTCTGCAGCTGTATGATTCGTGCAAAATATTGCTGCACGTTTCTTCAACATGCCAACTTGATCCAAACACAAGCAAAACACGTCTTTCCTTGCTGTAATCCATGGTTATCTCCTCCGGTCACGTATTCTCCTGTGTAAGTTACAATGATTATACGGCCCAAATAAATTGATTCGAACACCCATACCAACATTGTATGGGCCTACCAAGATCATCATACTTGAAATCAGTGATCGAATCTCACTGTAATCCCTCCGAAAATCCAACAGAATAATACACAGCAAACTGAAATATGTTCCCGCCATTTTGCAATGTTTAAACGATGAAGAAGGGTACCCCTTATCCAGATTAGGGGTTCCCTTAGCAGGTGACGCCCTGGGGTGTGAATAATAAAGAAGGTGGCCCTTATCGAAAGAGGTGCCCCTTAGTAATTGAGTGCCCCTTAGAGAAAACTGGGGTCCGAATAGCAAATCTCCTCCGGGGGTCCAAATAGCACTTTTCGAGCAACTTTTTCCACACAAGTGTATTTCTCTAAAAACACCTACAAACACATCAAGCACCATAATAAGCACACAATCAAGCACTAACAATAGAGACACCGAGGATCATTCAGACAAAAAAATGTGTCTATCAAATACCCCCAAACTTATTATTTTCTAGTCCTCGAGCAAATCTAATCTAGAAAATAAAATGACTACACTTAGCACGTGCAGCAAGCCGTTAAACTGCTAGGTTTCCCTAGCGGCGGAGTGTTGTCTCCGGAGGGTTTACCAGAGGATGGGTTTAGCTCATCATTGTGTAAACACGCTCAAAATATTTGTTCATTGCTTCAAAAATTGTTTACAAAGATGAAATGAGGAGAAAATAATGAAAATCGGGTGTTTGCAAAGTTTTTAATTGTTGCAAAACACTGCTACAGAGAACGATAAAAGGGAACTTTCGTTGTCATTGTAGCTTGTACGACTGTCAAATATGTGTCGCAATCACTGTAGCAATTACGACTGCTCCTTGTGGTCTTATGTTCTTCGTATGTTCTTCAATGGCAGCAGCAGCAATTCTCTCAAACTCACGTTTCTTTTCTCTAGTCTCTCCCACGATCACTCCGTCCCCCTTACTGGCTCCCGTAGACCCTTTATATACCCAACAACGACAAGAATCTTTGCTCATTACTCCGAAAAATCTTTCCATAGCTCGGCAGCAAATAAAAAATAATCTCGGAAAATTTTTTGTCCTTTCTCGCCTCTTCATGCGTCTGCAGCTGTATGATTCGTGCAAAATATTGCTGCACGTTTCTTCAACATGCCAACTTGATCCAAACACAAGCAAAACACGTCTTTCCTTGCTGTAATCCATGGTTATCTCCTCCGGTCACGTATTCTCCTGTGTAAGTTACAATGATTATACGGCCCAAATAAATTGATTCGAACACCCATACCAACATTGTCTGGGCCTACCAAGATCATCATACTTGAAATCAGTGATCGAATCTCACTGTAATCCCTCCGAAAATCCAACAGAATAATACACAGCAAACTGAAATATGTTCCCGCCATTTTGCAATGTTTAAACGATGAAGAAGGGTACCCCTTATCCAGATTAGGGGTTCCCTTAGCAGGTGACGCCCTGGGGTGTGAATAATAAAGAAGGTGGCCCTTATCGAAAGAGGTGCCCCTTAGTAATTGAGTGCCCCTTAGAGAAAACTGGGGTCCGAATAGCAAATCTCCTCCGGGGGTCCAAATAGCACTTTTCGAGCAACTTTTTCCACACAAGTGTATTTCTCTAAAAACACCTACAAACACATCAAGCACCATAATAAGCACACAATCAAGCACTAACAATAGAGACACCGAGGATCATTCAGACAAAAAAATGTGTCTATCAAATACCCCCAAACTTATTATTTTCTAGTCCTCGAGCAAATCTAATCTAGAAAATAAAATGACTACACTTAGCACGTGCAGCAAGCCGTTAAACTGATAGGTTTCCCTAGCGGCGGAGTGTTGTCTCCGGAGGGTTTACCAGAGGTGTACCCACAAAACCATTACTCCAGACCCTAGCTATCTACGCAGAACCTTGGAAGGCACTAAAGAATCTCCTTGGTTGTCTCGCAAACATTGACTATAGGAGGAAGTACCCTGATACGAAATTCCAATTATTGTACACGAGTTTGCACTCAGCATACTATAATTCATATATAAGTGACATAGCTCTACTCAGATAGTTTCTAGACATCATAACCGGAGTCAACCAATCATATGGAAAGATTAAGAAGATGGATAAAGAGAAAAATAGATGGTTCAAAGTGAACGGTGTTTCCCATATCTGTCTGAAGGCCTCTGCCAAGATGAACCTATCCTAATGGACTGAGATACCGGTCTGACTAATATCAACATAAATGACATATACAAGGGGACCAATGGTCGATAAACCTAACTCTAGGTAAACACAACTGGCATATACGAGGGCACCAGTGGTCGACTTTATTGAATTTATTCCGGTTGGTCTGATGGTCTGGTCTCAAACTTTTTTTTTTGTATCTCAATCACTCTATTTTACCTAGCAATGGTAACAACTTGAGTCGTGTGCCCCACCAAATCACTTAAGAAACAAAAACAGAAGGGATTAGGATTCAACGAGTTATGGCGAAACTACCATGTTTTTTTTTAATTCTAACACCTGAGCTCTGTGCTTTTATGAATAGACTCTTTAGATGTTTCCATCTAATCAAATTGGTTCCTCAACTCGTACAACCAAGATGTTCCCATCCACTTAGATTGGTTAGTGCCAACCTTAATAAGCATAAATTTCTAGGCTCTGGAGTTTATTTTTTGCAACTAAAAGCTAACAAAAAGTTTCTTCCCCACCCCCAAACTTAAATCTAACATTGTCCTCAATGTTTCTAATGTAAGAGCAATACCAAAAAGAAAAATAACATGAGGAATCAGTAAAGAGAGAAGTCGGAAAGATAGTACCTGGGTGAAGAGAGAAATCAAAAACTAATATACACATACAATCGCCTCGATGGTCAATCAAGTGTAAACAGGGTCCTCCAGAGGGACCTCCTCAACATCACCTGTAGGAAAGGGCTCTAAAAAGGGTTTCAATCTCTGACCGTTTAACCTTCGAAGAACTACTACCATCTCGTGTCTCGATCTCAATAGCTCCATGAGGAAAGACAGTGCAAACAATAAAAGGACCCGTCCACCGAGAACGTAACTTCCCAGGGAAAAGATGCAAGCGGGTATCACACAGAAGAACTTTTTAACCTGGAGAAAATGACTTCCTTAAAATATTTCTATCATGCACAAGTTTCATTTTGTTCTTATACTCCTTCGCACTATCGTAAGCATCTATACGAATCTATTCCAAATCATTGAGCTGGAGTTTCCTATGGGCTCCTGCCTTGTCAAGTGAAAAATTTAGCTGCTTAACAACCCAATAAGCTCTATGTTCTAACTCAACAGGTAAATGACATGCCTTTCCATACACAAGCCGATAAGGCGACATTCAAATGGGGGTCTTAAACGCAGTACGGAAAGCCCATAAGGCATCAGTAAGCCTAGACGACCAGTCTTTCCAATTAGGATTAACTGTTTTCTCTAATATACGATTTATCTCCCTATTGGAAACCTCTACTTGACCACTAGTCTGTGGATGATACGGGGTAGCTACCTTATGTGTAATACCATATTTTTTAATCAAAAGCCTAAAAGGTCCATTACAAAAGTGCGACCCTCCATCACTAATTATAGCTCGCGGTGTACCAAAACGTGTAAGTATATTATTTTTCAAGAACTCAATCACAACCCTATGGTCATTAGTCTTACACGCAACCGCCTCAATCCACTTAGAGACATAATCTACAGCGACAAGGATGTATAAGTTACCAAAAGAATTAGAAAACGGACCCATAAAGTCAATACCCCATACATCGAAGACCTCAACAACTAAAATAGGGTTCAAGGGCATCATGTTCCTACGGGAAATGGTTCCTAATTTCTGGCAACACTCACAAGTAACACAGTGACTATGGGAGTCTTTAAACAACGAAGGCCAATAGAATCCACACTGCAATATCTTAGCAGCAGTCTTCTTAGCACTAAAGTAACCTCCACAAGCATGATCATGACAAAAGGAAATAATACTGGACTGGTCACTCTCAGGTATAATCTCTTAATAATATGGTCTGGACAATACTTAAACAGATAAGGATCATCCCAAAATAAGTGCTTCACCTCGGCTAAAAACCTAGAACGATCTTGTTTACCCCAATGTTGGGGCATTCGACCAGTAACAAGATAATTCACTATATTTGCATACCAAGGTGCTTGGGTAACAAAGAACAATTTTTCATCAGAAAAACTATCCCTAACAGGAGGAAAATCATTAAGGGTATCCATAACAAGCCTAGACAAGTGGTCTGCTACTACATTTTCCGCACCTTTTTTTATCTCTAATGTCTAAGGAAAATTCCTGCAACAATAGTATCCATCTAATCAATATAGGTTTAGTATCCTTCTTGGAAAGAAGATACTTCAAAGCAGCATGATCAGTAAAGATTATGACCTAGAACCTAAGAGGTAGGATCTAAACTTGTCTAAGGCAAACACAATAGCTAATAGTTCCTTCTCCGTAGTGGTATAGTTCAACTGGGCATCATTCAGAGTTTTGATAGCATAGTAAATCACATGAAGTAACTTATTTTCTCGCTGACCTAGCACAACACCAATAGCATAATGAAGCATCACACATGATCTCAAAGGGTAGGTTCCAGTTGGGTGCCTGGACTATGGGGGGTAGTGAGTAAATTCTTAAGCTTCTCAAAAGCCTCTAAACAAGCATCATCAAAGAAAACTTAACGTCTTTTGCAAGCAAATTGCAAAGAGGTCTAGAAATTAAGCTAAAATCCTTAATGAATCGACGATAAAAACCTGCATCCTAAGAATGACCTAATATCTCTTACGGTTTTTGGGACCTGTAAAGTTTTAATGAGGTCAACTTTGGCTCTATCTACCTCTATACCCTTCGAAGATACGATATGCCCTAGAACAATTCCTGAACGAACCATGAAGTGACATTTCTCCCAATTAAGCACTAAATTCTTTTCCTTACACCTAGTCAAAACTAATGACAAATGATGCAAGCACTCATCGAAAGACGAACCAAACACTGAAAAATCATCCATAAAGACCTCTAAGAACCGTTCTACCATGTCAGAAAATATGCTCAACATACAACGCTGAAAGGTCGCAGGGGCATTACATAGCCCGAAAGGCATGCGTCTATACGCAAAGGTACCAAAGGGACAGGTAAAAGTGGTTTTCTCTTGGTCTTCTGGGGCTATGACAATCTGATTATAACCGCAGTATCCATCTAAAAAGCAATAATGGCTACGTCCAGCTAATCTCTCTAGCATTTGGTCGATGAAGGGAAGGGGAAAGTGGTCCTTCCTAGTGACCTTGTTCAATTTCCTATAGTCAATACAGACACGCCAACCCGTGGTCACCCGGGTTGGGATTAACTCATTGTTATCATTCTGGACTACAGTAATACCGGATTTCTTGGGAACAACCTGAACGGGGCTGACCCACTTACTGTCTGAAATGGGGTAGATAATGCCTGCATCTAACAGCTTAAGAACCTCGGTTCGAACTACTTCTTTCATATTAGGGTTCAGTCGACGTTGCATCTCCCTAGAAGGTTTGGTGTCACTCTCTAAATAGATATGATGCATACAATCAGTAGGACTTATACCCTTAATGTCTGCTATGGTCCACCCTAAAGCTTCCTTGTTATTCTGAAGGAGTCACTAGCCTACTTTCCTGATCACTATCCAAGTCGGATGCTATAATCACAGGTAAAGTTCATGGGCCTAAAAAACATACTTCAGGGAATCTGGTAATGGTTTAAGGTCCAACTTAGGAGGCTTTTCTAACGAAGGAACTAGGGTAGACTTAGAAACGGGTAGAGGTTCGAACTTAGGTTTCCATCCATTACTAGTGTCTACAAAGGGGTTGATCTAACAAAGCATTCACCTCATTAATCACATTATCATCATCAAAATCAATCCCAAAGTGGCTAGGCATTTCTCTAATGGATCTTCTAACAAAGTGTTTGGTAATGACTCCTCGACTAATGTTCCTATCATGTTCACCTCTCTATGTTCGAGTCATCTAGTTCAGAGGGTAGCTTACTAATATTAAAAATGTTCAGCTCAATAGTCATATTACCAAAAGACAAATTCATAATACCATTTCGACAGTTAATGATCGCATTGGATGTAGCTAAAAACGGGCGACCTAAAATCACTGGTATTTGGTTCTCTGGGTCAGGGACAGGTTGGGTATCTAGGATAACAAAATCCACTGGATAAATAAACTTGTCGACCTCAATAAGAACGTCCTCGATCACACCACGAGGAATTTTAACGGACCTATCAGCTAACTGAAGTGTCATCTGGGTAGGTTTCATCTCACCAAGTCCTAGCTTAAGGTACACATGGTATGGCAGTAAGTTCACACTGGCTCCTAAGTCAAGCAAAGCTTTCTCGACACGGTATTTACCTATTGTGCAAGAAATAGTAGGGGACCCTGGGTCTTTATACTTAGGAGTAGTGGTATTCTGAATAATAGAACTCACATGACTAGCTAGGAAGGCTTTCTTCTGGACACTAAGTTTTCGCTTTCGCGTACACATATCCTTAAGAAACTTGGCATAAGCGGGAATCTGCTTAATCGCATCTAACAATGGGAGGTTGATAGTAACCTGCTTAAAAACCTCCAATATATCATTAAAGTTGGACTCCCTCTTAGTTGGAACTAGCAGCTGGGGAACGGGGCTCTGGGAACAAAGCCGGGCTCAGCATGACCCTCATTGGTCTCTTTGGAGACTCTATCAGTCTCCTCATTTTCTGGCTCAGAAGGGTGAACTACACATGTTCACTATCAGGCATGGCAACCTTATTGTCAACTTTCTTTCCACTCCTAAGGGTTGTTATAGAATTCACATGATTGTACGATTTCTCTCCTTTAGGGTTAGGATCAGTTTGACTAGGGAACCTTCCATCTTCTCTTTCACTAAGAAACTTAGCTATTTGGCCGACTTGAAGTTCTAAGTTAGCAAGAGACTGGGAATTATTCTTAAAATTCTGCCTGGTTTCTTCTTGAAAACCACAGTGGTTCTTTGATAACATCTCATGGTTCTTTGCTAACATAGTAAGGGTTTCTTCTAAGGTGGAGATCTTTTTCTCATTCTGAAACTGGGGTTGACCTGAAGAGTTCTTAGCATAACCAAAACCTGGGGGAGGCTGAGAATTACTAGATGTCCTTGATTCTGACCCTTAGACCAAGAAAAATTAGGATGGTTTCTCCAACCAGGGTTGTAAGTCTGAGTATGGGTCAAACTTCTGACGGTTCTCAAACCTAGCATTGTTATAGACAGCATGGGCTTGCTCTTCACTAACCTGACCTTCCCAAAACGAGTTATTGGGTTCTACTCCACAACTAGACACTTGAGAGGCTCTAAACCTATCATCAGGTTCAACAAGAGACCTATGTTTAGGATGATTCAATTCCAAAGCTTCTAACCTTCTAGACAAAGCAGCAAACTTAGCATCAGACCCGAAGCTTGTATCTACCACATTGGTGCTACTTCTATTGACCAAGAGTCTTTTGGGGGGTTCAACACAAGACTCCCACTATTGGGATTTTTCAGCGACAACTCCTAAGAATGTGAAAGCATCATCAACACTTTTACTAGTGAACTCACCAGCGCACATAGACTCAACCATGGCTTTGGTTGAATAGTCTAAACCATCATAAATAATCTCTACTAGTTTCATATTATCAAATACATGGTGAGGACACTGGGATAGGAGATCATTGAATCTCTCTAAGAACCTATAAAGAGACTTTCCCTCTTGTTGCACACTAGCACTAATTTTCTGCCTAACAGACACAATTTTATGCTTAGGATAGAATTTCATATAGAAAGCAGCGATAAGTTCCTGTCATGTTTCAATGGATTCATATGGTAGGTTGTTCAGCCAGGTCTTGGCTTTATCTCTCAAGGAAAAGGGAAACATCTTAAGTTTCAAGACTTCATCAGTAAGGTCTTTTATTCTAATAGTCCCACAAATTTCCTCAAAGTCCCTAATATGAAAATAAGGGTTCTCATCATCTTTACCTAAGAATATAGGGATCATCTGAAGAATACTAGGTTTTATCTCGAAATTAGCCGTAGTGGCTGGCAATTTAATGCACGAAGCTCGTGTGGACCTAGTTGGGAACATGTAATCTTTCAAAGTTGCCATCGCTGGCACAGATGAAGTACTAGGGGTATTTTCCTCACGAAGAGATAGATTCTCAAAACTGAAGTTTCCAAAAACAGGGCTCTCAAAAGAAGAGTCTTCGAGCTCCCCACCTTCACAAGAAGAACTACTAGGTTTATCACTAATCAAACGACCTAGAGTGTTTCTTGTCCAATCCCGCTCTTTAATAACCTTGGGCATACACTAGAAAAACAAAAGAAAAGGAAATAAGTCCTAAAAGGAAGGGAAATTCTATGCAAACATAAACAAGGCTGACTCCACCACAGCAAACCTACTGATTTCTAGCAAACAAAAAGCATGATGGATCCACTTAGATTGTTTCTAGACCAGCTTCTAATCCTTCAAAAGGGAATTCGTTAAAATTTAAGCAAACCCCTCTGGAATCAATCCGAGTTTAAGTAAGTTGAATCGATACGAGGGAAGCTTAGTTGAGCTTTGATACTCATGGTCTCACCGGCGTTACAAGGCGGCGTATTCAACTCACAGAAACCATCATGAACTTTGAAGCATGCTTAAAAGAGTAACCAATATTTTTTGAATTACTTTCCTATTAAGCTCGTTACCCTATAGGTCTCGTTCTAGTCAAATTTTAGGCTTAGGTTCGCATTTGGTTTTGTTTTCCTAAGGCGAGCAAGAAGGGAACGGTGATGAAATCCGAACCCTTATCTTGTATGGCCAGTCCTTGCCCTTTACTAGGAAATTAAAGCAGCCGTTTTCAAATCCTCAGCATATATGCAAACGAAGGAATACAGTAACTCGCTGACAGGAGATTCGCGAGTGTTTCGACAAACTTATCTCCTGTACCAGACGGGGATGAACCGCTGAAATCGACTCGGGCCACGACTCGGGCCACGACTCCTATGTCATGTACGAACCCGAGGGGCCGAGGCGATATCGTAATCGTCGTCCTTCCCTGCAAACAGTTTATATTTAAACTACCCTTCCGTAGGGTTTAAAAAAAATAGAGTCTGAAAGTCCAAAAATAAAGTGCAAAAGAAAAAGATAATCTAATAGAAATTCTAAAAAAAAAATTTGTCTCTCTCTCTCTCTCTCTCTTTTTTAATTAATTTTTATTCTCCTTTTCTTTCGCTCCTTTCGCTTTGCTTTTACTCCAAATCTTTAAGTATTCACCAAAAGCTTTGGAAAATTTTTCTTTCGCTCCAAATTCCAAAATATGTAAGGAAAAGACAAAAACCCAGAAACGTAAAGAAGAACAAATAAAATAAAAATGAAAAACAAATAAAAACCTAAAAACAAATAAAAATAAATAAATCTAAAAACTCTAGCCTAAAGACAAGTCCGCGTCGGCGGCGCCAAAAATTGATGTGATTTCAAATTGAGTTGTAGTAATAGGTTCGTTGAGATTTGTGAAAGCAATAGATTTTAGATTTAATTTTTAAGACTAAAAATATAACAAACTTAAATAAAAGTGATACGAAAAATATGGAGAAGACTGGGGCTATGGAATCCACTATTTACCAATATCAAAGTGATTTATATTCTCTAATTATAATCATGCAAATCATACATTCAAATTTATTCTTAATATTGCAATAGTTGATTTTTTAGAAATAACAATTGTAGATCGAAAGTATGGGACATAAAAACCCTAGGCTAGCATGCTCCATCAATTAAAATGACAATTGTTTAACAAAAACCATTTTATCAAATTATTTATCTAGGAAAATGCATAAATTAGAGATTACCACTTTTCATTGGTGAAATAGCTTTCTCCTTCGCTCCAGAGGATGGTTTTATCTCATCATTGTGTAAATACGCTCAAAATATTTGTTCACTGCTTCAAAAATTGTTACAAAGAAGAAACGAAGAGGAATAATGAAAATCGGGTGTTTGCAACGTTTTTAATTGTTGCAAAACACTGTTACAGAGAAGGATAAAAGGGAACTGTCATTGTCACTGTAGCTTGTACGACTGTCAAATATGTGTCGCAATCACTGTAGCAATTACGACTGCTCCTTGTGGTCTTATGTTCTTCGTATGTTCTTCAATGGCAGCAGAAGCAATTCTCTCAAACTCACGTTTCTTTGCTCTTGTTTCTCCCCCGATCACTCCGACCCCCTTACTGGCTCCCGTAGACCCTTTATATACCCAACAGCGACAAGAATCTTTGCTCATTACTCCGAAAAATATTTCCATAGCTCGACAGTAAATAAAAAATAATCTCGGACAATTTTCTTTCCTTTCTCGTCTCTTCATGCGTCCGCAGCTGTATGATTCGTGCAAAATATTGCTGCACGTTTCTTCAGCATTCCAACTTGATCCAAACACAAGAAAAACACGTCTTTCCTTGCTGTAATCCATGGTTATCTCCTCCGGTCACGTATTCTCCTGTGTAAGTTACAATGATTATACGGCCCAAATAAATTGATTCGAACACCCATACCAACATTGTCTGGGCCTATCAAGATCATCCCAATTGAAATCAGTGATCGAATTCACTGTAATCCCTCCGAAAATCCAACAGAATAATACACAGCAAACTGAAATATGTTCCCGCCATTTTGCAATGTTTAAACGATGAAGAAGGGTACCCCTTATCCAGAGTAGGGGTGCCCTTAGCAGGTGACGCCCTGGGGGTGTGAATAGTAAAGAAGGTGGCCCTTATCGAAAGAGGTGACCCTTAGTAATTGAGTTCCCCTTAGCCAAAACTGGGGTCCGGATAGCAAATTTCCTCAGGGGGTCCAAATAGCACTTTTCGAGCAACTTTTTCCACACAAGTGTATTTCTCTTAAAACACCTACAAAGACATAAAACACCATAATAAGCACACAATCAAGCACTAACAATAGATACACTGAGGATCATTCAGACACAAAAATGTGTCTATCATCCGTCATAAGAGAAAGGGCTACCTTCGGGTCAGTGTCGATAAAGTGGGCCAACGAGGACGTTGGGTCTGGAAGCGTGGTGGGATGTTTGGATCCTAGTCCCACACTGGTTAGATGGGGCTTCATTGGTAGTTTATAAGTCAGTGGGTTCCCTCATCTAGTCAACCGGTTTTCGAGTTGAGTTCTACCCATGAGCTTATGACGAGTTTAGGGTCGGTACCCTAACACATTTTTTTTGTTTCTATTGCTTCAATTCGACGAACCCATGATTTTTTTAGGGTTTTCGGTTATTACCCATATTCGGTAGTTTATTTATTTCTTTTAACTTCTGATTGTGGTCGAATTCTTCACTCCGCAAGAACGTTGGTCATATTTGAGTGATAGAATTATAGGTTTCCTACCGATTGTAGAACGTTGTTTATTCCTGTGCCCTAAATAGACAATAATCGGAAGTTAAATGCGTGGTTTCCTTCGGAGAACTACAAGTTATAGAGGCGCAATAATCGGGTGATATATTTTGTAATTTGCTTCCGAGTTTGTAGGATCAACAACTTAAGTATTTTCTGGACACAAAATGACGTATATTCGGTAGTGATTAGTTTTGTAAGGCTTTCGATTATTTTCTATTTGGTAAGATGTACTCTCATTTGGATTTCGATTATGTTTATTCAGAAGATAATATTGAAATTTTTTTCCGATCATTATAGATAGTTTAGTTTGTTTATTTTTTGATTAACGTATTCGGTAGAAAAAACTTTCCTTTTGTTTCCGATTATATATATTCGGCCGCTTATGTTGAACTCAAACTTTCGATTATGTATATTCGGGAACTTGGATTTAGATAAACTTTCGATTATATATTGTATAGTTTGCTAACATATGTTTATGAACCTATTGTACTTTATTTTGTTGTTTAGGGATAGGCGAGGTAAAAAAGTCGAAAATGCAACTGTCTCAGATAGTGCAAGGATGGAAAGGCGTAAGAACTTGACAGCTAGTGCAAGGAGAGCTAGGACTACTAAAGCCACTTCAAGTGCTCAAGATGTAACTCAACAAGGAAGTCAATAAGGTGTTCAACCAACTGCCCCACAATAAGGACCAGTTCAAGAAGGTGTTCAACCAACTTCCGTTCAAGAAGCTGTAGAACCAAGTGCTCCACAATCACAAGCTAAAATTCAACCTAGTGTTCAACCAGAGGCACCAGAAGATAGAGCAACATAAGTAGGAAAACCTAGCGGGGCGCAAGAAGAAGCCGAAAAGAAAAATCATCCTCGAAAGAAAGCGAAACACCTTGTCCCAAAAGAACTGAACATGAAGGATATTCCAGAAGGTATAATCCTTGGGCTACCGCTGGATGGAGGACAATTGTTATTTAGATACAAAGACTCCTGGTCCAAAGAAATATATGAAACCGAGGAAATAATCATAGCCATTTTATTTACGTATTATCTTTTTGTTCGTGATAGTATTAAGGGTTATAGGTTTAGGTTATTCTAATTTTTTTTTAACTTGTCGTGTGTTTAATAGTATCATTCCGATGCGGTTCGTATACTCAAACCCACTGCCGCACCAACTAAAATGTTGTATTGGCCTTTATCCGATGAATGTGAAAGGTTCAAGACAATTATTGCAAATTCGGGGTTGGCTAATGCTGCCGAGAACTCTATGTTGGAACATGACCGGGTGGCTATATCGATGTTTGTGGAGAGACTTTATCCTGAGACCGACACCTTCCATATGCCATTTGGGGAGATAATGATTACCTCAGATGATGTTGTGCAAATTTTTAGACTCGCTAACCATGGCAAAGGTATCAGGGATGAGTACACAAAGCAGTTGGAATAGGATAAACTTTATGATCTAACTAATAAGTGTTTTGGTTGGGATGCAGAAACATCAAAAACTGAGTTCGGTAGATGCATGAGTTATATAACTAGACAGTTCAACATGGGTACTCTGATAGATATGTTCAAGGGCACCAAGGAAAAAGAAGAGAAATGAACTTTAACTGATGAGAAAGTGAACCACACGGGCACCACATATCTTCTATGTGTATTGGGATGTGTCATTTTCCCCAATACCAGTGGCAATCGGGTCGACGCCAACCTTTTACAACTTCTGCATCCTCTCAATAAATTACATGAGTACTCTTGGGACACGGCATGCCATGCATGGTTGATGGAAGAGTTAAGAAAGGCGTCGAGGCTTGGAATTAGCCAAATTTCCGGGAACGTGAGTCTACTACAAGTATTTTTTATTAACTCTACATACTTAGTTATTTTTTTATTTTTCTACCATTGAAGAATCAATTTCCTAATACTTGCAAAAATGATAATATAGACATGGATATACGACCACTTCCCTATCTTGCAATTGGCCATTGAAAACCCGGCGTGGGCGAAAGGTGACCCTAGAGGAAAAAAGTACGTCTTCGATGACAACCATTCTAGGACAAAGGAGCAGCAGTTGATTCGTTTGAGGGAGATTTTGGACTCACTGAAAGCCCAAGATGTATGCTTTTATCCATACAAAGAAGACCGAGTTAGTGGGCATATAATGGGTCGGTCTGATTTGACCCTTTATTTTGGACCGTTGTGGCACCCGGCGTGATATGTGATGTACAATGCCTCAAGGGTGATGCGACAACGCAGTTATGTACAAGGTCTACCAAATGAGGAAATCCATGGAAATTTCTCTTTGGATCTGGAAAAGTGCGAGTCTGTTAAAGATTTTATCATGGTGTTTTACTCGGGTAAACCATCCGTTAAATCCCATTGGGATAGAAGGGTGCATTACTTGATCAACTTAGTAAGACCAGCGAACCAAGGTTTTGAAACTTCTCCCAACTATATGGATTGGTACCAGAAAGTTTCTCATCTTCGTGTAATCCGTGATCTTAAAGAAAAGCCCACAGCCCCGTATAAGAGTATCCTCAAAGAGAAACCTCCGGGTTATGATAGATTGGTACGTATTGTTTTCTTAATTTAGTTTAATATTATGGTCAAAATCCGAGTAATAACCGTTTGATGTTATGCTATGTATAAAAATAGCGGGAACAGTTCAAGGTTTTGTCCAGCTGGTGCACTAGTTGCATAAAGTACGGAGAGCCGGTGCCAATTGAGAAGATAAAACAACACCAAGAATTAATTGATAACGTTGAAAATGAAGCGTATGCGTCTCAGTTCAGGGAAAATGGCAAGAAACCAACAAAGAAGGTGAACAAAAGAGTGAGGGCCTCATCGAGCACTCAAGTTGAAACCAATGATGATGGTGTTCCAAGTCGTAGAGGTCGAAAAGGTCGCAAAGTCAAAGCAAATAAGAGTTAGACAAACTCTCAATGTTTTGTTAACTTTATGGATTTCAAAGTTTATGTTGGATTATGTCGTTTTTAAGGTTTGAGTCGGATTATAAGTTAGTACATTATGTTTATGGTTTTGTGAATGGTTAGTTTTATGGATTATGAATGGTTTTATTGCTATCTTTATGCATTTAACGATGACTCGCAAGCGAATCACATGCATAGATATGAAACTTTTTAATTTTGAAGCACAATCGGAAGATAAGTTCACTCATAAAATTTCTGATTCTGGGGATTTTGCAATTTTTTGTCAGAATCGAGAGCTATTTTTATTATGTATCTACCGATTCTGGAGATTTTGCAAAATAATTTTAGAATCGGAAGATTTATAATTTAATTTTCTACGATTATTATATGTGAAGAAAACTTTGTTTTTCTGTATCCAAACAACACAATAATAGGTAATTAAGTTAACTCCTTGAACTTCCGATTATAACAATCGAATGTTTGTCTTATATTGTGCCTCCGATTATTGTATGTGAAGAAAACTTTGTTTTTCTATATCCAAACAACACCATAATCCGTAATTAAGTTAACTCCTTGAACTTCCGATTATGACAATCGAATGTTGGTCTTATGTTGTGCCTTCGATTATTGTATGTGAAGGAAACTTTGTTTTTCTGTATCCAAACAACAGCATAATCGGTAATAAGTTAACTCCTTGAACTTCCGATTATAACAATCAAATGTTTGTCTTATATTGTGCCTCTGATTATTGTAGGTGAAGAAAACTATATTTTTCTGTATCCAAACAACACCATAATCGGTAATTAAGTTAACTCCTTAACTTCCGATTATAACAATCGAAAGTCCTTTGTCTTCTGTATCCAAACAACACCATAATCTGAGAAGAAGTTCACTCATAAAACGTCCGTTTATAGTAATGGATTGCTCATTTAACCAAATATACTACCGATTATAAAATCGGAAGACTTGTATATTAATATGCTTCCGATTACATCCATTACATAAAGTTCAAAAGACCTTAACATTAAAAGCACCTAAATTTATACTCTTACAATCACTTGAAAGTATTAAAAAAGCATCATAACTTCCAGTGACCATATAAATTGTCCCTCTTGATTTTGTAACATTCTTCATGTTCAAATCATTTCCCGTAGAGGTCCACATACCGGCGATCAACAAGATTTCTCTGAAATTAAAAATGAGTAACAAGTTAGTACTAACTAATGTTTCTGTGACTCGGAGTTACAAAGATACTTACTCATTTTTCATTCGTCCACCAAGGAAAAGTGTTCCTAACAAATCGTTCCTCATCTTCAAGTTTGTCAATCTCCTTATCGATCGCCTTCATTCTCCTCTTAATATCACTGGATGATATTTGAATTCGATTACCATCTAACGCCTCAAATACCATTAAAATACGGTTCCAAAACTGTTCTTCGGATTCTGATTTGTGGAGCGAGTGATTAAGATCATGAGTAGTTAACACAACGTACGCTCTATAAATAGCACAATCTTCTTCTTCGGCAAAAGCAATATCCATGTTTTTGTTTTCAAAATTATAACTGAAGAGAGGAAAGAGTTTGGTGAAAATGGGTTGATAGATATGAATTTCTTTATATAGATTTATGGTCCAATGGCTATTTGTCTTTTTCCAGAAAACTCCAACGGTTATTTCATTAAATAGGTTTAAACTCCAACGACTATTTTGGCGAAGGTTGAATCTGGGGCTAGCCATAATCGGAATGGATACAAGTTAGATAATCTACCGATTATGGTAAATTCAAAAGTCATTAAATGAAGGATTTTAGAAAAATCTCATTTTGGGGCAACTCATAATCGGAGGTCTCTGTAACCTATTTATCTTCTGATTATGACTATATCTAAAACACAAACTTATTGGTTATGGTTGTCTCTGTACCCTCAAAACCTATGGAATTTGGCAAAGGTTGAATCTGGGGCTACTTATAATCGGTAGTTTTACATGTTGATTATCTGACGATTATGGTAGATTCAAAAGTCATTAAATGAAGAATTTTTGAAAAAACTCGTTTTGGGGGAACTCATAATCGGAGGTTTCCGTAACCTATTTATCCTTCGATTATGGCTACATCCAAAACACAAACTGATAAGACCACGTCTTACTGGCTATGTCAACGGTGTTTCCCCGGTACATCACTTGAGCATATGTGGTCTTGTGAGTCCGTTATTCGGGTCAAGTCTAGCAAAATTTTGTAAGCTTGGCTAGTGACTGCGGAACGTGAGAATATGAATTTTATGGAGAATTATTAGTTTTTTTAGGAGTTTATTATTAATTAAAATAAATATTTTATTATTATTAGGATTTCTCATAGGATTGTTTTAGGGTTTGTTTTCTTATTTTACAAGTATTGTAGCCTATAAATAGGCCTTCTTTCATTCTATAATGATATGAAGAAGAAAAATATTAAGAAAAGTGTTACTATTTGGATGTATTGGTTCCTAGAATCATGAGCCTTTGAGCTTGTTCCTGCTGGCCGTGAATAAGAAACAAATCGTTTCTTATCACAAACCTATTGGTTATGGTTGTGTGACTATACTCTCAAAACCTATGGAATTTGGCAAGGGTTGAATCTGGGACAACCAATAATCGGAAATTTTACATGTTAGATTATCTACCGATTATGGTAGATTCAAAATTCATTAAATGGAGGATTTTTGAAAAAACTCGTTTTGGGGGAACTCATAATCGGAGGTTTCTGTAACCTATTTATCCTCCGATTATGACTACATCCAAAACACAAACCTATTGGTTATGGTTGTGTGGCCGTACCCTCAAAACCTATGGAATTTGGCAAAGGTTGAATCTAGGGCAACCAATAAACGAAAGTTTTACATGTTAGAGTATCTATGGATTATGGTAGATTCAAAATTCATTAAATAAAATATTTTTTAAAAAACTCGTTTTGGAGCAACCAATAATCGGAAAATCAATTAAATCCCTTAACTACCGATTATAATAATCGATAGGTTTGGTAACCTAATTACCTTCCGATTATGGCTACATTTTCAAAAACAGAGCCGTTAGAACTCTCATCTATATAAGGAGGGTAACCTCCCATCATTTATGCACCACATTGAAATTATTAAGGTGAAAATTAAAGTGAAAATCATTTTCAATGGAAAGTCCATCATCATTCGAACACATACTTAGAAGATAAAAGCGAACAGTATCATCAATTGCAGCAATGGAAGAAGAGATACACAAAAGAAGCAAAAAAAAAAAAAACACTAGACCATCGTTTATTGCAACGAAGGAGGAAGAAGAGGCAATCGAGGCAAAGAAACGAGGTCAAGAACAGTTCCATCAAAAAAGAAAGATTAAATCAAGTTGAGGAGGAGACAGAATGGGTAAAAAATTATTACATTGTCAAAGATCTACCTTAAGAACATCCGGGTGAGACTATATTTTTGATTAATGTTTCATTGGGTCTTTTCGCTGGAAAGATGGACGGTAAGAAACTACACTATGATTATGAACCAGACCACGTTTGTTCAAGGGTGAATTATGTTCTGAAATTGTGCACCAAGTACAACGAGTTTCTTGCTAGGCACAGAGACGATAGGTATGCGGCACAAGATGCTTATACCAAATGGAGAGGAGAGTCGTTTCTACATTTCGAAGCCGCATTGATAGTTGAACGAAGAGCTGGAAAAAAATACTAACATGTGATGTGTTTAGAAAAGTTTGAATATTTCCTTGTAATTTTCAAAATTTAAATTGTAATCGGAGGTTTATTTAATATTTAGTAACCGATTATGCTTATTCGTAAGAATGTTTGAGTATTTGTATTCCGATTATGATTTCTTATTACCGTTACATAAAGTGGAAAATAGTCGTGCCTCGATATACACACTAAATCGGTAGATAGTAAATTAGATGATTTATCGACAGTTGGTATTGAACGAAACTAAAGACTCTAAGTTCAAAATGCACATAATCTGAGATCAAGAAAAATACTAAACCTCCGATTAACATATTCGGGAG
This sequence comes from Papaver somniferum, assembly GCF_003573695.1. NCBI lineage: Eukaryota > Viridiplantae > Streptophyta > Magnoliopsida > Ranunculales > Papaveraceae > Papaver > Papaver somniferum. The sequence goes on from NC_039359.1 coordinate 13,779,442, forward strand.
ATACCGTTATGAACATTTTAACCGATTGTAGTTCATTATTGTTCGCATAGTGTACGTTATATCATTACACTCGTGTTACATCTCACCACAACGACCATATTTTCGAAAAATATAGCCGTTGGGACTCTCATCTATATAAGGATGGTAACCTCTTATCATTTACGCACCAAACTACACACATCTAGTCTTGTGTATGCTACAAGAAGATTTTCCATCGTCTACTCTTTATAACTCATTCTATATCTCATCTTACAATCATGACGACATTTGACGCAGCTGAAGATTTGGCGATTGTCAAAACATGGTACCACGAAACAAGACGTGAAGATGTCATAACCAGAAGGATCACACCCGAAATCTGTTGGGGGAGGGTGTATAGCCAACTAGTGCGAGAGTATGGAAATCCAAACCAAACATCCATTCAACAAATTCACGATCGGTTCCGACTTATCCAAAAAGGAGTGAACGATTACATAATGATAAAAAATAGGATCTTTAACCCTAACCACTTAAGCTTGTCGATCCAACAATTTGTAAGTATTTGCATACTTCTTTTACATAGCGGAAAAATGAGTCACTTAAGCTTGTCGATCCACTTAAGTTATAACAAAAATTTGTTGGTTTATGTAGGAGACACTCTCAAAAAGGAAGTACTTAGAGGAAAAAGGAGAAGAATTCATATATGATGGAAGTTATGAATTCCTGAAGTCCGTGGCCACAGTATAGAGAATAATGGTTATAATCGAAAGTTATTATGTTATACAACCTAGCGATTCTTGTAAAATTTTCAAATTTGTTTGTCAGAATCTGGTTGTAATCGGAAGTTAGTATGTTATGTAATCTACCGAACCTGGGAAAATTTTCAAATTTTTGTCAGAGTTTGGTTATAATCGGAAGTTAATATGTTATGTAATCTATCGAATATGGGAAACTGCATATTGTTGTCAGAGTTTGGTTATAATCGGAAGTTTGTATGTTCTGTAATCTACCGATTCATAAAGCATCGAAAAAGAATTATCAGAAGATTAAATATTCGAAAGTTAAGTGTACAAAATAAACAACCGATTTCCATAATCGGTAATAGTATCATATGATATACCTACCGATTATATCATATATCTTCACAGGATTTTTCATGCATGTACAAAAAAGGCAACCAAAATATATCTTCCAAACATAACGATCAAACATCGTCATCATCCGAGGGGATCAATTCGAGTAACCCATCCGGATAGTTGTTGTTCATGACGCGATCCCAATCAACCCTATTGGACTCATATTATTTCAACCACTCCTTACAATGATTTATTGGGAAGTAATTCGTCCAACCACCTAACAGTGGTAATGTACAATCTCTATTTACTCTTAAACCTATAAAATGCATCTCATTCACAAATGCCATAGCGATTCTTCTATCTTTAACCGATTCATCGAAGACCATCCTTGTAGGTGCAAACGTAAAAGAATGTCCATACTTAGGAGGAACAGAAAAATGTACCACTTAATTCAAAACGTCCGCTAGGAGATATCCGCATCTAGGCATTGTCATCCAATACTTGGCTCCGATTGTCTTCAATCCCTTTCGACACTTTACACGCGTAACTAAATCTTTGAACTCTTGTTCTTTGTCGTGTCTATCTCCTTGACTCATCATCTTCATATAGAAATCCTTGTCCTTTATTAGTTGTACCGCCATCTCATGTCTTAAATATTAGCATTGGGTGACATCTTCGATAACCACCTCGTCAAAGTGACCATTTGTTCCGTAGCGACGTGAAACTCATAATTGCCATCCCTATCAACCTCGTCGGTGGACAAAACAAATGGAACAATGAGTGGAGGGAGTTGTTTCATATACTCTTCTGTAATCGTATACGTTGATCGTGTTGGTATTCCATGAAAATCCCTAGGACAACGAAGAGTACCATACTTCTCTTTATAGTCACCATTTCCGTTGGTTGTGTTTGTTGGAAGTTGCTCATTTGATCAATAACTATAGAGCTAGTTTGGGTCTCCACTAACACATCTTCTTCCACCACCTCGGCTTGACTTACTTGAGAAGGCTCCGTAGAGACCTTTGGCCTCACTTTTCGGGCGGTTTGCCCACTTTGATCTTTTCTTGGACGACCTCTTTTCTCGGGTTCCAGCTCATCTTCAAATTCGGCTTCCGAACGCTCGTGCCTAGACAATATTCTTTTATTAGACAAATATTCCTTCAATTCTTTTCTTTTGATGGTTCTCGACACTTTGGTGCTTGGCCTACCCGCCCCATTTTGCATAATAGGTTCATCAACCTCCCTTAAACGAGGGTGAAGAGCTTCCTCAAAATGGTGCATCAATATTTGCTTCTTTGCGCCATTTGTTGTAGCATAACGCTCGGCTATTCGTTCACATAATTCCGACTCTAAGAACGACGGACTATCAACTATGGGGGTGATTGGAGTAAAATTTAATTGCTTCCAAAATGGATGAATATCATTGATGTCGATCACTTCGACATACCTACCCATTTTATGGCGACAGGGGAGACCAATACCTATCATATCCTTGCAAACACAAACCATATTATCGTTATCGTAAGCTCTATATAACTTCAATTGTTCCATCATGGGATTTATTTCCCATTTTGAAACTTTATGAACAACGCCCCTTAGAAGCAATCTTTCCTTTTCATGTTCTGTAGGGAATCTATATACACTAAATTGCATATAACCCCTAATCTTTACGAGATCACGATTGGTGAATTCATGGATTGCTTCTTGGATCGACACAACTCCATTTTGACTACCTAAAAGTATTTTCTTTAATTGACCATGAGACCCCTCCGCAATTCTTGTCGCCTCGTTCTTGAAGTTATGATATTCATATGTCCATGCAAACACAAACCTCTCCTTAAGCGATAACCATTGTTTTTTACAATATTCAACGGGTTTTGGGTAGTTTGTGCCATATTCATCCTCAAATTTCTTCAAGTTATGTTCGTAAATTTCCTCGGTCTTCGACCAAACGATCTTGTCCCATGCTTTCATGAACATTCTCCAAATCATTCCATCCCCCTTCCATTTTTCATCAAATAACTTTTTCTCTTCCTCTCGTTCTTCCATGGTTAATTTACTAATGCGCTCATCCTCTTCCTTCGACCTCTTGGTACCCTTCGTTGGTTTTTTAGCTTGGAAATGGTGATGGAAATTCAATTTGAGGTTTCATTGAATGTGCCACGTACATTGCAAGTTTCAGTCTTCCGGAAACACTACCGCTATTGCATGCATTAAGGCTTGATCGTTATCCGTTACAATAACACTTGGAAAATCATCGTCGTTATAAATGGACCTCAATGTCTCCAACATCCAAATGAAACTCACGTTGTTCTCATGATCCATTAAATCCCATGCAATCGTAAACGTGTTTTTTTTCCGAAGTGTGGCAAGCAATGTTCAACAACGGCATGTTATAATTGTTCGTCTTATAAGTTGCATCTACCAACAAAATTTGATGAAAGCACTAAGCCAATTGGATCATTTCGGTATGTGCCAAGAAAATACGAACCACTTTACCATCCTTTTCTTCCCTTCTCAACGTGTAGTTGTGTAACTCAGCTAACCACTCCGATTGTTGCATGACCGTTCTACCGTTCTATTCCATCCTTTTGATCGTATCTAGAGACGACTTAATTGTAGACAAAGAAGACAAGTTGTCGGGGTCGTCCGCCTTTATTTTAGTTAAGATTGCACTCGCTTTTTGGATCCGCATAGACTTCACCATATCCATTTCATGTGGTTTTAACTTCACAACCATTACATGTCCAATAACAGTATCCGGATCATCGTGGTTATGACAACCATTAGCAACTTTAGACATTTTCCACTCTTTACCTTCCCTACTGTCGGGCTTATAGAAGACAATCTTAAATGAGCATCCAATCTTCTTTATATGAGTTCGGTATTTCTTCCTCTCCGTCTTCCTTACATACTTATATTCTTTCCCTCGTGACTCTTTTTCTCCCCACCTCTCTCACATATCATTTCAAACCGAATCTTCTTCATGCAACGGTTCTAAACTACCACGCACATCTTCTCTTTTGCCTTGTTCATAAGCCATTCCTTTGCCTCCGCCTTACTTCCAAGTGTCTAAATGCGCATATAACAAAACAAAAATAATAAGCATAACCATTTAACATACATGATTTGAAAAAGAAAAGATAATTCATGAGCATACCAAATCGTTTGCATAGTGTAGGGAAGTATCAGGCCTCAAATAATAATCGTAATCAACCGCTACAATAGCCTACGTACGATAACAACAAGTTATGCATTAATAATCGGAAGCATTAGTTAGAAGATTCATAGTCGATTATAGAACAATCGGAAATCAGATACGACACAAGGCAACCGATTATAAATCAATCGGTAGTAATATACGACCCTAGACTACCGATTAACGAAATAAAAAAATGTACAATTGTTCTGTATAAAAAACTTTAATAATCGGAAGTGTTATTCATTCCCAAACATCCGATTACAAACCAATCGGAAGATCAATGTGCATACAATAGAACCGATTATATGTTGTAAAATTCGAAATTTTAAAGTTATTTTCTTTCAGGGGCGACAACCACAATCGGAGGATAGCTGAATTTATAAACTACCGAATATTAAATATGAAGAATCACGAAAGTTTCATTTTTGGGGAAATTTGTTTTTGGGACGACTACCATAATCGGAGGATAAATGCATTTATAAACAACCTATTATGAAATATGAAGAATTACAATTTTTTTCATTTTTGGAGAAATTCGTATTTGGGGTGACTTTGAAAATCGCTAGATAGGTAAATTTGTAAAACTACCGATTATGCAAAATTTAAACTTTCAATTTGGAGATTTTTTCATAATCGGTAGATTATACATCCACAAAATTTCCGATTGTAGATATTTTGAAGGCAGTTTCATGTAATCAGTAGATATGGTACTCCATTAGCTACCATTTATGTGTCGTTCATGGCATTCAATGCATGCAGAAATCAAATTTTCTCGTTTAAAAACACACAAAAACGCACATAACCTGGGTATTAGAGTTCGTTAACATAATACCTGTATGTTTGATGCATCGCTAGCTTCGATCTCGGGTGATTCTCCGTTTTCTTCCATGAAAGCGTCGTCTAGGGTTTCATCTCCACAAAAGTTTGGATTATTCAACATATACCCCAAATCGTCTTCTCTAAACGGTAGTGAACCTTGAACTTCAAATAGTTCACATTTTTCTTCGTACCCATCCATGTTTATGGAAGTTGGCAACATATACCCACTTTTTTTTTTCCTTCTTCTTCTCTCACTACAATCGGGAGTGGTGTTATCTCGCAATAACTCAAAAACAGATTCCAAACACTAATATATAGATCATAGGCTACCGATCACAAGAGTTTGCTTCCGATTATTTTTAAAACTACCGATTATAAAAGGGCATATTAGCCGATATCCACACACTAATCGGTAACTACTGATTCTATATTTGCTACCGATTGTTTTGTAACTACCGATTGAGGTGTTGGCTATCGATTATAAAACGGCATATTAACACCATTTCGAAAAATCAGAGATAAGAGGTAGCTTAAATTTATGCTTGGGTGACCATTTTTGTTTTTTTGTATCTCCCCTAATTCTTTTGGGATCGCACCTAAAAATGGTTCGAAAAAATATAGGTCTTCTTGCCTGTTGCAAGTTACTATTTGCACCCCACTTATTATTATGGCAGAATATCAGACAAGTTTAACAAGTATCAATTGTGTTTCCGCAACAAGTTTCAATTGTGTTTCCTCCAAAAACCCCTGAAACTTCCAAAAACCCTAGATTATATGGAATTTCCGCCCCACTTTGAAATAGAAAATTAGTGACAGAAGATCAGAGTTAAAGAAATAGGCAGGAAAAATGCAAGGGCTGAGAATGAAATTATTCCAGAAGTTCTCCCTCAATCAAGTACTGATTTTTATTATATTCTAGGGTTTTCTTTCATCATTTGAAGCTTCTGATCAGTTTGATGTTTTCGTTGTCAATTTCTGTTGTTTACTTTCTATTATTGATTTAAGGACATGGGTTTCTGTTAATTTATTTGAGTTGGGTACAAAATTCATGTTAGTACTCAAGGTGGGAACATTTCTGAATGTTTTTTGTTTGTTTAGTTCATTGTAGAACTCATTAAACTAGAAAAGGGGAGAATTTTGATTTAACAATTTGTTAGTTGAATTTCAGTTGTAGTAACTCCGTGCTTGACATTCGTTTGGTAACTGAATCTGGCTCAGAATAACTGCACTCAAATGTGTGGTTGCTTTTCTGAGAAAGGAAATTTGAATTGATTGTTCTTGTTTGTTTGCATTGTTCTAATTGGTGCTTGCTTGGTTTTCTAGACTATCCGTCAATGCACATATTGTACATCGAAGGTTTTTGATATGGGACAACCAACTGCCAGTTCTCATCCCGATGTAAGGGTCTTTACTGGTTGAATATGTGTTAGTAACAAATATAAGATGCTTATTAGATGTACTCATATTCTTTTGCTTGTTTGCAGTTATTATCAGAAGGAGAGATAACCCCTGGAATTACAGCTGACGAGTACATAACAAGAAGAAAAAGATTGTTGGATCTGCTTCCAGAAAAGAGTTTAGCTATAATTGCTTCTGCCCCAGTAAAGATGATGACCGATGTTGTTCCATACACATTTAGACAGGATGCTGACTATTTATACTTAACTGGATGCCAGCAGCCTGGTGGAATTGCAGTCCTAAGTCATGAATCTGGTCTATGCATGTTTATGCCAGAATCGGATCCTCAAGTAAGCTCAACTTGTTCTGTGTTATAAATTCATTATAGAACTTCTATTTCAGTTCTGGAGTACTTTTTTAGGAGCTAGTAGTTAGGTATGTAATGTTGTAACATTTTGCTTATTTTTTAGGATGTTACATGGCAAGGTCAAATTGCTGGAGTAGATGTAGCTTTGGACACGTTCAAGGCTGATAAGGCGTTCCCTATGAGCAAGATGCGTGAGGTGAATCCTGTTACCTTTTTACTTAGTTTGTTATTAGATTCGTACCTTTTGAAACCGAGTCTCAAGAGATCTGAGGATATGGATGGAGTCATAGGTTTGATTATTATGATTGTGCGCTTGGCACTCGCTATCACTTTGTTGGGCAATTCGGATACAAAAACAAAGGCTTTAGGTAGCTAAATTAATCTGATTGATATGGTTCTTCATGTAAGAGTTATCTCTGGTGGCACCCGTTGCCACTTGTACCATCTGCATAACCAAAATTTTGGCCCCAGATAGAGTAATTTCAATGTACAAATACAACTAAATGTGGTGTCTATACTGGGCATGTCATTGATGATGGATGATATATGGATATTTGTTGGTACCTTAGTGGTCTGGCTGATTTGTCTATTGCAGGTCCTTCAAAACATGATTCGACGATCATCCAAAGTATACCATAACCGGAATACTGCTCTATCAGCCTATAAGGATTTGGAGCCCTTCCGCAAAGCATCTATCAGTGGCAAAGTGAAAGATCTTTCAGCATTCACCCACGAGCTGCGGTGGATAAAATCACCTTCAGAACTTAAGTTGATGAGAGAATCTGCATCAATTGCTTGTCAGGTACTTCCTCATGATTTGTAAAGATATCAACTACATATGTACTTAGATTGTCACTGGTGATAATTTTTGGTGCTGTGTTCATCTGATAGGCTCTTTTACAAACAATGTTATTCTCGAAAACTTCACCCCATGAAGCTATGCTAGCAGCCAAGGTTGAATACGAATGCAGAATGAGAGGTGCTCAAAGGATGGCGTAAGCACCTATTCGTTGTGTTCTGTTGTGTTGCTACCATCATACTCCTTTTTTATGTATAAAGTATTTTTCAGTAGATCGTCTGGAAATTATAATTGGATCTATTTGCTTCACCAGGTTCAACCCAGTGGTTGGTGGTGGGCCAAATGCTAGTGTTATACACTATTCCAGAAATGATCAAAAAGTACGAACAATACTTTGAAGCTAACTTCTCCTGTTTTCTATGTCTATTTTATTCATTTTCTTCTATTGCACAGTGACATAGATTTTAAGTTGTAGATCAAAGACGGGGATCTAGTTTTGATGGATATTGGATGCGAGTTGCATGGCTATCTCAGTGATCTTACTCGTACATGGCCAACAAGTGGACACTTTACCCCAGCTCAAGTATGTTTTCCTTTTAAAGTTTTCTTGTAACAAACAAATTATCTTGTGACAAAACATTATTTATTTGGATAAAAACTCTTTCAGTTAAACTAACAAAGACCGTAATTCCTTTTCACAGGAAGAGCTTTATGATCTTATCTTGGAGACGAACAAAGAATGTATAAAGCTTTGCAAACCTGGTATTAGCATCCGCGAAATACACCACTCTTCAGTATGACTTACTAAACCAAATTTGCCGACAAATGCTAATAAATCAAGACATTATTTGTTAATTGTTATATTTTTTATGGAAGGTATCAAATTGCTAAGGTGTAACTTGTAACCTTAAGAGCCTACATTCATGCAGGTCCAGATGCTCTGCAAAGGACTTGCGGAGATTGGGATCCTACAACATAAATCTGATGTTCAGAATTACAGTAAACTGAATCCCACTGCTATAGGTCTGTTCTTTCATTCTTGAGCTGTTCTGTTTTTTCCGGCCAAAGAGGTTCATATTAATGGTAAAGTAATCGTCTTCTTGTTTTGTCTCAACTACTAGGTCATTATCTTGGAATGGATGTGCATGACTCTTCAGCAATCAGCACCGACTGTCTACTGAAGCCCGGTGTTGTAAGTAACAGCTAATTTTGAGGAAGAGCGAATTTTCTTCTAATTTCTTAGCATAAGGCGCTTTATTGATATGTGAGCTTTTATGTTCAATAAGGTCATAACAATCGAACCGGGGATTTACCTTCCATCTTCCTTTGACGTGCCAGACAGGTAACTATTTCAGTTAGTAACAATCTCCGTGTCCTACCAATTGTTGAGAGATAGTTGTTATACAGAATTCTACGAATAGATCAAATTTCATCGTCCCTGTTTTAAGTGCATCAAAACACAACCCTCCATCCATTCTGTTAGAAAACAGCCCTAATTGATCTTTTGATGGGTATCAATTGTGGTCATATTGTTGTATTTCATTTACTGGTGGGGTGGATGTACAGATACAAAGGCATTGGGATAAGAATCGAGGATGAAGTTCTTATCACAGAAACTGGATACGAGGTAATAGTTCTTGCACAATGTCAATGCCTCACTTTTAAACTTTCAGTTGGGTTTCATTTTGTGATTTTGTCACATCTTGAATCAGTTTAAACTAAGACATATTATGGTTTGGATTGGAAACAGGTCCTAACTGGATCAATGCCTAAAGAGGTTCAGCACATCAAGTCATTGTTAAATGACATGTCGACACCAAGAGGGTAGCATCATCCAGTTGACACTTAACATGTGCCATTTTTCCCGAAGGATTCGTGTTGTGAATGTAAAAGAAGGTAAAGTTTTGCCTTGAACTTGAGAAGAAAACACTCCATTCTTTGTAGTGCAATGAACAATAATTAAGAGAACTGAGTTCTTACTTTCTACTTATTAAGTTGGAAAATTTCCAGCTTTTTTGGTGAACTGAATATTGCCTGAATTCTCATATGGAGGGTTTATGCCCATATCTTTCATTCATACCTTTATGATGGGAACATAAAGGTTTGTTATTGTCCTTGTGTATATCCTGCATTCCATTTATGATGGAACCATAAAGGGTTATATCCTTGACCTAATATACTGTGGTACCAAAAGTTAACTTAAATTTACAACCCCCATTTTGATACCAATCTTTTCAATAACCTACCCAACCACATGTCATTTAAAGCATTGCAGAGAGCCTTGAATAATGTCATTGCGTTTCCTTTGTAACTACTGCATTGCCACTGTCAATTTGGACATAACTCAGTTTAAAAGCTTAACCCAGAGCAATAAGTTGCATTACTCACCTACCCATTACTCCTTGTGAGTTGTGACCCCAACTGCATTTCAATCACCATAACGACACATCACGTATCATCAATGCGGAGCAAGAGAGTCATTGGGCAATCAAGTGCTTTATAGCACATTTTAAGTAACCTGATGGCAGATTTGCCATTCTCATTGAAAACAGGTGCATAGGCTTCTTCTCTATATAATGAAGACCACATGACCACTACTTCAACCTACTTGATTTGAGGTAGAGAAAGAGAGAGATAGAGAGAGACCAAGAGAAAGAGATGTCTCAAATAATAGAAGAGGTGAGGTCCAAGGCAGTGGTTTACACTGGAGATGAAATTGGACAAGAGAAATGTAAGTTTGTGTTAACAGAAGTTGGTTTACCAAATGGGTTATTACCATTGAGAGATATAATAGAATGTGGGCATGTAGAGGAAACTGGATTTGTATGGTTAAAACAAAAGAAGAAGACCGAACACAGGTTTGAAAAGGTTGGGAGCTTAGTCTCTTATGCCTCTGAAGTCACTGCTTATGTTGAGAAAAATAGAATCAGAAAACTTACCGGTGTCAAAGCAAGAGAGCTCTTGCTTTGGGTTACTTTAACTGAAATATATGTTGATGATCCCCCTACCGGGAAGATTACGTTCAAAAGCTCTCTTGGTCTTTCAAAGCAACAGCCTACTGCTGCTTTTCAGATTGAAGATGTGAAAGAAGATGCAAAGGGAGTGAAGGAAGTGAAGGAAATGAAGGAAGAAGTGAAGGCTTGAGAACTGATCTGCATCTGGCTTTGTTGGTTTTACTGATCAACTTTCATGTTCTACGTTGTCGTTTTATCTTTATTTCATGTTTTCAGTTTTTATGCATTCCTCTGGCTGATGCTAGTTAGTAGTGTTTGATGCAAAATATTAATGTTTATGAAGTTGAAGTACTACGAGTTCATCTTTTGCTTTTCTTTTCTTTTTTCGTTCTCACACACACTGGCTTATTTTCCCTTACCGGCTCACATGCAGAACATGCCGCCGTGAAACCACCGAAACATACTGACGAGCAAGGGCTTTTTGCTTTGCGTTTCTAATCCTACTAACATTGCAGTGTTTTCTGCCATGGGAATGCACAAGTGGGACGCAAATACAGTATAGACCAAAATAGGCTAAAAGTTAAAAGAAAATTTCAGAATCTCCCAACAATCATCTAGTACCGTGGGTTTTCAATGAGTATTAATGCAGTTTTTAATAAGCTTAAGTACACGAGTTTTGTTTTCCAACTGTGAACCTAATTTTGGTGAAAAGGACATTCTGGTCGGCCAACCACCGCAAAATCAGATTAGCATAGTAATTTAGAAAATTCAAGTTGAGATTCCCTAGTTTACTGCATGAATGAGCTGAAACGATTTTTCCATGACCCAAACTATACTTTGTGACTCCATGTCATGTGATCCATATGTCATAAGAACTAACACCATGTTTGTTTACTCCTGACTCATCTGAGTCGTCTGGATCTGAATCATCTGGATCTGAGTGAAATCACCTGACTCATCTGGATCTGAGTCGATATGTTTGTTTTGAGTCAGATCTGACTCATCTGACTCGGAAATAAGTGAGTCAGTGGTTTGGTCCCATGAGTCAGGGGTATTTTGTTACCTGACTCAAATGAGTCCGAGTCAGGGGTTATGTCTGAGTCAGAGGTCGAGTCAGATCTGACTCAAAATGAAAAACAAACGGTCTGACTGCTGACTCGGTCCGAGTCAGGGGTTGACTCAGATTCAGACGCCGAGTCAGCTGCAAACAAACAAGTTCTAACTTATGTAACTAAATATCCATACAGTGACCTAGAATCAATGGAAATATATCCAAGAGTTGTATCTCTGTTTCACAATGTAATCAGCAAACCAAACAGATAGAAATCCTCGAGCCTGATTATTATGTGAAACAACTAGAACGGCACCAAAGACCAATGTTCAACTGTCAATCAATTTATATCAACAACCAAAGGTTGAATTATCTAATTGATTGAACTATGCACAACCCGTGATATTTCAATTATATAAACAAATATAATGCGGAAAAGAAATAACACAGACACCAGAAATTTTGTTAACGAGGAAACTGCAAATGCAGAAAAATCACGGGACCTAGTCCATATTTGAACACCATACTGTATTAAGCCGCTACAGACACTAGCCTACTCCAAGTTAACTTCGGACTGGAATGTAGTTGATCCCTAATCAATATCACACTGATCAAGGTACATTCGCGTTCCTTACGCCTCTGAATCCCAGCAGGACTCTGCGCACTTGATTCCCTTAGCTGATCTCACCCACAACTAAGAGTTGCTACGACCCAAAGTCGAAGACTTGATAAACCAATCTGTCTCACATAGAAAAGTCTATTGAATAGATAAATCTGCCTCCCACAGAAATACCTATGAGTTTTGTTTCGTTTTTTTTTATAAATCAAAGTGAACAGGAACCAATTGATACGCAGGTCTTATATTCCCGAAGAACAGCCTAGTAATATCAATCACCTCACAATAATCTTAATCGTATGATAGCGAAATAAGATATTGTGGAATCACAAACGATGAGATGAATATGTTTGTGACTACTTTTTATCTTGCCTATCAGATATTAAATCTCGAGAAAATCTTAGAGAAGATAGTACTAAATACGATAGAAAACAACAAGATCAGAACACTCAACTACAGAGAAAATAGTTGGGCCTGGCTTCACAATCCAAATGAAGTCTTCAAGTCGTTAACCTACAAGGTTTTTGAAAAACCTAAGGTTAAAAGAGAATCGACTCTAGTCGCAACTAGTATCACATAGGAGGTGTGGGGATTAGGTTTCCCAGTTGCTAGAATTCTCCCTTATATAGTCTCCAAATCAGGGTTTGCAATCAATGTTACCTTGGTAACAAAGCATTCAATATCCACTGTTAGATGAAAACCTGATTAGACTCAAGCTAATATCTTTAAACTGTTAGATCGAAATTAGATTGTTATACACAAATGAAAAGTGACTTCATTTAGATATGAGTAACCGTACCTAAATGTGTGCACCTTGTTTCCTCAACAATAGTTAACCGAAGTTATCCATATGAACACTTTCATATTAAACTTATTCATCTTTGAAAAGACGAGGGTACCCAAATATACCTCAATCTAAAACTTTTCCTACCTGTAAGCCCTTTCTCCGAAAGTGATTGTCTATGGACTGAGTCGAGACAATACAACTAATCGGTTCACACTTCGTGTGATCATCTATGGATACGAGATCGGGACAATACAACAACGAAGTATGTTTACTTGATAAAAAGGTTCAGACTTAACCAAACACAATATGATTACATATCAAGTAAATATTAATTAACCTTTGTGTAATTTACTTTAAATTATAATAAAAACAATTATAATTGCGAAAAAATAAAAGTAAATGACACAGCAAGATTTCGTTAACGAGGAAGCCGCAAATGCAGAAAAACCCCGGGACCTTGTCCAGAATTGAATACTCTCAGGATTAAGCCGCTATAAAAAATCAATCCAACTTCGTATAGTTGAGACCAAGCAACTAAAACTATAATTCACCTAGTTCCGTCTGTATTCCCATGCCTCCAACTTATGAATAAGTCACGTACTTGGAACAATTCCTTTGGTTCGTATTCCAAACAGTAAAGGAACAACAAATCTGTTTGGTAGCAACTCTTTTCAACCAAGCGATGTGAGTTCGACAAAGGCTCTTCTGTTTATCTCAATAAACTCCTTCATCAGGTTCTTGGATCTATCTTATGATCAACTACCAAAGGTAATTGTTAAGATTTTGCAATCAATACTTTTAATCACAAAGAATTGTATTGATGCCGATCTACACAACTAGTCAATCTAGTCTACCACAAGGATAAACCGATTATAGTTGGATCCTCTATACCGAAACAAGTATTGTGCACACCAAAGATTATGAACCCCAAATCAGAAATCTTCAATATCTTCTTTGTATTCAAATCTTATTATATCTTCAATAAACACCTGCACACAAAAACTTGAATCTCTTGTGATTAATCACGCACATAACAGAGTCTGTTAACAATGGATTATCACAAGACGTCTTTAGATTTACAAACAGTCTAAAGATCCCTGTGAAACTTCGATCTAGTTTGAGTGAATATTATATCAAAAGAGAAGATTCTCAATCATAAACAAACTAGGTGCAATCAAAGTTCAACCACCGTTAGTCAATCAAATCAATCGAAAACACAAGATAAACCACAATTATCTAGTTTCCTACCAACGGTACTAATACATATTCTCAATCCCAAAGAAGACTTTAAACTGAGGGGACGTAATAGATTTCGCCTAATTAGGTTACTCTCCTCTCCGAATAGGCGGCTTCACCTGTAACAACACAATCGAGGAAGTTTGCTGTCACGAAGGATTCTAACATTAGAAATGCAAACTTCAAGTATTTATAGACAAGGAAGTTTGGACACCAAGGAATTTCCAAAACCAAAAATATTCTCAAGATATGCAATATATTCCAAATTCGGTTTCCATAAGTTCTGGAAATGCTCTGTCCAAAATATTGACCGAAAATCTCTTTGGAAAATATTCAACTAGTAAACGCACAATACTAATTCTCATTTTCCTAAAATAAAATTAAAAACCTTAAATAAAAAATTCTTAACTTATTTATGTTTCGATCTTGGGATTTTCTTCCTTTAGCGTTACTGCACATGTTCAAAGTTATTTCCTTTAGCGATTAAGAAATAACTTTGAACAATTAAAGATTAGCGTTACTGCACATGTTCAAAGTATGTCGACATCCTTTTACGTTTCCACATTAACCAAATATATTTTCGGTATCTCTAATATTTCTAGAATAATAGAAAATTCGAAAAGATATTTTTGGATAAATTTTTGTGTTAAAAACACAAAACGTGCTCAGATTGGGTTGAGATTTCTTGTGACCAATTGCACATGTTCATAGGATCGGTTCCCCCTTGTTGCACATGTCCATAGGATCGGTTACCACATATTTATGGTATCTAATTTGTATTTGTTGCACATGTTCATAGGATCGGTTCCCCTTTCTGCTAAAAACTTGTTGCACCTCATACAATGATCGATTCCCCTTTGTGATAGGTTGCACCTCTTACTAGGATCGGTTCCCCTTTACCCAGAGTCGGTCTTACCAATAACACAAAATCGATCATACCATGTCAGGTGATTACTTAAGATCGGTTTCACTAATAAAAGTCATACCAATACAAAAGTCAGGCCTTTGTGAATAGTTTTACCAAGAACACAAATAAGTCATGAGAGGTTATACTAATCACACATATTGGTTGTTCACAAGATATGCAATGAATAACAATACCAATAATGCCTGGCGATTTCCTTTTCGATTCGCAAAACAAGTTCATGAATTTACTTCCTTAAAACACATGTAAAACATTGTTTCCTAGGATGAAATCCTCACCTCATACCCATACATAATCACAATACCATTTAAACGATTATGTCGATGTCTTATCTACAAAGTTTAATGGTTAAGCAATAAACCTCGTATTGTATTCCTTAATACTATGTTTAACTAGAGTATTCATGCTTCGCAGTTTTGTTTTCAATATGAACGACTTGAAAGATACGTTAGGGAATGAAACAGTTCAATTCAAATATCACTAACCTCAAGTGGAAGGATGATGTTGTCGTTGTATCTACTTACGTCTTCACTTCTTCAAGTCTTTGCAATACTTGTAATGTCTCATATCCTAATACTTTCAATCTAACCTATACTAAGTTGACTCTTGTACATAATCAAGCGACTCTTTAATTGAGTTTTGATTCACTAAAATATGACAACCAAACTTGACATACCAACGCTTGGTGGGTTCAACCGAGCTATGCTCTAGCAATCTTGACCATAACTAGTACAAATGACTCAAATGAAACTAGTTCTAGAGTTGTTCAATTGTTTATATTCCGATAGAAGTATACATAACACAATTGAAGCAAAATCAATTTTGATTCAATCGAATAAATTCATGGAACATTATAGCCACGGTTTGCAAAAGATTGCATTCCTTAGTATATAAATGTATTGGTTCATGAACAAACCGATTTTAGAATATAACCTACTCAAGTATGCAAGAGGGTACGCATACCTAAGTGGCTGGACTAAGTTTGTGTTCGCCAGTATGCGAATGGGTACGCATACCTCAAAACTCAGTTGAACTTCCGGACATGAACTTTACGCAAGTATGCACACATGTATGCATATTATGGTTCCCGGACTTGAAATAACATGCAACAGTTTAGCATACAAGTACGCATACTGTGTTATATTCAATCATGGTTAATTGTTCTAAACTCCCATTTCAATCATTGAAACATTCTTAGAAGACAAAAATAACTGTCTCACACAAACTATTAGTTTCAAAGAAATTTTCAAGTGATCGAATTATCAATACGAAACATTCCGAGTCTACATCAAATGACTGTCTCACATAAATCATGTAAAATGTTACCCGACGATTTTCACATGATCATATTTTGACTTTCGTCAAGAATATAAGATGAACTTGGTTAAATGGAAAGCTTACCAACACATATTTCGAGATATATGTAAGCGAGTTAAACTCAGCTCGAAATATCAAATGTGTGTAATCGAAGTCTATATATCTACACGACTTTTATCTCAAATAGGAGATAGAGTAGATAGACTTTTGAGTGATAGATGAGTTCAAGTCTCCAAATACCTTTTGTTGATGAAGTTCCACAAGCTCCCCTTAGTAGTTTTTCGTCTTCAATCGATGAACGTTGTGAAGTCTAGTGCTCAACTACACTTACTATCCTAATTCTAGACTTAGCTATAAGTAGAGTAGAAATAAAGACTTATAGTTTTGACAACTAAACTTGACAAACAAGTTTGAGATAGCAATGCTTGCGAGTTCGACCGAGCAGTGCTCTAACAACGGGTACTGGTAAATTTTATACCATTGAAAAGCATTTTGAAACAACTATGAACGAATATACACATGACTATCAAATTATACATATCTCTTATACTAACAATAATCAATTAAAATGGTAGTTTTAGAAATATTTTCTTGTTTAATGATATAGATCACCTATCAGTTGAAAAAATTTAAAAATGAATATGTCATTTATTTAGGGACGGAGGGAGTATATATGTAATTTACACATAACATGAAAACCTTCCTTAATGTCCCTTTAATCTTGTTTCCATTCTGAATTATGTTTCTTTACGTGGTTGGATACTTGTAGCGGCAAATGGTGCGACTGAATATCTTCGACACGCCCCCTTAAGCAAATATCTTTGTCAACAAAATTGATCTTGTCCCATAACAATAAAAATCGTGAGTTGATAGACCTTTCGTTAGGACATCTGCAATCTGATCTTGAGACAAAATTATTCTCACAAAAAGCTCCTTAATTATTTGAAACCATGTCACTGACAAAGTGAAAATCAATTTAAACATGTCGACCACGAGTGTCGAACACTGGGTTAGCTGTCAAATATGTGCACCAATGTTTTCAGACCAAAGGGTGGGAGGATAAGCTAAAGGAATGCTCAGTTCACGAAACAATGAGCGAAGCCAAACAACCTCAGCTGATGCATTTGCAATCGTTCTATATTATGCTTCAGTAATATATATCGAAACCATTGGATGCTTCTTTGAACTCCAAGATATAAGATTATTTCCATAACATATGGCATAACCACCTATAGAATTACGATTTACTAAAGAACCTACCCAAACTGCATTCCGAATACAAAGAGCATTAGAGGAGAATTCTAACAAAATTGTAGCCCATAAGAGACTTTATTCTTTAGATATCACAAAATCCGTTTGACCAAACTCCATTTTTCTATGGTTGGATTGTGCATAAATCTTGTTAACAACAAAGCATCAATGTTAAATATTTCTCCGACTGTGATGTGATAAGAAGAAAAAAACATCTTGAAACGCTTCCTCGAGTAAGCGAGTACTAGCTGTAATTCGAGGAAAATGGGCTTGGTATCTTGCATTTTTGTTCGAGTAAGTAGGTCAACAATATATTTTTGCTACGAGAAAACCAACCCTTTTGAGCTTGTTGTAGCTTCAAAACCCAAGAAGTAGTTAAACATTTTGAAATTTTTTATTGTAAATTCACTTCCAATATATGCATGTGTATGAGGACTACACGAAATGCGGTGTCCAATTCCAAAGCGAGTAAAATAACTTTCCAAATGCTGATATTCTCTTTCCTTGTCCGGTAATATTGCTTTTATAGTGCGAGAGAATATGTTCTATCCATTTCTTTTAACTTTTCAAAAATACGAAACATATTATATTTAAACATGATTATATGTACCCAAGACGAAATGACGAGGGTACCAAGTACACCACAATCTTTTCTATATCAACTTATATAAGACACACCCTGAGTAATCTAATACATACAAGCACTGTCAAGGAGATTACTTTTCAACAAGGTAAAATTGAGAATATAGAATAGGTTTCGGGACCAATATAACTATTAGAATCAAATCCAAGTGATTGATTAACGTACTAGTGCGTTTACTTTATTATAACTAGTAAAATCACACAACATTAACGAGGAAACCACAAATAGAGAAAACCCCCGGGATCAAGTTCAATGTTGAATACTCTCAGAATTAACAAGGTATACAAAGACTACTACCAACTTTGTATAGTTGAGACCAAGTAAACTAAATCCAATTTACTCGGTTCCTTCAGTATCGTTGTTCCTACTACCAATATGGTCTAAGCACGTGAATCCTAAGATAGATTCGACTATCTTAACTTGATTTACCCGCTGCGAAGACTTCTAGCACGCAAATCATTTGGATGATATTCTGAAACAGTAAAATAATAATCTATTTCCGGTAACCGCTCTATCAATCATCCAGATCAACAAGTTAATTAAAGATATGTTGAGTTACAAAGGATCTTCCGTTTAATCAATATAAATACATTTGTATCTGTTTTGATCAACCAATATTAAGATTACTGAAATAATCAAACCATAGTTCACAATCTACCATACTCGGATCCTGAAGAGAACCACCAATTGATATATCGTTGATATATACAACAAGATATGAAAGTCTATCAAAGATAAAAAAAAATTCCAGATCCCAGCAATCAAGTTCTCACGAAGTATAATTACAAAGATCAGAATACCAATAAAAAAAACCTTCTAGTCTTTAAATCTCCAGTCTTTAATGTACCTGCACAAACAACCTGACTCCATTATGATCGATCACACACATAATGAAGTCTATTAACAATGGACGATCATAAGTCCTATCTTCATATCTTCAACCAATAAATATCAGATACGAAATCATTAAACCTTGACATAGTTCGAGCGACCTTATATCAGAAGAGAAGGATTACAGAATAAACAAACTAGGTGCAATCAAGATTCAACTTTACTGTTAGTCAATAAATCAATAATCGAAACTAATGTAACAATATGTTTTAGTTTTCTGCCATCGGTAATACTAAAATCTTCTTGATCCCAAAAAGGTCTTTAAATGAAGCGCACATAAGAGATTTCACCTAAGTAGATTACTTTCCTCTTCGAGAGAATATTATGAGAGTAGTACTAGTGAGATTTTACCACATTAACTAGAAATGAGTATGTGTGTTCTGGTAGAAAGTTTGCATGAAGAACAAATTTTTTTATTTATAATGACCAAGGTATTTCCAAATCCGAAAATATGCAATAAATACCAATTTTTGGTTTTCGTTAAATTCCAACTGTTGTACAACTAATATACCGAAATGTCTCATGGATGACAACTCAATATCACCTATCATACAAGTATAATTGACTAATATATATCAAGAGATATGTATTTTAATTACTGAAAAATTAAATACATATAAATTTTGAATATCAGAAGAGATATTATGGAATATTTTAGTTGGGGATCTCACCTTGAGTATCAAGGAAAATACTTGAATATTAAGTAACACACGGGTTCGAAATATTTTATCGACATTAATAAAATTTCCACGTTAACCAAAACATATTCCGATATCTATGCAAACCCTAAAGTAATAGACAAATCGGAAACACATTTTAATCGGTTAACTTCGGCCCCTGCTATAGATCTCTAAGCAAGATATCGACCATGGTATAGATCTCCATGTAGGGAACGATCCTTTTGTAGATCCTTGGTACCGTTTCTAGTATAAATATTTTTTGAAGGGATCGATTCTAGAATAGATCCTTTGATTTCTTTCAACTACGAAACAAGTTTCACAGGTCTATTGATCGAATTTTATACAGTGGTAAGAAGGTTGTCGTTCTCTCGGACTTGATGAGATTGATTTTAAGAATTAATAAACTAAAACAAAAGAAAAATATATACAAAATATTGTCACAAGATGAAGAGAGTTACTAGGACTAGGATTTCGTCGAATTCATAACATAGGGTTCGATTTATTTATTCTCAACAATTAAAGCTCAATAAATAAAATTAACATGGCCTGATTTTTCCAAGGTAGATTCTCAAAAGATTAGTTGTAAATCCTAAGCATGATGTATCAAAACATTTAAGCTAAGCATACCTCATCAAATTAAATGACAACCAATTAATTCAAATCATATTTGAATTAAAATTAATGCAAAAGTCTTAAAAGAATTAAATAATTTTACCCATGTATGAAATTCGTCTTCCTCCGTCGTCCCAGTGTTGGGGATTAGCTCATCATGTCGAAAACACACTTAAAATATTTATTCATGGCTCAAAAAGTGGTTTACAAATGATGAAAATGTGAGAAAATTATTAAAGCAGTGATTTTCTTTTCTTTCCCAAAACTCTCCGTATTTCCAAAATCTCCCAAATGAAGAAAGAATTATTTTATTTCGAAAATAATCTCACGTGTAAATATTCCTCAATTAATTCTTCACATGGCAAATAATTTATCTTTCCCGGTGGAATATATTTGTAATAAATTAAGAAAGATAAAACACTTCTCATTTTCAGTTTGCATGTGCCGACCCCATTTTGATTTCAATTCTTTTGTTGCGTTTGTGCCTCGTCTACGAAACAATTTTATGTTGTTGATATATATGGAGATACCAGGCCAGCTACATTTTGTCATTTTTTTCATTGTGGTTGCTGATATATGGAAATACCAGGCCAACCTCATTTCATCATTGTGGTTGTTGATATATGGAAATACCAGGCTAACTCCATTTCATAATTGTGGTTGTTGATACATGGAAATACCAGGCCAACCCGGCTGCTGATACATGGAAATACCAGGCCAGCATAATAATTGCTGCTGATATATAGAAATACCAGGCCAACATAATTGATCATTGTGGTTGCTGATACATGGAAATACCAGGCCAACCACATTTCATCATTGTGGTTGCTGATATATGGAAGTACCATGCCAACCACATTTTTCCATTTTCGTTGCAAACACCATTAAGTCTCACATTTTGCTGTTTATTCGCTGGATGATCGAATTCACTTGTACTTTCTACAAAAGCACTAAAATAGTATTAGTAACTAAAATATTGTATCATAGCTGATATAAATATGGGTATAAAATATAGCATATACATGCTTATCATCTACTTCCTTAGAGTCACGTAGTTAAACATAGTTCTCAATGCATAAAATCAATCCAAAGTTTAACACACTATACTAGTTATGTTATGACGGAGCATGAATATGTGATATGGCAATGCAACCAAAAAAAACATGCGAGGGATTTTCTGATGGAAATTCCAATTTTGGGGCTCAATCAACATATTGGATCTAGGAAATTCAGTGCAGTTCTCCAGTATAGATTTTGGACCCCCTATTCGAAGTGTGTGGTGCCTGCCCCTTCTGCAAGAGGGATATGGATGCTTTTAGTGATCATGGCCTGCATTGTGCGAACGAAGTGGGACTTAAGTTTAGGCATGACTTGGTGCGTGATACTATCGCCGACATGTGTTATCGAGCAGGTGTGCCAGCTATGAAGGATGTTGACTTTTTTTTTCCAATAATAGTACTGCTTTGAGACCAGATGATATACTTGTGTATAACTGGGATAATGGGCGTGAACATGTGACTGGAGGTGGGGTCCGTACCTTTACACTGGGACTTTCCATCAAGAATGATGTCACTCGGAAGAATGCTAAGTATTGGGAGAAGTGTACGGCACAAGGATATGGTTTTGGGACACTTTCCTTCACCACCCTTGGAGAGATCCGTGAGGATACCACAGAATTTCTGAAGCGCTTGTGTAATTACATTGCTAGCTATGACGCGAATGCGCGAGTTGTAGAATTTCTATTTCATAGGTTAGGAGTGGTCATTCAAAAAGGGGTTGGATCCCAGCTTGTTGCTAGGCTTCCAACTATTTTTTTACCGGATGATAGTCCTTTTGAGATGTAATTGTCCTTTTTGTTATTAATTTACTAAATAGTATTATGGAGTATTTACGAAATTCAAAAGATAAACGTTATACTTCGTAAACCAATATACTAAAGTTGTACAAAACAACTACAATAAAATTTCGATAAATTAATCCTCGATAAATTAATTACTTCGCTAAAATAATAAAATTCTCTGGTCCCAACTAAGCTAGGATAAGCTAAATTTAACTCGATAAATTAATAACTTCGTTAAAATAATAATTTCTTTGGTCCGAACGCTATTAATTTATCGAAGTTTTACTGTAGTATCTTTGACACTTTGATCATAATGTAATGATCAAGTCCCCAATACTAGAGATACATAAATATACTTCATATGTTATATTTAATATGTACGACTTGAAAGAAATGTAGATAGAAATAAAAACAAGTCAAGTTTGTATTACTAACCTCGAATAGAAGAATGATGTGTAAGTTGATGTCGATACATCTTCAAGTTCTTCGGAGTAACAAGAGTTTGGCTTAACATTTCTAATATTCCTAGTCTAACCTAACGAAGTTGACTCTAGTAATCTAATCACGCAGCTTCGAGTTTTTCTAAAATATGACAACCAAACTTGACATCCCAACTTGGTGGGTTAAACCGAGCACTTCTCTAACACAAGAAAACTTCGAGTAATCATCTATAAATATGAAATGATATTTAGAACCATTAGTTGAGATGGTTGGTGAAGCACCCCAAACATCAATATAAATTAAATCCAAAGGACATGCAGCAATGGTATTAGTCATTCATAGTGTTTGTTGATGATAACGGACATGCTTCACAATTCATATTATTTCTTACAGGTAAATTATGATGCCAAACTTCAATAGATTTTTCCTCACCAATTCATACGAACACATTCCCTTTATGATGAGATGAAACTGGTGAAAGAAGGTGATAAAGCTTGTCTTTACTCTTGTCGGTTAGAAGAACTTTCCCCAATGTACGGTCCTTAATAAAGAAATTATCAAGATGAAATTCAATATGAGCATCATATCTTGAGTAAATTGTCTCATTGTTAGTAAATTTTTCTTTAGAGAAAGAATGAGAAGTATATTATTTGACTTTAAATAACATGATGTTGTATCTAAAAAGGAAGAACCTATTGAGTGATTGGCAAACCTATTCCGTTATTCACGGTATGAATAATATATGCTCGACATGTGTCTGGTTAGGATTAATTTACCTGATTAGTGTTTGGTTTACTTTCTGTTGCACTTAAGATGTAAGAAACCCTTATCGAATTAAATGAATTTATATGTTGAGGATGCTACAGTAGAGTTACCATTTTCGATTCATTTATGTTCCTTTCATCTTCATTAACTGTACTAGAACTGTAAATAAGGAAACAATAAGTTTCTCATACTGATCACATGAATAACTAAGGATTGATCGTCGAGTTGAGTTTATACCTTGATTCGCATAAACTCCACCAAGAACTTTTATCCTTGGACGTGAGAAATACAACTGGGTATTCTCATACGTGCATGACAAAAAACCACAAAGAAAACTTTATTGGTGTAACTGAGTCATACGTCGTGTGTAATATATTGGCAGGGTAGCAGTACTTTATGTAGACAAGATTGTTTGAGGTAAAGTAGTACTTCCTAATTTGTGTATTATGATTAGTCTGAGCTGGAGAACACGAGAAAACATGCTACATCATGAGGATTGTGTGTGATGCAAGAGAGGAGTTGAGGTTGAGTATCAACCTTTTACGACCGACTATGCATGACTTGTGAAAGATAAATTCTCCCATGTCAGTCCATTTTATGAGCATACATAGGCCTAACTAAGGGATTCACGTAAAGTTTAGTTATACGTGTTTTGAATGAGTTTGTAAGGATCGAATCCATGGTGTCTAGTTGTGAACATTCTTATGAGACTGAGCATGAGGATCGCTCCTGATGAGAATGAGGTTTGGATGAGGCTCGTTCCTGATGAGACCGAGGCTTGTATAATGAAACTTAGGAGGAAGTTGACTTGACCATTGAGCCTCCCGGTAAAGTAATTAGTCGTGGATGTTTCATGAGAGTTCAAAGCATATATGACTTGTGAATCTAGCTAAGAGTCTACTAGAAGCCATTCATGAGGCTTGTTATTACGCCTCAGATAAATATCTCGTGTTTGTACAAGATTAAAGAGGATTCACCAATGCAGATATTACTTGGAGTCTGATGTGAGGCTCATGCGGGCGAGACTCTTGGGGTCTCATTCCATAGATTTTCATGATTGGCCTTGAAACCCTAGCTTTACCCTATATAAAAGAGTGTGATTCACGTTCGAGTCGCGCTTATGATGCTCAAGCTAACGAGTTAGCCACGGTCGTGTTCATGAAAGAGTAAAATTAGTAGAAAACTTAGTCGTACTCTAAGGAGGCAAACAAAGCAAGCTTAAGCCAGATTAGCATCTGAAATACTTACTCTTTTACTCTCAAATTCTGTCCATCAGAAAATCACCATCTATATTTATATTATTTTAAAAGTCTATAATCTTAGCACTAACTAATAAAAAAATATAATAATTATAGACAAAATTAATTTTTTTTCTAAGAAAAAAAATTAATTAATAAAAGAAAATAAAAAATGGAAACACGAGGGAGATATAAATTCAAAACCTCTTAAATAAAAAAGCAGAAAAAGAAAAAGAATTACATGAACGAAGTCATTCAAAAGCGGTTCATAAGAAAATTCTTTTCAAGAGCTTATAAGTAAATGTATTTCTTTGATAGCATTTTCCTACATAAACAACGCAAAACAGGTTGAAAATCATGTTCTCCATCACTAACGACGACTAAAATATTATACATCCATTATATTCATTATCGAAAGTATGCATGGCTAACCTGGTAAATTTATTAGCACAACATTAACAGTCATGGCTAGCTTCTGTAAGGAGATCCCATTATATGTTTTTTGCTCTCCGTGAACAAATATCACCTTCTCCTCAAACAAATCTAACATCGAGCTCCTTTTGAAAGGGCTTAGACTCACAATTTTAAAATAATTTATAGGCCAACTAAATAATTTTTTGACGATTAGGATGCTTAAAATCTGTTTGTCCTGAATGAAATGGTATCAACCCGCTAGTAATGGTGTTCCCCTTTTATGAGTCGTGAAAAATTTCTCCCAGTAAGTGTCACCAAAGTAAACCCTAGATTTCGGTGAACTCTTTTCGGAATGATAATTTCCCCATGAAAGCTATAGGTAACTTGACTAAATTGTATAAAAAGATTTTTTGGGCACCACACCATTTTGGAGGGGGACCATCATTTTAATTTTAGTAGGATATCTAGAAGTAAATTGAAACCACCCTTTATCCGAATATTTATGTTGATACCAAACTTACCCTTCCTACTTAAGTTAGTTAATGATTAGTTTGTGTAACGGTTAGTCAAATGATTAAGTTATTTAGTGTAATGATTAACTAAATAATTAAGTTAAATTAATTAGTGATTAGTGAGGTTAAATTAATTATAGGGTTAGAGAAAAATAAGAATATGGTTTTTGAACCTTTTTTTTTTTTGAGATGGGTGAACGTGAAATGAGTGTTTCGAGTGATGATTGCTCCTCCTCCGAATCAGAACTTCCTTCATCTCCTAGAGTATTCGCAAATCTTCACAACGATCCGGAAATGAGATTTGTTAGATGGTGATTGCATTCTTTCTCAAACTCAATCTCAAGAGCAAAATGATGGATTTTACCAGCCACAACCAGAACATAAAGTTTTGGTTACTCAAGAATGCTTCAAATTTAGTTAATGTTGTTTCAATCGGCCAAAACTTTCGGAAGAAAATGTTATAAACAAATTTCGGCTAGGTCAAATGAGTTCGTCTATGATATCTGAAGAACATGTAGCCGAACTATTCTGTAATTGAAATTCGACTAGTGTTTCAGCAGACATAGATAGTCGAACTCCTATTCAATGGAGGTTTTGGTTAGTTTGGCTATCTTTTTCCAGGAGAGGTAGTCGAACTCTTATGCTAGAGTATACAAACTACAGTTTGGTTTGGAGAAAATATTTGCAACATAACCGAATTTAACCATATGTTCATGCAGACCATAGTTCGGTTAGAACAAAATATTTGCGACTTAACCGAATTCAACATATGGTCTTACAGACCATAGCTCGGTTAGGAGAATTTTTTTTTTAACTTAACCGAACTCAACATTTGGTCTTACAGGCCATATTTCTGTTAGGAGAATTTGCGACGAAACCAAACTCAACATTTTGTCTTACAGACCATAATTCGGTCAGGGAAAAATATCTTCGACGGAACCGAACTCAACATTTGGTCTTACAGACCATAGTTCGGTTAGGACCAAAAAACGTTTTCCCAACCGAAGTGTTCTTCTTATTCTTCATTTCCTAAAATTCGGCTACAAAATTAGGGTTCGATAAAATTATCTCTTAACCGAACTTATATCTGTAGCTTGCTTTTTCACGTTATTTTGATGATTACTACTCAAACTTGTGAATCAAAAACAAATCAAAAGTAATGGGTATGTGAGAATCATCTATGGTTACTAATGAATTTTTTTCCAACTATTTTGGCGATGAAATTTTATGAATCAATGACGAGGAACAATTCTTGAAAGAGGGAAAAAAGAAGAAGATGAAATGATTAAAAAAATACAAACTTAAAAATTCGACTATCTCACGATGAATTTGTCTTTTTTTAGTGGTTTTGATTAGATTTGTATATTATAAGGTTAATGGTAGGTTAGTCATTTCCAACCTTAGGACACCCCCTTATAAGTGTAGATAGAATGGCTTAATCAAATCAAGGTCCCAAAAAAAGGAGTGGTGCCCAAAAAATCCGTTCACGATGTATATTGGGTTGGGGGCAAAACTTTGAGAACAAAAAGCATTTTCGGCCCAAGTATGATGATGCAAAAGCCTGCATGAACGGTCTCACACGACACAATTGCCATCCTTCGCGGTGGTGCATGGTAATAGACTAATCCAGGTCATCAGATTGCTGAGCATCACTATAGATTCATATCTGTCGCTAGGAATTCCGAGATCTAATTGCTAGCTTGCTAGATATCACACAAAAGAAACCCTGACATATTTTCCATCAACCCGTTCATACTCCGGCTAATTCGTTTGCAGTTTCTTCTGAAGTAG
Organism: Papaver somniferum; assembly: GCF_003573695.1. Lineage (NCBI taxonomy): Eukaryota > Viridiplantae > Streptophyta > Magnoliopsida > Ranunculales > Papaveraceae > Papaver > Papaver somniferum. Next base: position 13,807,046 of record NC_039359.1, read on the forward strand.
ACACCAAGCTTTGTATATCAGACCTCTTCAAGCGATGCTAGGCCAACTCAGCCAGCTGAACTGAACCCACTAGTGACCCAACCTGCCATCCTGACAACTAGCCCAACCTCGGCACTTCCATTCAAATGAAACGGGCAAAGACCGAAGCATATATGGACTTCCAGCATTTCCTATTTACAGAGCAAGTCATGAAAGCAAGATATCAAAAAGACCCTGCAATAGATTTGGTCGATTTTGTCTAACAGAAGATCATATATAACCAAGTTCGACATTTGCATATAATCGGGCTTTAGTTCCTGGGCATGCTTCAATGTTAGTTGCAGAAAGGCTCAAATAATGCACCCTTGCTTCTCCCATAATAGCTATTCATTTTGCCAGAGCCGCTCATCATAACTTATTTTCAAGCACAATTAGTTAGTTACAGCTATTAGGCACATTATTATTATAACCTACCCATGCATTACTCTGTGGGGGCCCGTCTACAACATCTCAATCACCATAATACAAAAACTTTATGTAAATCAAGTATCTTCGCTGTGAAGAGACTGAATTGTTAATCAGGACCCATCAAAGGTGTAGTTGAAGATTACTGAATGACATTCTGGTTGGAAACATGGGCAGAATTTGTAGCTTCTTCTCTATATAATGATCCCCCATGAGTCCATCCATTACCACTACTCCAACCTACTTGAGAAAACTAAGAGAGAAAGAGAGGAGAGTGAGAAAAAGAGAGAGAGAGAGAGAGAGAGCTATAGAAGATGTCTCAACTGATAGAAGAGATGAGGTCCAAGGCAGTGATTTACACTGGAGACGAGATTGGACAAGAGAAATGTAAGTTCTTGTTAACAGAAGTTGGTTTGCCAAATGGGTTGTTACCATTGAGAGATATAATAGAATGTGGGCATGTAGAGGAAACTGGGTTCGTATGGTTAATTCAAAAGGAAAAGATCGAACATAAGTTTGAAGCTATACCAGGGACCTTAGTTTCTTATGCAACTGAAGTCACAGCTGTTGTTGAAAAAAACAAAATCAAAAACCTTACTGGTGTCAAGGTAAGAGAGCTGATGATTTGGGTAAGGTTAACTGAAATTTATGTTGACGATCCTCCTACCGGGAAGATTACGTTCAAGAGTTCGATTGGTATTAACAAGACACACCCTGTCTCGGCCTTTCAGATTGAAGATATGAAACAATTCAAGGAATGAAAACTGCTTTTAGTCTTCTCTTTATTATACATATAGATATGTTGTCTTTTCATCATAGTGTTTCTGCCTTTCATGTTATGCATGTATGTTGTCTTTTCATCATTTGGTTATTATGTTTTTTCAGTGTTTATGTTCCTCGATAAAAATATGAATGTTCACTAAGTTCAAATATTACGTACTCGAACTCGATCACTTTGATCTTCTGTCTGGTAACTCTAGTCTTATTTATTCTTACACCTGCTAAATTGTCATGGAAGTAGCCAGGGCAGGTGCTCTACTTGTCGGTGTGCTTTCTCCAAGTTTAAGATCACCCCTATTAACATCGATGCAGTTAGGTTAACTCTGAATCCTCTCCTCCTGGATGGTTTAATTAAGGTTCTCACAGAATTTTTCTTTTCATCCTGTTTTGGTTTGAAAACAAGAAACTTGATCTACAGGTAAATTGTTGCGGCTAAAGCCTTCTTTCCCAGGACTGATATGTGAGCTAAACCGATGCAACGGTCCTACTCAAGGCTGCTGAATGGATACGGAAGCTACAACACTCTGGAATAATTATAGGTGGCTACCAAAGTGTCAATTCATTAATGCAAGTGTTAATGCAACCGCTTTCTGTTGAGCTCTAACTTTGCAGATAGAGGTCAATTTTTGATGACCCGCTCTATTTAGTGTTTATACAACCACTTCTGTTAACTTTTAATACAACCATAATGTCACCATCTTGTTTTGTTCATCGCAATAAGCTTATGTCCATTAAACATCATATGGCAAGTTACTCATTCTCATTGATAACATGGGTAAATATTACTCCCAACCAACCAACTTGGGAGGGACAGAGACAGAGAGATGACTCAGATGATACAAGAGATATACATATGCGCTATTCCTAAGGTTAAGACCCCTATATGCCTATTGAAATTGCCCCAGCTTTTTTCAAGTTAGAGCAAGCACTAGGGAATGGCAACACGATGATGGAGTTCTTCCATACATAGCCAAATATCCATGGCAGAGCAAGTTCTGTGGTTAATGGTCCCATGGAAATCTTACACTTTATACAGTCTAATTCTTTGCAAATATGTGATTATAACGACCCCACAAATGCGTCATTGTGAGCCATTTGTATGATTATAGCATTCTATTTTTTTTGTAATAATGAAAATTTAACAAAGCAAAGAAGCTAATATCTGCTGAAGTAATTGCTCTATCACTACTATCACAGGACTCTAATAACCCCCAGCTTTCAGAGTAAGCAAAATATTAATATTAACAAGAGAAGTTATTTACTACTACAGCAGTCTTCCTTCCAAAGATTGTAACAGTTAGGAAAATCTACCAAAAGGTTACGCTGAAATTCCTTTACCCACAACAGAACTGTGTATAGCTTGAAGAAGACTTGCGCATGAATTTAGTATTTCAGATACGGTGGGAACACGTCAATAACTGATGCAAAACTCTGGGTGGATTTCGTACACTTTGTCTAGTGAACAGACAGCTAAGGTGCCTGTAATCCAAGATAGCTAAATTAAAAACTTTTCTGGTAATTTTTTTCCTTTAGATAAGTGGTACAGTTTCCAAGACATGAAATCTTATGCACCAGCTCAGAATAAAATCTAGCACTAAGAATTTTAAAATATAGAGCATTGTCAGATAACATACCATGGAAGCTCTGACCCACTTCCCACCAACCCAATCCTGATGGGGCCTCAACTGAGAATGGTCATACTCCAACTCTTCTGAGCTTTCCCTGAAGAAGACAATATACTTTGAGTCACTAAGAACTTTGGATATCACCCCGCACCACCAACCATTCGAGATTTCAGCATCAACTTCTTGGAGCAAGCTGTAACTTTCGAGCTTTGGATTGTAAGGAGGGATAGGCCTGATACACTTGATCTCTACTTCTTTTCTCAAGAGCTTTGTCTCATCTTCTGACTTCAAATTTAGATACTCTATAAGGTACTTGTTCTCATTAATCTTTTTCACGACAGTCCCATCGAACCAAGATCCAGCAAAGCCAGTCACTTCTACAGTATCTCCCACCTTAATCCAAGATGACTGCACAATCTTCAACCCAAAAATTATATACATGACAGAACAATGTCACAAACAAAATCTAGTTGAAAACAAATATATAGTCAAGCACACCCAATCTGCCAAGAATACCAACAAACAAAATAGAAACACAGAAAGGGCTACAAACGGAATATGTTCCAATTATATAATTGAAACATAAGGTACAAACTAGAAAGGCACATGTCTTTGAAACTCCTCAATTGGGAACTTAAGTATATTTCCTATATATAATAGAGATAAGACAATGAGCTGGACAAAAAGATGTTCATACATGATAAATAGTAGTACATTGAGACAAGATACCAAAAGCGAGACTGGTATTTGATTAATGGAAATTCAACAATCACAAATTGATGTTTCGTATACTCGTTTTGGTTAGAGGGGCAGGGGATGCTTCAAAAAAGTAAGTAAAATTTTCAACACACAGAGGCAATATCCAAATTTCATAAACAAAACAGAACCCCCTTTGAACAGAGTTCAATAAACAAAATCAAACCCTAAACCCTAAATCTCTCAAATTCATACATTTGATACAAAATACCCAAATTCAAGAAACCCTAAGAAGGAAAAGTTCAAGAAAAAGCATTATACCTCCTCCTCCTGTTGTTGAGGTTGTTGTTCCTTAACCTGCAGTTGAGGTTTTTGCATCTCCTCCTGACGCTGAGGGTGTTCCTTCTTCTGTTGTTGAGATTGTTCCTCATCCAAGGGTGGTGGAACCCAAGAACCATGAACCCATTCTCTATGAACTCTAAGTTTATCTTTGTCAATCTTCAATTCTTCTTTAGAATCTCTAAAATACAAAACAAATTTATTCCCATTTTCAAGAATTTTAGTCACAACACCTTCCCACCAAGCATCTTCATAAAAAGCATCAACAGAATCACTAATTTTATGATTATTCTTCTCATAATCAGAATCTTGAGGAGGAATGGGTCTAACATGAAATACATCAATGAATTCTTTCAAGGGTTTTGAGGTTTTCTCATCTTCTACTAGATTATCATACTCAATGTAAACCTTTTTGTTCTTGTTTACTGCCTTTACTACTTTTCCACTAAACCATGCTCCTCTGAAACCTTCTTCATTAGAGCATACTTCAACTTCATCTCCTTTTTCAAAATGGGTTTCTGCCATTTTTGTGCTGTTTGTTAAAACCCTAGAACTGATTTCGAGAAAGGGTTTTTTTTTTGGGTTATTGGCGGGAGGAGAGGAATGATCCGAAGAAGAAAGAGTAAAGTAAAGAACCCCCTCTACTACTAGGGTACTTGTTGTAATTACAGTCTTTTGTAAGGGTATTATTGTCTTTTGTGTGGGGATATTTTATGCATGATTGCTATTTCGTATCCCAACTATCTCTATGTACTGTCATAAAATTAATCCCCTGTTTTTTTCTACTCTCACAATGACTTCTGCAATTCCAAAATTTTCTTCCGCCATTAAATCAACCTTCAGTTTAAGTTCTTCACTAAAACAAACAATAAATCTATCAATCTTAGAAGCCCATCTGAAAAAATGTATGAATTTGATAGAATTCAATCAAATCCATTCTCGAATGGTAGTTTCAGGGTTTATCAAAGACACATATGCAGCAAGTAGACTCATACATTTTTCCTCAACTGCTCCATTCATTCATTCAAACCATTTGTTTCACATTTTAAATCATATAGAAAACTCAAATGGGTTTACTTGGAATGTTGTTATGAAATCATTTTTACAAAGAAAATCACCTCAAATGTTGATTCCTTTATATAAAATGATGTTACAGAAAAATGTCGAACCTGATAACTATACATTTCCACTTTTGTTACAATCTTGCGGTGTTAGATTGTGTGAATTTGATGGGAAAATGATCCATGATCATGTTATGAAAATGGGTTTTGAATATGATGTTTATGTTGTTAATACTTTGATTAACATATATGTTGTTTGTGGGAATTTGAGGGATGCAAGACAATTGTTTGATAAAAGTCTTGTGTTAGATTCTGTTTCGTGGAATTCTATGTTGGCCGGGTATGTCAAAGCTGGAGATGTAGAGGAAGCAAAGTCAATCTTTGATCAAATGCCGGAAAGGAATATAATTGCTTCGAGTTCGATGATTGATTTGTTTGGCAAAACAGGACGGACGACTGAAGCTCGGTGTTTATTTGATGAAATGTTTGAAAATGATATGGTTTCATGGAGTGCTATGATATCTTGTTATGAGCAAAATGGGATGTTTGAAGAAGCTTTGGTGCTGTTTGCAGAGATGAACTGCAAGGGAGTAATGGTAGATGAAATTGTGATTGTTACTGTTATTTCGGCTTGTGCAAACTTGTTGGCGTATAATGAAGGAAAGTTGACCCATGGCCTTGCGGTAAGAATTGGAATTGAACCATATATTAATATTCAAAATGCGTTAATTCACATGTATTCAAAGTGCGGTGACATAAGATCTTCTCAGAGGTTGTTTGAGGAAAGCCCACTGTTGGATGAAATATCCTGGAACTCTATGATTTCTGGATACTCAAAAGCTGGGTTTATAAGACATGCTCGAAGATTGTTTGATTCGATGCCCAAAAAGGATGTTGTTTCATGGGGTGCGATGATATCTGGTTACGCTCAACATGAACAGTATGAAGAGACCTTGGAATTGTTCCATGATATGCAGCTTGGAGAAGTTAAGCCTGACGAGTCTACGTTAGTCAGTGTGGTTTCAGCCTGTGCTCACTTGAACAATGTAGATCAAGGTAGTTCAGTTCATTCATATATTAGGAATAATGACATAAAGATCAATCCAATTCTTGGTGCAACCCTGATTGACATGTACTTGAAATCTGGCTGTGTTCAAAATGCAATGGAAGTGTTTAATGGGATGGAAGAAAAGGGAGTTTCAACTTGGAATGCTCTAATTATGGGATTAGCCGTGAATGGTTCTGTTGAAGTATCATTCGAGAAATTCTCAGAGATGCAGAGGTGTGGAGTAGAACCTAACGATGTAACATTTTTAGGAATCCTAAGTGCTTGTAGACATGCAGGCTTAGTAGATGAGGGTCGTCGTTATTTTGAATCCATGATCAGCATTCACAACATAGAACCGAACATTAAGCATTATGGATGCATGGTAGATCTTCTTGGTCGTGCTGGTGCGCTTGAAGAAGCAGAAGAACTCATTGAAGATATGCCAATGGAACCAGATGTGGCTACTTGGGGTGCTCTTCTTGGAGCTTGTGAGAAGCATGGGAATACTGACATGGGTGAAAGAATAGGAACGAAGCTCATTGAGAGGTATCCTGATCATGATGGGTTTCATGTGCTATTATCCAATTTTTATACTTCTATGGGTGAGTGGGAAAAGGGTGCAGAAATCAGAGGGAAAATGAAGAAACAGGGAGTAGTGAAAATTCCAGGTTGGAGTTCGATTGAAGCCGATGGTGAAGTTCATAAATATCTTGCTGGAGTTAGAATGCACTCTTGACATATTATTGTTGGATCCAAATCCAAGGTCTTTTCCAGTAGCTAGTACCGGGTCGACTAGAAAATATCTCCTAAAAGTCGAACATAGGTTTTACGCCGGCCTCGCACAACTTGCACTACGGCAAGCAAATTGGGTTAATTGGGTTCACGAGACTGAATATTGCTGGATGAGACTGAAGATTGCAATGCTCTCAGCACCAAGGAACAACTTTTGACTCAAGGGCTTAATTACAAATTCAAGAAACAACTTTTTGACTTATTTTAAGCTTACACTAGCTTATTACCACCACTCAACTCTACATTTCCATCCAACTCCCTACCTAATTTTGTAAATGACCCATGTACCCTTTGTTCCTATTCTGAACAAAACGATTAAACTGGAATGATGAGAAGAACATTTAAAGAAGGAACCAACAATGGCATCTCTGACTGCAATTGGTTTGACTGGAAATCCATCTTTCTTCTCTATACAAAACCCAAAACCCAATTCATATCCTTCTTCTTTTTCTTTTCTTACTAGACAAAATAATCTTGCTTTGAAAAGATGGGTATCCTTGAATAGGAAAATCAAAGCTGTGGAAGAGACTGCAACTGGTTCTTCACCTGGATTATATTCAGCTCAAACATTTGAGCTTACTGTTAAAAATGTTGATTTGGTTCTTGAAGATGTTAGACCTTACTTGATTGCCGATGGAGGAAATGTTGATGTGGTTTCTGTTGAAGATGGAATCATCTCTCTTCAACTTCAAGGTTAGCTCTTCTTCGTTCCTACTTTAATTATCTTACGACTCGTTGTTTTTGTGCGGTTTGATAGAAATTTTGATTCTTTAATGTATTTTGCGTTAATTGGGTTTACGTTTTTATTAAATTTGGAGAATCCGTTCTCAAGGAATTAGGAGAAAACTATGACACCAACGGATTTTGTGCTAATCATATCTAATATACCCTACTTCTCTTACGAAGAATTCGGCAATAGACCCATCTTCATAATAGATGTGTACTGGAGGAGATATGGAAAATGAGTTTTCAAGGAATTAGGAGGAAACTATGAATTACCCACTAATCTTTTGTTTATTTGTTAATCTGTTGTGGTTCTAGTATTCCCTACTTGCTATGAAGGTTTTCGAAATAAATTGATTCAAAAATCAGCTATGTGGTTTGGGTTGAAGATGGGTACTAGATTAGGAGACCTGTTAGTTTGGGTCCTTGATTTCTTAGAAGAAGAATTAAAATTTGAGTATCTTTAGGGAGCCTCAATGCGCCAGACTGCAACATGTAGAAGGTTGTGCTTGCTGCTCAACTAGGCTGTAGTATCATGCTAGAGGTTCAGCCTTCCCTCAGAACCAAACGTGAGGGATTCAACTTATCCAACTCCATGGAGTTATTGAATTGTTTGTCATGCCCGAGTTTGTCCAATCCTGTTATAAAGTTCTTTATTTCAGTGATGTGAAAACATAACTAAACATAATTAATGTAGGATCAATTCCTTCTAGAAATGGCACGATTAATTAGGACATCCCTCCAGTGAAAGGGAATAGTTTTCCCTGCTTCCCTGTTGCTATACATCGGTTACTGTTATTTGAGTTGCTTGGTTATAACTCTTCAAGTAGGTGATTCATTTGTCCCGAAAAAGCGCTGCTTAATGCATTTCTTTTAATAAGTCAGCCAAAAATGCTGCAGGACTACTCGTGAAATGGATTGTCTAGTTTCAACTTAGCAGAAACTAATTCTAGTTCTCATACGGGTGTTGCAGGAGCATGTGGAAGCTGCCCTAGCTCAACAACCACCATGAAAATGGGGATTGAACGTGTTTTGAAGGAAAAATTTGGAGATGCAATCAAGGATATCTGTCAAGTCTCTGATGAACAACAGAATGATACCACTGTTGAGGTAAGTCTTCCACTCACTTAGATGTGTAGATAGGAACAATATAGATAGTTCTAGTTTACTAGATATAAGTAGTCGATAACAATTACATTTTAATACAGGCAGTCAATGGTCATCTTGATATACTTCGACCAGCAATTAAGAATTATGGTGGAAGCGTGGAAGTAATATCTGTTGATGGAGGTGATTGCCATGTTAAATACATGGGACCAGAGTCAATTGGATCAGGAGTTAAAGCAGCTATCAAGGAGAAGTTCCCAGACATTGTGAATGTCATATTGACTAGTTAGTTTTCTATCATTGGAGCACAGGAAATCTCAGGTAGTCATCAGATAAAGATTTTTACTTTATATATATCCATGAGCAAAATGCTTTAGATACATGTTGTCCACTTGCATAATTCCTGTATGGGTCTTTACCCTGCCGATACATGATACTTTAGTGTATGTGCGTGCTCTTAATAGATCTCTGCAGTGCAGAATTTTTTTTGTTTTAGTTCAAGTAGTTGAAACTCACTATACAACTCTGAAGCTCTTTATTTCCCTTCTCATTTACATCTAATATTGTGTTTTTTCTTTTAAAGATGTTGCTAATATTTACCGAGTATTGGTTACTGATTTCACGACGGGTGATGAAAACTGGAACGTTGTTGTCACTTTTATATGTATTCGTGTTTAAATCATGTACAGAAAGTTCATAAGCTAATGCTTCCTTCACCAATGAAAACTGTGTAGATACTTCTTAAAGAAATTAGACAGCCTCTTTTATATGTACATGAATTCAGATGAATCTAGTTACATAGTTGCTGTTCCAACAGATAAATCTACTCCATTTCTTCAGGCTCATCAGCAACAACCATAATTGATTTTAGCCAACGCGTCAAGTTGATTAAGAATGGTGTATAAACAAAGTAACATGTGCTTGTCCAACTAATCAACCCCTGCATTTTGCAGAAGAAAACTTGAAATCTTGAATCGGAAAAGATTTCTAACGCCAAGTGCAAAACTTTAACCCATCTATAACTTACCTGACCCAAGACTTCAATGTTGGCCTGGGGATAATACCACAGGTGAAAAATTCTGAAGAAAAGTGTCCAGAAAATCAGTTATCCAGTTTTACCATGTTATAAATTCTTCATGATTCTGGAGACTATGAGAAAGGGTTAATGCAGTTAAGATTCAGAATAAGAAAGGGTTATATGTTATTACTTGATTATGGGAACCTCAGCTAATGGACATCCAAAACCAGTAATGCAAGCTAGAGTGAAACCAATCCATGTCCGATCAAAGTTGAGCCATATTAACTCCGCCAATGCAAAGAGTATGTAAGTTTCAATGTTGTCTGCTACACCAGCTTTGTACATTTCAGCACTCAATGCAATGAAAAGCACCAATGCTCTAATGAAGCAAGAAAGATGTTAAGAACCGGATTATAAATTGCGATGAATGTGAAAGTAGAGAGAAACTCACCCTAATGAAAATGCTGTTCTCTCCAAGCTTCCTTGTGGAACTAATTTAGACTCAGAAGAAGCTCTTTCATCCAAGAAAAGTTGCAGCAAACCGACAGTACAGTAAAACAGCCCAAGCAAAGGTGGGACCTAATGAAAAATGGTTCACAAATAAGCGACTAAAACTACATTATCTATAACTAGTTGAAAAAACAGAAAAGAAATGATAACTATACATCAGAGAAGAATAGAAATGATCAATACCCATATGTTTGTGTGAAGCGGTCCGATATCGACAGAACCATTTTGATATATTTGAAGATTAACATTAGAATGAATTCCATCAATCAGAGGACCTAAGACGAAACCAGAACCAAAAAGAGACAGAGAAATTGATGGCAAATTGGCTCTAAAACTTGTTCTGCTCTTATCATTTCTCAAACTACAAATTGGTTTTGAAAGAACTCGATGGGATTTTGGATGATTAAGATAGTAGTTGAATAAAGGGAACGAATAACAAGAGTTTGTAGTGAGAAAATGTGGGTTGGCATAGCTTCCACCTCGGGAAATCACTCTTACAAAGTAACCTGTTATAGGGGCCGAAGGAACCGTTAGAGGGACTGAACCATGATATTAATGTCCCTCTATCTAGCTGGTTAGGGATGTCCTGTTGGTATTGTAAATTGACCAGATTATCCTTTTAGCTTTAAATGGACTAATTTACCCTTCCTTTTTTAGTGTTCTCCACTATTTTTAAACCTAATGAATCAGAAGAAAGAAAACTAAATCAGTCTTCTTCATCTTCTGTTCTTCTTCATCAACGTAACCTCCATTAAAACTGAAAATTTCATCATCTTCGACTAATCGAAAAATTCTAATCGTTAATTGAAATCTACATTAGAGATGCCGAATAAGAAGAAAGTTGACAAAGATTGTAGTGATTTTAACCAACCACATCCTCCAATAGGTCAAGAACAACAATTTCAAACCCCTCAATCGGAGAAATCAACTGGAATGACTTATATGAGGTATGTTTCGAAAAACCCAGTTAGGGTTTAGTTTATTTTCTTCGATTTAAGTTAAATTTGTATCAAAAATTAGGGTTTTAGATGAAAATTGAAATTCAAAATTCTGGGTTCATGTGAGTTACAGTTGCTTTTAACCAAAGTTTGAAAAACACCCGTTTTTTCCAAAAAAAAAACACCCGTTAAAACGGTCACACCCATATATCGTGGCCGTGAGGGTCCCCGAACCCCGTGCCTATATAATGCCGATAAATAGGAAATAACGGTAGTTTTTTAGGACCGTTTTTCCGTTTTCACACACGTAATAACCTTTTTTCTAAAATTGAAATTTACGTTTTTTCCATCTAAATAACATTTTAACGTAAGTTTTATAAACCATTTTTTTTTCTGTTTTCACGTTAGTTATAACCGTTTTTTAATACAAAAGAATATAAAAATATTTTATACAATTCTTTATATTTTAAATTAAAGATTAAAAAATTACAACTAATATTTTAAAAATAAAAGAATAAAATAATAATATATAGAAAACGTTATAACAACGTTATTTGACCCGTTATAACTGTTTTCACGCACGTTGTAACCGTTAGATAGGAATTTCAAACCATAATTCTTTTTCATTTTCTATTTAACCGTTATAACGCCCGTTATTTTAGAATAACGTATAAAAAACACGTTTTTTTTCCTAAATAACGCGATTTTCGCCTGAAACGTGCTCACACCCGTCAAAAGGTATTATAACGGTCACGCTCAGTAGCCGTAACCTGAGTCGTGACCTGTTTTTCAAACCTTGATTTTAACTCAATTACGAACCACAACTGGAGATTTTGATGTTGTTATGGTTTGTAATAGTTCAGTTACCAACCGTATGTTCTTAGATCTGAGAATTTTGTTCAGTTACGAATTTCTTCACTTACGGTTGATGTCAACACCAGAATTACGAACCGTAATTCTTCCTGTATGTCTCCAAATTTTTCTACGATTTGTATTTGTATCAACCGTAATGGAGTTACGGTATGTATTTGTATCAACCTTATCAAACGTAAATCTTCATGTGTCTCAACTTAAGTCGTTCAATATTTTAGTTGGTATACCAATCGTAGTTTAGTTACGGTTGGTCAGGATCCTCAACTTACAAACCGTAATTAGTTACGATTTATATTCACCATTTTTTTGGTTTGTTGTTTTCTATTTTGTTTGCTCAACCCTTAGGAAATCAATCAATTGTATTGCTTGTGTAGGAATCCTGATAGGGTGAAGAGTAAGAGAGGGAATAACTTAACTCTAATTTATCATACGCCCACCCCTCGCGGTGACAAGCATTTAGGGGTAGATACCAAGAATGAGAAGAAGAAAAATTAATTTGAAATTAGGTTGAGAAAACCACTTGTAGCTGAATTTGGAGTTGATTTAGAAGGAGTGGAACCTAATGATCAAGAAATTGAAGAGGTATGAGTCGAAATTAACCATGAAGGCAAAGAAAAACAAATTGTAGAGGAAGAATCTAATGATGAAGAAGATGAAGAAAATTCTACAGAATCCAATGATGAAGAAGAGGAGGAAGAGGAAGCAAATGATGAAGAGGAGAAAGAGGAGTAAAATGATGAAGAGGATAAAGAGGAAGAAAATGATGAAGAGGGAGAAAAAAACAAAGGAAAAGAGATTGTGCACCTCCAGTGAAAGAAAAGAAGCCGAGAAAGGATCCCGCACCGAAAGGGATGCATATTCCTAAAGGCAAAAAATTATTGTTGCTACTGAAGAAGAATAGAAGACCTTGGGGCGAGGCCCCAAATAAGTCTTCAATCTTATTTGGTTATACTGATTCCTGAGCCGCAAAAGTTTGTGAGACTAGGGTATGATTTTTCTTAAAACATTGAATTTATAAATTATTTTGATTCATTTTGTTTGTTTATCTCAGTCTAACAAAATATTTTTGTATATTTTTTTAAGACCATGCAAGGGCGAACAAATTTCTCAAGCGTCAAAGGGTTAAATATTGGCCATTAGGTGAAGAATGTGCTTTTGTTCGTAATTTAGTGGTTAGTACAAGATTATCGCATGGAATTCTGAATACCCAAGTGGAGTATGATAGTGTTTTGGTCTCTGCATTCAGGGAACAATATTGGCTTGAAACCGATACGTTTCATCTACCATTTGGAGAGATGACAATAATACCGGACGATGTGAAGCAAATTATTGACCTAGAAGTTGAAGGAAGATATGTGACAGAAGGTTTCGATAATAACATGTCTTGGACTGACCTTTACAGCCTTTTTCAAGAAACACTTGGGTGGGAGAAAGATGAAATGGAGATGGAGTTTCGGTTGGCTGCTGGCTATGACCCAAAAGAACCACATAAGCAACCTATCATTAAAAATCTATTGTTGAAGAATTTGAGGATGAAGTTTGGAGGAACGCTCGCAAAGGAAAGAGAAGTTGAGGTGATAGATGAAACAAGAGCTAGGCGTACAACCACATTATATTTGCTGTAATTAGGACCGTATTCATGCCTGATAACTCGGGAAATAGGGTGAATGTCCTACAATTGATAAAGGATTTTAACAAGATCAAAGATTATTCATGGGGCACTGCCACCTTTGCATATTTACTTGACAGCCTAAGAAAGGCCTCGAGGGTTGGAGCTACTGAAATTTCCGGGAATGTTGCGCTTCTAATGGCAAGTTTGGTTACATTTTTATTATATGATAGTTTGTTATATTTATTATTTTTAGTCATGTGCCGATTGTTTAAATTAATATATTTTTTGTAAGCATGGGTGTATGACCACTTTCCGAGCCTGAGACCTTCAACTAAATGGAAAGAAGATGATTATGACCCTATAGGAAAGAAGTTCAAGTTCACTGGTAGACAACAAAGGAACAAAGAGGAGAAGCTCGTTCGAGTGAGGAAGGAAATAGATGATTTCACTGTTGAAGATGTTATCTTTGACACTTATTTGAGGATTCAAAATGAAGTTGATGTTCGTCAGTTCACACAGACCGCAGGCTACAACGGACCACAGCTTACGTTATGACCAATCCTCGCCGAACTCTACGCCGAATTGGTCATATTCAAGAAAGGAAAACTTCAAATTATTCAAGGAAGGATCCGAGACAAAAGGACCCACAATTGTACTAAACTACCTCCCAAATCCGATGATTGATGCTTGGAACAACCTCCATAAAGAAAGATACCAACTCGCAGCGGGAGAGGCAAGGGATTGTAACAACACGAAAGAAGCCGATGTTGATTATATGGATTGGTATTATCATTTTGTTCATCCACATGTGATCAATAATGATCTCGAGGCCCAGGTATATATTAAAAAGCTCAAGCACAAATGAAGGTTGTCGAGGAGACCAAAGACAAAAAGGGTGTTTTTGGTTTGACTTGGAAGAAGCTGTATTTCATGTCGGTACGTAACTTTGTTATTCTCATGACTTTGGATTTTAAAATTAATTTATATTATGAAATAATCTCTTAGCACTCTTTTTGATATGTGAATAGAAAGAGCGAGGACAAGCTTTGGAAAATAGTATGACTTCATGCATCCGTAGTAATGGTGTGATTAGAGATCCTCAACAAAGAACCTTACAAGAGAAAATAATGAGCATGCATGATCCAACCATGACAATATTGTATGAGGGGTTGGTCAGGAAGAAGAGGCTTAAAAAGGAGCAGAAATTCTTTTGGAGGTGCGCGTACTAGCCATAGGGAACCGCCACCTAGAAGCGAAGAGAGAAATTTCGAAGAGGATGTGCAAGGTGCGGGTACTAGCCAAAGAGGTGGTTGTGGTCGCGGTGGTCGTCGTGATAGGCCTCGCACTCGTGGTGGTGGTGGCACCAACAAAAGAGGTCATGGTGGTCGTCGTGGTTAGTTATGAATTTGAACTTATGGATATTATGAGTTTTTGGATATACGAAATTACTTGATGTCATACTTAGTTTGTGGATATACGAAATTACTCAAGTTAGTCAACCATATTTGCCTTTGGCCCCGTCTTAGTGTAGCATATTTCTAGGCTAGCACTTTTCCAATGTCGGTATCGACAAACTTTCCTCCAAAATCTTGATCAGCTATTGTTTCATGAAATGATATTTGTTGCTAAAAGGGATCATCATCTTCAATCGGTATCACTTTGTCTTGGTATGTGGCTATAACATGCCGACATGGGAGCCCCAAACTTGTCATGTTTGTACAAACACACTCTTCTTCATAATTCCCCAATTCAAAATGTTTTACTGCATACATTATCTTACCAATTGCACGGTGCGAATCTTTAAATGTAATTCCCCTTAGCCACGAATTGTTTAACCATTTGGTGTGTTTTTTACTTCAGCTTTTTTCAAAAGACTCTGTAACTCTATCGTGATCACGGCGGAAATACGCATCTATGGCATCAAATACCGTAACTAACCCACCATTAGAACTATGAAATTTATTCTTCAGCCGGTTGTGAGATGACTCTGCCATACTCTTAGCTTGGTTGTCAAAGTTCATATATTGGTTAGTGAACGCAGCTACAAACTTCTCTTTGTGCGGATCCAACCAATTATCCAACAAATACTTCACAACACTTGGATAACTTCTTTTCCAATGAGCCACTAACATACGATCTCTATCCTCATATTCATCCACGGTGATAGAATGTGTCAAGGCTCCCCACTCCGATTTGAAACTATCCCACTTTAGTTCCGCCAACTTGTAATCTTCTTAAATTTCTCTTTGGATTCGTTTTGTTTATCTGCCGGTAGTTTCTTTAGTCTCTCCATTTCATTTTTTTTTTGGTTGGAAGGACAATGTGCATGCACTTAGTTTCAATACTATTCCACAAGTGGAACGTGCAAAGAAGGTTATCAGTGTACGGGAAACCCTCTTTATTTCATTCATCAAATCTTGTTCCTTGTAGGTACTAATCACCTTTGGAGTATATACCTTTACGTAGAATAACTTCACTTGTTTTAGTGCCCACACATAGCTCTCTTCGAACTCATTTTTCAAGAAGCAAAAACCAAAACTAAAAGGAGAATTGGTAGAAGTTTTTCCGACAATGTTCAACAACGGCATCTCAAACTTGTTGGTTTTGTATGTGCAATCCATTTGAAGCACTTGATGAGAGCACCGTGTCAACTTTACAAACTCAGGATGAGCCAATAAAAGATGTTTTATTTTTTTTTCTCATCTTCATCGTGGAAAACCGAGTAATTATGCTTCTCCCCCAAATTTCTTAATTGTTGCATTTCGATCCTTTGTTCCCATTTCTTATTCTTCAATTTTGTTCTTGCGCTGTAGATGTTAGCCAAAGTAGAAGCATTTTGTGGGTTTCTTTGCTTTAAATGAGCGAGGATATCAATGGGTTTCATACGATTTTGGGTCATTGAATCTATGATCATCTCTTCTTCTTCTTCAGTAAGGCGTCCAACATAAGGGTGTGTTAGCAAACTCTCCGGTATAAGGTGGTTATGACTACCGCATACAACTTTCTCCAAAAACCACATTTTTTCCGCGTTCCTTCTAAATTGAAACTTGAAGGGGCATCGGGTCTTCTTAGTGAAAGTAGTATTCTTCCTCTTTGTATTTGCTTCATGCACGATACCTTTTTTGTGACTTTTATGTTGTCCACTACACTCGAAAAACATTTGAAAGCTGTTGTCATTAGTGAAACCATTACAAACTATGATACACATAATCAACTTTCCTTGTTCTCTAGCCCATTGCTTGGCATCATCTTTCTCCTTCCATGTCTACAAAATAGGTTCAAAAACAAAAAGTTAGAAAACAAATTTAGCAATATGAAATTTCTAGTAATGTTTTCCAAAGATGAAAGAGGTATGTATTCATTATTAACCTACCAAGTTGGTCAAATAGTGAAAGGTAGAATCTTCGGTGAAAACTTTATTTGCTAAAGGTTGTTCATCCATTAAGGGAGGTACATCCACGACCTGGAAAAAAATATACCCACATTAGTGTAAATGAGGCATCAAAATGACAACATATGTC
Source organism: Papaver somniferum (assembly GCF_003573695.1). Classification (NCBI taxonomy): domain Eukaryota; kingdom Viridiplantae; phylum Streptophyta; class Magnoliopsida; order Ranunculales; family Papaveraceae; genus Papaver; species Papaver somniferum. The sequence goes on from NC_039359.1 coordinate 13,824,133, forward strand.
AAGTTACGGTTGGTAATGAAAGCGGCGAGACAAACCATAAATAAGTTACGGTTCAAAATTGTAATACAAAATAAACCGTAAGTAGCCTAAGGTTAGTCTCGATTTTCAATATACCAACCGTAAGTATATCAAACCGACCGTAATTTCACAATTCCAACCGTAGCAATCATTTGAAAACATATATGGTAAATTACGGTTCAAAACTAAAATCCAATATGAATTGTAAAAATAGTTACGGTTGATATCGATTCTAAACATACCAACTGTAACTAGTGCAATAAATACACCCATGCACATGATATGTTACGTTTGGTAAGAACCACACGATATTAACAACCGTAACTGGTATTATGATTGGGTTTCTCCAAATTTAACCAGTTACGGTTGGTAGTTGATCTTTTACGAACCGTAACTACTAATTACGGTTGGTTACGTAAAAAAGTCCAACCGTAAGTTTATCTGAAATGTAAAAGTTTTGATTTTTTTACGTACTTTGTATAATTTTGAGCAACAAAAATCTAATTGGAACTAATTTAGAAGTATAACTGGTCATTTTCAGGCACTGGTTCTTCACTTTGTTGGTTAATTTCTTCAATTGATTGAGATTGACCTTCACTTTGGGTTAAAATATCTATACCATGTAACAAATACTCCATATCCGGATCTCCTTCAAAAGGTATGTAATATTTGTTTTCTCTATCATATAGAGATCCACCCATCTCAAATTTTTCACTGGAATCACTCATTTTGGTTGAGTGAATCAAAACCTAGGGTTTCACAAATATCACAAAAGTTTTTCTTTTCTTCTCCTCTAAATTTTTTTTTAACTCTAAAATCTGATTTAGAGTAAATATAAGTGAAACTTAATCATTAACATTAAACTAGATTATCAACACTAAACTAGATTATCAACACTAAACTATGTAAGAGTTAATTAGTCATTATCAATTTTTTTTGGATAAGGAGCACTTGAAATTACCATGTAATGGCCATTTTTGTCCTATTATATCAGCCCCTCTAGTGATTTCTTCAGCCCCTATAACAAATTTGCTTACAAAAGCAGTCGACCTGTTAAGCCAATGGAAAAACAAAAGGTTTGACCCCTCCGTCAGCCTGGCGTAAGCACCAGAAATTTCTTCATGTTCTCAAAAGTTAATCTTCTAAGCTTTGATCTTACTAGTATTCACCTATCAGTTCCTCTTCTTGTGATTATTCTCAACAGTTACATTATCTACAAGACCAATTTAATTTACAGTTCTGAATCCGTCCTACATTCTATCAAAAATCATCCCAACAAGAAAATCTACGAGATTTACTTCAACAAGCTCAAATTCAATAACACACAGTTCATTAAACATCACTCAAAAAAGTTCCAAACCAGTATCCATCATTACACATTATACTTGCTTCCTAGCAATTACAATCTCAGTTGTTCAAAACAACCTTCTGCCAGTCCTAAATACTACTACCTGAAACATCGTGTTCAAACTACTTACCATTCTAAAAACCATACCCTACACCAAAATACTATTGCAGACCCATTCACTACTACTTCAAACCTGAAAAACCTTCAAAACAACAACATCTATTCACATCAATTTGAAACTAACACACATTCATCCAAAGCCGATCAAAAAAGGAGGAAAACAATGAATCTATTCACCAACTCCAGAAGAGAACTTTAATAGTCCTCTTCATCATAACTCCAGTTTTCATCCTCTTCATATTGCGCACTGTAGCTGCTGCCTGATGAAGCAGGAGAAGTATCACTATCTCTTGAAGAGCTACCATCATCACTATCTTCCTCATCATCATCCTCATCTCTGGCAGCATCAGGAATCTCTTCACCATCATCACTGGATTCTTCTCCACGAGTGGCTCTGGAATATCCTTGAAGGGACTGATCGCTGTCATATGCGTCAAAAATAAATTACTTTCTCACTACTCAAAATATATAATATAGCAAGGGCAAGAAAGGATTGTTCCCACAGAGAGGTCTTAGGTTGTCAAATTGTTTCGGTTTCCTACATAAAACAATGGGGGTATTTTTCTGATTTTGTAAAGTAAAAATAAAATAAAAGCAAATAAAGAAATAAACAAGCAAATCAAATAGAAGAGATATGGGTTAAGGATTCATATTCATTCACAAACATGCTTTTTAACAATAACTAGAATTGATATTTAATACCTCTTGTATTAAAGGCCCTAGGATACCTTGATCGCAAGTATATCCCGCAAATTTCCTCTTGTCGTCAACAAACACATTAAAAGATGCGAATATGAATTCTATCTTAGAGAACAACCTAACGTGTAAAAGCACTAATCAAGTTTAATTCCCTAGATGCATTAAGTTCTATGAAATCAGGCCAATCAAAGCAATCGAACGTGTAAAAGCACTAATCCGATTTAACAAAGGTTATGATCCACTTGTGACTACTAGGATGTATCACTACAAGCCATATTCACACTATGCTACTTAGAATCAGGGATAAATAACTTTTTCGTATTGAAAACCCTAATCTAACAATAGAGATGAAAACAAACTCAACTGATTCGCGACTCGATCAAATAAACATTCAAATCATGTAACAATATAAATAGTGAATCATAATCGATAATATGGAGACAAAACTAATTTATCATATCATAAAGCATGTTGTGTGAAATTCAATTATTCCATAACCAATAATAAAATTAACTACTCATATTAATGGAGTTCATAACAAGAATAAAGAGAAAACTCACGTTTCTAAACCCTATAACAAAAGTAAAAGCAAAGATAAGATAGATCATTACGTTGTTTCTTCCCTTTTATAATTTTCCTCTTTTCCAATACGCACGGTCACAATTCAGTTTCAAGCCAGGCCAAGCCAATCCTGCTCCTAAACAGCCCACAAAAAGATAAGCCCATAGCCCATTAATATTTGTCTTGTCAGTTCTGGATAACTGACAGACTATTTGCTAAGAATACATAGAGATTTTGCACACCATTCATAAGAAGTTAAGATATATATGAACACAATCTCATCCTTAAAAGTTGAGAGAGAAACAACCATCCCTTATCGAAAGAATCCAGGTTCGAGTATGACCGAAAGTCTCGACTCTGCCTCACCAGAAAGGGTTTTATGGAATTGCTCTCAATAATAAACAACTTTTTATAGGTCATATATGTGTCCAGGTAGGAATGAAGAGAGAATCCTGTGACACGTTGAATAGTAGGAAGGAAAAACCCTCCGAAATATTTTGAAAACCCACATCTTTTATCATTTTGAATACCCTTTTTCTGACGATCTCTAAGAAAGGAAATCAACCACTTAACAAAGGTGGGAATATGCTTACTTAGCTCGTTATCCGTTAGACGTGCAGTTAGCACCACTCTCACAGCATCCATAGAAACGTCTTCGACAATCTTCAATCCTTATCTTCATCTTCGTCTTCGGTCTTCAACTCTTGATGATGAAATCTTGAAATTCGTAGAATCTTGACAATGTGAAACTTTTCTCTAATTCCTTGTTGCTTGAAACTTCATTATGGATATTCTTTATTTCCATTGGCTTTATTGAAAGAATACAAAACTAAAAACAAACCAAAATATGATACAATGAATTTTTCTTGTCTCTTTTCTTTCCTTTTTTTTCTTCTTTTTTTTTCCTATTTTTTTTCTCTTTTCTTTTTCCTTTTTTTTTTCTTTCTTTTTTTTCTTCTTTTTTTTTCTCTTTTTATACTTTATTTATTTATTTATGAGACAAGAAAAATTCAACATGAGGTAGCATGATGCTTGGACTACTGAACTCTCGTTCTTCAATTTTAAGAGATTTCATCATTTTGTGTAAAATCAAATTGGGTTCTCTAGATTTACAAATGGAAAATAGACCCAAAGTTTGAGCCACATTTTCGGTTTATTTATCGTTCGTGCTTGATTTTCCCTCCAAAACTTTGTTTTAGAACCGGAGGTTTGTTTATGATTAGTTTGGTATTGGTGTGTTTTCATAAAAGCTTTTTTCTATAATGCACTGGTATTGGTGTATTTTGATTTTCCTTGGTTTACCACGAGTTTCTGCTGTAATTGATAGTTGAGCTGCAACTCTTCCTATTTGGTTTTGTGCCTGAATGACGACTACGGACAAAGGAATTCTGTTTTTCCCTTTCAAAGATTTTCACGGGTGTCTAGATGGGAGAAGCGGTAGCAAGGGATTCGCTTGTTTAGTTCCTCACTTGAAGAGGTTGCATCTCTGCAACACAGAACTGAAGAATGCTCTTAAACAGGCCATCAGTAATGACCTGGATGTTTTCAGCAGCTTAGAGGATACTTTGCGGACGATGAAACAATGGTTATGCTTTGACTGTATGAGCATCCAAGCTTGGAGCAGGGCATGCAAACATGATAGAGACACTGATGTCAGGCCTGCAACATGCGAGGTATCTGGGGATGCAATGGAAATGATAGTTGGAGTGTCTCGGCTTGGTTTAATCTCTGTGCAGTTGGGAGACGATGGAATGGAGCTAAATGTTGGGACACTGCATGCAGTTTTCCAGGCTCCTATTTGCACTGTGAAAAGCATTCCCAAGGGGTGCAGATTGGCATTCTCCCATGTTCTAAAAGCAACACTACTGAAAGTTGCTGATAGACGCATTTATGTGTCTATTTTGTTCTCAATGTTCTGTATTGTTAGACTCGATTAAGTACTTATTGTGTTATTTTGTGTTCTTGTAGGAAATTTTAGAGAAATAAGCCCTTGCGGCGAAATGGGCTCAAAAAGCAGTGTTTTACACCCTAGAGAAATGTACCGTAGGCACACCGGAAGCGTCCCAGAAATGTCCCAGAGGAACCCAGAAAAATTACTATTTCCACCCCAATTGATATTCGCACCCCAACACTCTGGATAAGGGGCACCTTCTTCAACAATTTGAATTTGTGTTTTTGGCGGAAATGAAGTTTTCAACTGGCATAATTTTGATTGTCAAAATGAATGGGTTAGGGTGCGAGTCAATCGCTGAAAATTGGCAGAAAGATGTGATTTGCCATAAGGAACAAAGTTTGGGTGGTGGTTACGATCAAATTTGGCTGGAATACGTGTTTTTATTCTCGAGTTCAAAACAGGGAAAGCATGCACTCGAGGATGATAATCACGCGTCATGGAGAGTTATGGACGTGTTCTGATGATGTGGAATGGCTCGAGCATCACTTTGGGTCGTGAAGAATCGATTTGGAGCGTGGAGGGAGGAAGTTTACGCAAGAAATTCCAAGTTTGGTAAGAAAATATTCGGAAAATATTGTTATTCACTGCCCGCATAATGAAGAATTATATTGGAGTTATTGGCGAGATTTGGAGATGTTGTTGGGTATAAATAGGCTCTTTGGGTCTACTAGAGAGGGTGTCGAGAGTTTGGGGTCGAGAGGAGGTCCAGAGAAGCAGAAATCAAGAGTTGATGAAACTCTGTTTCTGCTGCTGCTGATGATGAAGAACACCAAGAACACGAAGAACGGACCTGCACCAGCAGTCGTTTTTCTACAGTAATAACGACTCACACTTGTGGGTCGTACATCAGGCAGTCTTATTTGCCACAGCGTTTGCGACACAGCTGCAGCAGTCTTATTTTGTCACTGAGGGTCGTAGGTCTCTGGTTTTATTGTATTTCTCATATTCTCATCATTTGTAAACCATTTTTTAGACATAATAAATTATTTTGAGAGCATTTTTACTATGATGAGATAAATCCCTCGTAACCAAAGCAATGGAGGAAGCTATTCACGCAACGTAAATGGGTAACTATTTCATTTAATTATATAATTCACCTAATCGCTGCTTTTGCAGAGTTTTAAATTATCTGAATGATTGTCTTAATTATTTGTTATTCAGTTTGATAGGTTATGCTTGGTTTAATCTCTTGATAATCTATGCTTAAGGTTTACAAATAATGTTTGAGAATCTGTATGATTGATAGTGAATTAAATATAAAAGAGGACTTAAGAATTGAATAGAGTTTTGAAATATTTATCATTCAATTTTGCATAATAGTGGAATCTAGTGTCTTGGTTACCTCTCGCCCACTTTGTTAATATTTTTGTATATAATTTTATTAAATATTTAAATTTAATCTTCACAAGTCCGAGAGTTTGAACCTCATTACTACAACCCACGAAAAAACATTTATCAAATTGGCACCGCTGACGCGGATTTGTGCTTAGGTAGAATTTTTAGGTTTTTTTTTTTTTTTTACTATTATTTGTTCCTTTTTACGTTTCTTTTTGTGTCTTTGATTTACAGGTTCGAAGTGGAATACTAAGGACTTGGGAACAAAAATCTTAAAGCTAAAAGCTAAAAGAGAAGAAAAAAAAGACATAATTTTTTTTTTTTAGGATTTAATTATTATTATTATTATTATTTATTTTTTTTATATATAGCTTTTATTTTATTTTTTTTGAATTTATAAATAGGCTTTAGTTTTCATAATTTTTGTAATTTTTGGACTTTTTATTTGGACTTTATTCTGGACAATTGGACTTTATTCTTTTTTTTAACCCTACGGAAGGGTATTATTAAAAAAAAAATTATATAAACTGTGTGCAGGGAAGGACGACGATTACTATATCGTCTCGGCCCCTCGGGTTCGTACATGACATAGGAGTCGTGGCCCGAGTCGGCTTCAACGGTTCATCCCCCGTCTGGTACGGGAGGTAAGTCCATCGAAACACTCGCGAATCTCCTGTAAGCGAGTTACTGTATTCCTTAAGGTGATTCATTGATTGAGGACGAATTTGGACTGTTTTTAAATTCCTAGTAAAGGGCAAGCCCTGGCCAATACAAGATAAGGGTTCGGATTTCATCACCGCTCCCTTCTTGCCCGCCTTAGGAAAACGAAACCTAACGCGAACCTAGGCCTAAAATTTTGACTAGAACGAGACCTATAGGGTAACGAGCTTAATAGGACAGTCATTCGAAAAATATTGGTTACTCTTTTAGCATATTTCGAAGTTCATGATGGTCTCTGTGAGTTGAATGCGTGACTGCGCCGCCTTGTGATAGCGGTGAGGCCTTGGGTATCAAAGCTCCACTGAGCTTCCCTCGCCTCAATTCAACTTACTTTGACTCGGATTGACTCCAAAGGGGTTTGCTTAAATTGTAACGAATTCCCTTTCGAAGGATTAGAAGCTGTTCTAGAAACAATCTAAGTGGAGCCATCACGCTTGTTGTTTGCTAGATTTTATAGGTTTGATTTGGTCGAGTCAGCCTTGTTTGTGATTGTGTAGAATTCCTTTGCAATTAAGAATGTCGAACTGGTATGATAGAAGCCAATACAATGAGTATCGACCTGAATTTGAATATGGACATCATCCTTTCTATGACCATGTTGGGAATAGTGGTTGGGAACGCCATCATTTGGAAGGATATGGGTCATACCCTGGTGATCCCAATTACTATCCACACATGCATCAGTCTTACGAGCAAGAAGATTATAGTACTAGTTCTTCGTCTCTAGAGGATACAATCAAACTATTGAAAAGTAGTCCTTTTTATGATCCCTCTGTTCCTATTCCTTCTTTATAAGAGTCCCTCAGGGAGTTAGCTGAGTCGACGCGTAAGTTAGCTGAGATGAATAATGTAATTCTAGACGAAAGAACTACAATAATGAGTGAACTTTCTATAGAGGAATCCCTCAAGATGATGGCTGAGACGAACGAAAGACTTGCTCGAAATAATCTTACTTTCCAATATAGTGTTTCCAATAATACCCTTAAAAATGAGGATAGTTATTTTCATAATCAAGATGACAAGGTTAGAATTGGTAGCACTACTTGTTTTGATGAGGTTCGATCATTTTCATGTTATTATGATGAGGATAGTGTTGATGGAGAATCATACTTATGTAGGAATAGTGATCAGGAAATGGTTACTCCAATTGAGCTTTACAATGATAATATTATTTCTAGTTCAAATCCAAATAATTTTAATAATTATTCACCTATTCAAAAGGACGAGGATTTGACTAGAGAAACCCTCGTTTTAGACGATGTAGTATTTCCTGTTTACAAAGACGATAATGATTTAGAGGAACGAGTTTATTCTTAGAATAATGTTTTAGAGTCTAGCGATTTAGAAACAATAGTCTTAGACGAAGAAGATAGACCCGTAGAGATGAGTAAAGATGCACTACCTGATAATAACTTAGAAGAATCTCTTGAATATTTTAAGGACTCTGAAGATACGGAAATTCAAGAAATAATTAGAGGTCTATCTAGAGACACTGAAAACTCTAAGTTTGGGGGTAATTATCACTTCCATAGTGCCTTACCTTTAACTCTCAGAAAGTCCCCACACTTAGGACTTGATATCTGTGCCTCGACCATTTTACAAGATTACCTTCATACTCGTTTTCCCGAGCCTAATGATGTCCAGGAAGAAGTTCAATAGTTAGAAACCCATCCTATGGTTGATGTGGTTTTCCCAGGCTATGATACCCAGATTGACTTTGTTTTCCCACCAAATAGTTTTCTTCCAAATATGGGAACATTTATATTTCAAATGTGTCGAATATTAAGTTGTGAGACTAAACCTAAATGCTTTAGGAAATTAGAATCGACACATTTGCTTAAGAGTGACCACTACTCTCATTGTGGTCAATTTTGTAAGTCAAATCTTATTGACTTAGAGGATCCTCAGTTATTTAGGTTATTATTGTGCGCTTCTAAGATCATATTTGAGTTTTTCCAGACTCTAGGACCTAATGATTCGGATCCCACCTATGAAGAAACGCAACCAATGAAAATATTTTATTTAGACCCTTTCTTAGAACCTGAACCTGAACCACAATTAGATATAAATTTCTTAATCAGGAAACTAAGTAAGGGCATGCTAGTCTTGTTCACTTTCTTGGTTCATTGCAGTTTCTTTTGGTCAGCTCTATTTAGTTTTGAAGACCCACAGTTATTTCGACTGTTACTTTATGGTTCGAGTTGACTAATCCTTTCCTAAGTCTGGCTGAAGACTTTAAACTTAGCACTTCTTGGGAGGTATCCCATGCTCATGCAACACGGTAATATCTTTCCTTAACTCTTTCGCTTCAAATGGTAATAGTTTCTCCTTGTTCATGCTTTTAGTTTCATCTTTAGAACATTGAGGACAATGTTAGATTTAAGTTTGGGGGTATGGGAGAAACTTTTTAGTTGCAATTATTAAACTCCAGAGCCTAGAAATTTATGCCTATTAAGGTTTGCACTAACCAATCTAAGTGGATGGGAACATCTTGGTTGTATGAGTTGAGGAACCAATATGATTAGATGGAAACATCTATAGAGTCTATTCATAAAAGCACAGAGCTCAGGCGTTAGAAATAACATGATAGTTGCACCATATCTCGTTGAGTCCTTTTCATTTCTTTTTTTCATTTTATTTTTTCATTTTAAATTATGTTTCTCTAAGTGATTAGGTGGGGCACACGATTCAAGTTGTTACCAATGCTAGGATGAATTAGAGTGACTGAGTTACTAAAAAAAAAAAAGAGACCGGACCAGTTAGACCAATCGGAATAAGTATTAACACTTGGATAGCAATATGCATGTGTTCTCCCTGTTTCCGTCGCCTAAGCAAGCGTGGAATGCAGGACCCGTGGGAACTATCGTGTAATCTGCTGACAAGAAGCATGCGCTTGGATCAAAAAGATCTATTCATGCCGTTAAGTTAAAAAAAATGGTTATTGTTCTGTGTAGTCAACTGCTGGTTCCCTTGTATTTGCCAGTTTGTTGATCTAGATTTAAGTTATTGACCACTAGTTCCCTTGTATATGCCAGTTGTGTTGATATTAGTCAGACAGGTATCTCAGTCCATTAGGATAGGTTCATTCTGGCAGTGGCCTTCAGACAGATATGTGAAACATCGATCATTTGGTTAACATCAAAACCATCTACATTTTTCTATTTCCATCTCCTTTTTCTATCTATATGATTAGTTTGACTATGAATATGATGTCCATAGTGCAACTATCTGAGTAGAGCTCTGTCACTTATATGAATTTTAGTATGCTTGAGTGCAAACTCGTGTACATCAATTGGAATTTCGCATCAGGGTTCTTCCTCCTATAGTCAATTATTGTATGCCAACCAAGGAGATTCTTTAGTGCCTTCCAAGGTTCGTTGTAGATAGCTAGGGTCTGGAGCTGTTGTTGGGCATAAATAGGCTCTTTGGGTCTACTAGAGAGGGTGTCGAGAGTTTGGGGTCGAGAGGAGGTCCAGAGAATCAGAAATCAAGAGTTGATGAAACTATGTTTCTGCTGCTGCTGATGATGAAGAACACCAAGAACACGAAGAACGGACCTGCACCAGCAGTCGTTTTTATACAGTAATAACGACTCACACTTGTGGGTCGTACATCAGGCAGTCTTATTTGCCACAGCGTTTGCGACACAGCTGCAGCAGTCTTATTTTGTCACTGAGGGTCGTAGGTCTCTGGTTTTATTGTATTTCTCATATTCTCATCATTTGTAAACCATTTTTGAGCCATAATAAATTATTTTGAGAGCATTTTTACTATGATGAGCTAAATCCCTCGTAACCAAGGCAATGGAGGAAGCTATTCACGCAACATAAATGGGTAACTATTTCATTTAATTATATAATTCACCTAATCGCTGCTTTTGCAGAGTTTTAAATTATTTGAATGATTGTCTTAATTATTTGTTATTCAGTTTGATAGGTTATGCTTGGTTTAATCTCTTTATAATCTATGCTTAAGGTTTACAAATAATGTTTGATAATCTGTATGATTGATAGTGAATTAAAGATAAAAGAGGACTTAAGAATTGAATAGAGTTTTGAAATATTTATCATTCAATTTTGCATAATAGTGGAATCTAGTGTCTTGGTTACCTCTCGCCCACTTTGTTAATATTTTTGTATATAATTTTATTAAATCTTTAAATTTAATCTTCACAAGTCCGAGAGTTTGAACCTCATTACTACAACCCACGAAAAAACATTTATCAGTTGCGGTGGAACCTAAATCAGACAGGAATTGGATTAGTTTGTTGTTGCTACCTCGATGTACGTTGCAAGTTTTTAGACCTAAAAATAGGATAGAGCGCAAGTCTGGAAGTTGTAAAATGTTGCAACAGAAACAAATATTAAGTTCTTTGACAACTTGGAGTGAAAATGGGGGAGTCCAGAAGCTGGTTAGAGAGGTACTGCAGGTACAGCGAACTGGGGGTGGGGGTGGGGAGGGGGTTAAGCTTGAGGAAGCTGACAGCAGGCGCACCAATGTTTCTGCATGCTTGCGAAAAGTGGTAGCTGGTCACTTCACTGCTGCAGTTAAAGCCCCCAGCTCTTCAGGAGTAGCGCAATATAATGCAGATACAATGAAATCCCTTGAAGATAAACACCCATACATGCACCACCACCCCCCCCCCCCCCTCACCACCCCCCCCCCCCCCCCCACCCCACACACACACAAAAACCAATTATCCCGTTGAATGAAACACCTTTACTGGCTGAAGTTGGCACTATCTTAAGCTGCATTAAATCGTTCTCCCAGGGAACTACGTGCGGACGGGATGGCCTCCGGGGACAACACTTGTTGGATGCCTTTTGTGGGGAAGGTTCTTCTGTATCTACTGACCTAGTTACGACAATAACAAGGGTTGTCAATTTATGGTTGAGTGGAAAATGCCCACTCATTCTGGCGGAGTTCATTGCTTCAGCACCTTTAACTCCTCTCCTAAAGCCAGACAAAAGCATTTGTCCTATTTCTGATGTGACGATTTGGCGGCGTCTTGTATCCAAAGTAGCAATGAAGGGAGTTGGCAAAGACATGGTAGCCTACTTGCAGGAACTTTGGAGTGGGTGTTTCAGGAGGCGCGGAAGCAATCCTACATGCTGTGAACAGTTTTGTTAGTAAGCATCACACAAATACTAGCCTTACTATGCTAACTGTAGACTTCACCAATGCTTTCAACCTTTTTGACCACACTGCTATGCTCCTTGAGGTGCGCAGACTTTGTCCATCTATATCGCTGTGGGTAGATTATTTATATGGACAACCTGCAAGATTGTATGTGGGAGACTATCATATCTATTCTTCGACAAGGGTTCAACATGGGGATCCTTTGGGTCCTTTGTTATTTTCCTTGGTACTTCATCAGCTTATAACCAAGATAAAAGAACAGTGCACATTATCCTTACAGGCTTGGTATCTTGATGATGGTACTGTCATTGGCGATACTGTCGAGGTGGCGAAAGCTCTCGCTATTGTCCAGACATAAGGTCCTGGGATGGGTCTTATATTGAATATAAAAAAAACAGAAATTTTTTGGCCCTCTTGTGATGGGCGGAAGGTAAGGGATGGGATGTTTCCTGCTGAGATCTCAAGACCGAACAAGGGGGTTAAATTATTAGGTGGTGTAGTCAGTCTTGATGATGAGTTTGTGAAGGGGCTTGCAATCAAGAGAGCAGCCAAGGAAGTAGAGCTGATGCAGGTTTTATCCAATCTACGTGATCCTCGGGCTGAATTGTTACTCCTACGCGCATGTATGGGTATCTCCAAGTTGCTTTTTGGGCTTCGTATTTGTAGTCAAGAATACACTACGAAGACGGTAGATATTTTTGATAGAGGCTTGAGAGAGATGATAGAGGGTATTGTTTTTTGTGGAGGCCCTTTCTTTGGGGAGTTACAATGGAGGTTATCTACCCTACCTATTAGACATGGAGGTCTTGGTCTATACACGACTAAGGAGGCATCGTAATATGCGTTTCTGGCATCACGGGTGCAATCTTGGGGTTTGCAGGATCACATACTCAGGGACAGTGGATTGGAAGGTATGGATGATAATTTTTATATGGCTTTAAAGACTCTTCAAGCAACTCTTCCTGATCAAGACTTTAGCAACTTCACCAATAAAGACACCGCCCCCCTTAAAGCTCAAAGCAACTTGGCGAGTGCCCTTTTTGGTAAAGTGGTTAAAGATTTGGATAGGGATTATGAGTTATCGGACAGACAAAAAGCAGTCTTTGGTTTCCTACAAGTAGCACATGCCCAGGATTTTCTTCTTGCTATCCCTATTGAAGGGCTTGGGAAAAAGATGTCGCCCTTGGAGTACTGGTCCATCCTTAAGTACAGGTTAATGATTCCCTTATACCCTTCTGATTCACAATGTCCTGCTTGCATCACAGGGTGCTTAGACACATATGGGGAACATGCAGTTCATTGTAGGGTGGATCCTGGATTTAAATATAGACATGATCATGTGAGAGATACCTTGTATGACATATTATGGATGGCTGATATTTCAGCAAAGAAAGAAGCGAATGTCAACTTTTTGACAGACCCACTTGAGGGGAGATCAACACTCAGGCCAGCTGACGTTCTTATTTTTAGGTGGACTAATGGTAAATATACGTGTGTTGACCTTACTAGGGTTTCACCGTTAGTAGGCATTGGACACAGGTCTTTCACAGTTGGGAAAGCTGCTTTAAGGGCTTTCTCAGGTAAGATTGCGAAGCACGAGAAAGCGTGTATTGATAATGGACATGCTTTTATCCCTTTGCCTTTGATACTTTTGGGTACCTGGCTCCAAAGGCGGTTGGACTTCTTACGAGAGTTCGGAAAGTTATGCACAGTAATTTCATGTCCCCCGGTTCGAGAGAGTTTGTATTTAAAAGGATAAACTTTGCAATTCAAAAAGGGCTTGCGGCGCAGTTTGTTGCTCGCTTGCCTGCTATGTAATTTTTAATTTTTAAGTTTTTGTAAGTGAGATCATTAAGGTTAACCGAAATTATAAAAACTATTTTTTTATTCAAAATGAAAACAAAACAAACCAAAATAATAAAAGTAATGATCCTAACAAAATTTTCTCTTGCCTTTTCTTTTCTTTTCCTTTTTTTTTTTCTTTTTTTTTGGCAAGAGACCTGGCATAATGATGACCATGTCCCAAGTTTTTTTGTTTTTTTTTCCTTTTCTTTTCTTCTTTTCTTTTTCTTTTGAGACAAGAGAAAATAAAATACAGATTAACAAATAAGATAAAATAAAAATGCAAGTACAAAGGCCATGGTGTAAGTACTTTACCGCTCGATTCTTCACAACTTGTATGTCTCGATATCTTAAACTTCTTGAACTCTTATATTGATAATCTCTCTTGTACACAGGTCTTCAACTTGTAAAAATTCTGCTCCTCGTCTTGTTGCTTTACTTGAATCTGAAATCTGCTCATTTCTGTATTGTTACTTGTCAACCTTGAACGTCTTCAACTTTCCTTAGAATTTGTGATGCTCCTCTTGTTGATGATGATGGTGTTTCTATGGACCTGTTGGTGTAGAGAGAGATAAAGTGGATGGTGCTAACTGCGAACAAGATTACAAGTGGCATGTAAGTTAGCAATTCGATGTCACCATCATGATTGATAAAATAACACTAAAGAGATCAAAATAATGCTTCTATTGGTGGGAGGTTGGGTAGCTCACCATTCTACCCGGAGTTTACGTATGGTGACACACACTCTAAAATCACATATTTAGACACGTACAAAGAAGTGAAGGTCAGTTCCTCTCATGATGTAACATGGGTAGTCTCCACTATAGGGCATCACAACTCTAATACCGAATTCATCCTGCACCTCATTTGCCACTGTCATGGTTAAATCCAACTTTAACTCTCATACAAGCAAGAAACCCTATCACGTTCTCTGTCATCTTTAAGTTCAGTCACTCTTGTGAAAATCTCGATGTAATCTTAGCGACATGTATACTATGTGACTCTAAACTAACTACAAGCTGGAGTTTCTTTATTCACTAATTTACACAAAAGTTGAAAAATCATGAAAAATTTACAATGCAAGCTTAACCACTCCCCACACTTAAACTTTACATTGTCCTCAATGTAAATTGAATCGTCCAAAGAAAGTCAAGGTGGGAAATCATATAATGGTATGAGAAAAGAAATCAAAAAAAAAAAGTAAATACAAGACAAGAAAAAGCTAAAAAAATAAGAGATACAAAACCAGTGGGTTGCCTCCCATGCAGCGCTTGGTTTAAAGCCGTCAGCCCGACTATATCCTTGCAAGATTCATTCCCCATATGCCAACAATCTGAAAAGTTGGGGATCCTTCCATGTAACCTGTTTTGCAAATACTCGCTTCACACAAATATTAGTACGAGAAAACAGAAGGAAAGCTAAGGCCCCATAGAAGTTTCCCCCACACTTATTCTTGTCCACACTTGGAAGTGTGTAAAGAATATAGAATTTGGGAACTTCCACGATTTCTTGTTCCAAAACCTGCATAGTATGAGAATCATATGTTTCTAATGGAGGGTAGCGAGAAACAAAATCATTTAACAATATTTTCGAAGCACATACATTCAAGCCAATAAGAGGTAAAGGAGAAGGATTAATAGGCAAAGTATTAGACAAACCTTGCAACTCTTGTGTTATGGTATCCTCTCCATCCTTAAAGAATTCAAGTGAATTAAGTACCTCTTGCACATTGTAATCTTCTATCAAAACTTGCAAGCATTCTTCGTCCGTTTTTGCCTCAACCAAAGTCTCGACATCAACATCATCATTACAATCATGTGCAAGCTCAATTGGGTCTTCCACAACATTACTTAATTCGGTCACATTCTCAACATACTCCTCTTCGTCTTCATTTTCAGACTCACCGAAATCAGAATCGTCGTCGGTTTCCCAACCTTTATCACGACGTCGTTTAAGTTCCATATGAATGGTCCTACTAATTTCATCGACAAGCTCTTCCGAGGCTCCATCATCTTCCAACTTGTATAATTTTTCTGCAAGTTTTCTAACATTCACACGCTTACCACCATTGGCTACAATAAGTTCTCTTTTCCATGACTCTTCCCTTTGAATAGGTGAATGATCATAACTACGATCTGGAGTCGGGTAAGAAAAAGTGTTGTAGAAATCGGTTTGTGCAACGTTCTATCTATCACGGTCAAGTTGGTCTTGTTCATTCATAACATTCATACATCTCGGATAAAGCCAATTAGGAGTAGAATTATCCCACCTAGTTGCTTGACTTACATACCCACTACAAGGTTGTTATTGGTATGTATGAAAATCACCATAAGCTCTAGGATATTGATTATAGTCAATAAATTGGGTTTGATCGTACCCCAGAGATGGTGGAAAATTGTCATAGTGTTGAGGTTGTTGAAAACCGTATCCATTGCTCCTGTATGCTCCATCCATAGAAATTGGTACCTGATACAAGGGTTCTCAAAACTATGTCAAGAACCATAAAATAACAACGAAAACAAAACTAAAAACAAAAAAAATAAGAAACCAAAAACAAGTGACAATCGCTGCCTCCCCAGCAACGGCGCCAAAATTTGATCGCTGTCGTATGCGTCAAAAATAAATTACTTTCTCACTACTCAAAATATATAATATAGCAAGGGCAAGAAAGGATCGTTCCCACAGAGAGGTCTTAGGTTGTCAAATTGTTTCGGTTTCCTACATAAAACAATGGGGGGATTTTTCTGATTTTTGTAAAGTAAAAAAAAAAATGCAAATAAAGAAATAAACAAGCAAATCAAATAGAAGAGATATTGGTTAAGGATTCATCTTCATTCACAAACATTCTTTTTAATAATAACTAGAATTGATATTTAATACCTCTTGTATTAAGGCCCTACGATACCTTGATCGCAAGTATATCCCGCAAATCTCCTCTTGTCGTCAACAAACATATTAAAAGATGCGAATATGAATTCTATCTTAGAGAACAACCTAACGTGTAAAAGCACTAATCAAGTTTAATTCCCTAGATGCATTAAGTTCTATGAAATCATGCCAATCAAAGCAATCGAACGTGTAAAACCACTAATCCGATTTAACAAAGGTTATGATCCACTTGTGACTATTAAGATGTATCACTACAAGCAATATTCACACTATGCTACTTAGAATCAGGGATAGACAACTTTTTTGTGTTGAAAACCCTAATCTAGCAATAGAGATGAAAACAAACTCAACCGACTCAAGACTCGATCAAACAAGCATTCAAATCATGTAACAATATAAATAGTGAATCATAATCGATAATATGGAGACAAAACTAATTTATCATATTATAAAGCATGTTGTGTGAAATTCAATTATTCCATAACCAATAATAAGATTAACTACTCATGTTAATGGAGTTCATAACAAAAATAAAGATAAAACTCATGTTTCTAAACCCTACAACAAAGTAAAAGCAAAGATAAGATAGATCATTATGTTGTTTCTGCCCTTTTATAGTTTTCCTCTTTTCCAATAGGCACGGCCACAATTCAGTTTCAAGCCGGGCCAAGCCAAGCCAATCCTGCTCCTAAACAGCCCACAAAAAGCTAAGCCCATAGCCCATTAGTATTTGGGTTGTCAGTTCTGGATAACTGACAGTCTATTGTCTAGTGTATTCTAGCCTTCTAACTGTATCAGTTCCATTCCCTGCAGCAGCTGCTTACAATAACCAACAACAGCAGCAGCCTCTTGTAACACCAAACCACCAATTCAGCATATCTATCTGATGTCACTGCTTCCACATTTTAACCTGAACTAGAAACCACCTGCAACAACATATTTCATCCACAACAGCAAGAACAGCTCCCAAGCAATGCCTATGTCTTCTTAGTCACTGAACCAACATCTCAGTAGCTTCACCAACCGCAATTCCTGTAATTCCATGTATTCTCTTCCCTGAAACTATAGTTGTAACCTCCATTTCAGTTCCGACAGTTCATACATTCAGCTTCATTGTCTTGCCTACACTTTCCTTTGCAGGGCACTCATCACAGCTCCATAACCTGTAAACCATTCACCTCTTCAGCTGCAACACCACTTCCCTATAGTGCATTCTTCTCTTGCATTAGCTTTCTTTGCATCAACCAGCTTCTCTTGGCGTCTCGCTGTTAAACTCAAATACTGGTAGCAGCTTCTTGTTCTTCTCATCTGACCCATAGCTACAGCACACATTTCAGTGTAAAACTCATTGCTGCATCACTTGGATACTACCATCCCTGCCTGTACAAAGCATCCATTCCATGACTCATGTATACAACTCCAATGCTGCAATGGAACATGCCCGCAAATCCAATTCCTCATGAATCTGCGAGACCTCAATTCATCCAGAGACCACAACTGCAATCACCTGCAGCTCATTGCATTCAACAGTCCATATCACTTCCCCTTAAAACAGATTCATACCTCCTTTACATTGCAGCTGAAACATCTGCTACAGATTCATGCCTTCACTGCACAACACAATCGAGCACCAACCCAACTGCTATCTATCATCCTGCCAGAACTCCATTTCAGCACAGCTCAATCATCCATTCCGCATCTTCCTCTCCACCTAATCCACGGCATCAGCATCACAGCATCACCAGTAGAAACTGCAAACAACCACCACACTGCAATTCACACACTGACCCATTTGCTTAATTTATCTCAGCTCAAAATCTAGCCTGCAGTCTCAATTCAATTCAAATTTTTCTTCCCTTGAGCCACTTTTGCTTCTCTGCAACTGCAGTATCATCTTAACCACCAACTTCAATTGCAGTCACCAGCAATAACTACATTGCAACCACCATTTGCAGCTCAGCTGCCATCTCAGACCAGCCAACATCATTCCCATTTCATTTAAGCCCATGCCTGCTTACCAAATCAACCTTCCCTGCAGCTGGTACTCACACCACCAACTGTTCATCTGATTAACAGAACCAGTACCCATTATCTCACAATTTC
The DNA here is from genome assembly GCF_003573695.1 of Papaver somniferum. NCBI lineage: Eukaryota > Viridiplantae > Streptophyta > Magnoliopsida > Ranunculales > Papaveraceae > Papaver > Papaver somniferum. Next base: position 13,842,861 of record NC_039359.1, read on the forward strand.
AAACCCATAGAGAAATTCAACTCAAACCCCAGGTTCAGTTCATCTGTGATATCAACAACATCATCTAAAACTGTAGCTGCAATTCTTTCTTCTCAATCACTAGTTCCTGTTTCATATCACCACTTCCCTGAACTTCTTCCCATATTCAATTGCAGCAACAATTCCCAACTGCACAGCCACAAAACCCATGAAAATCAACGGTAACAACTCTTCACAAACACCCATTTCTTCAATTCGTTTCCATTCCAGATAAACCCTAACTTCAATCCTCTCTGATGCTTCAATCGACAGGAATAAAACCACAACCATCTCTTCCATTTCAACTGAACATCAACAGATTCATCTTCTTGATTTAATTCAACTCTCTCTCTCTGTTCTGCTTCTCGATCTCTCTCGGCAATAACAGCAGTCGTTTTCTCACCTCTCCCAAATTCATCTCAGGTGAAACCAACGATAGAATATACTCTGAATTTCAGGTCTTGTGTAGGAATAGGCTAGTGGATATAGCCACCCTTATGCGGTACATAAGGGCCACCTAAACTCTTTGGCCTGTCAGTTCCAGATAACCGACGGCTTAATTCTTCGACTCAACTGTCATTTATGAGAAACTGACAGTTCATTCTTCACCTCTCCTTGTGCGACCTAGCCTGCTCCAAATATCACTCACCTGTGAATTGACCATTTTACTTTTACGCTCCAAATGGACGTTTTCTCCTTCTTTTGCGCATAATGACTCCATTGCACCTAATACACTCAAAAGCAAACATAAGTACATAATTTACAAGAAAACTCGCGAAGAAAGCATAAACAATAGATATAAATCTAGGTGTTTACAACACCTATCAGGGACTCTCTCATCACCACTGGGTTCTCCCTCTTGCATGGTTCTGGAAAAGATTTTTGGATCGACACGCTCATAATCGAACCATCGACGCAGCTTCCAACCAAAGTACCTCTCCATCCTCTTCTTGTCCTCTTAACTGGTGTTCAATTCCCCCAATGGATAATCAAATCCACCATTACTGCATTCCTATGAATCACTCTCAGTCGCACGTCCATACTTTGGACCCTTCTGATGACTCAAAAACCTTTCCTCATCTTTACGATCAACTCGTGCAAGATGCTTCAGAAACCAAGCAGCAAAAAGAGATCCAGTTTCCTCCTCTTACCTCTTTTTCTTTTCCTCCTCTTCTCTTTGACGTTGTGCCACTTCCCCTGCATGCCTATTTATCTCTCCCTGAACTTCATCTCTCAATTTCATTAATTCATCCATTTCTAGCAAGAACGGCTTGAGTTTTGGCTAGGTTGTACTGATTGGAATTGGCAGGAACTGCCGGAATAGGGTTACTGGAACTGGACATCTCTCTCTCAGTTATTTCTAAACCTTCCATCTTCTGGTAAATTTGTTAATGGCTATGATAATTCCATCCAAAACACCCCTTTTAAAGATACAAATTTGCATATTAACTGACATTTATGGCTTTTGGTAATCAGTCTCGTCGCTTGGTTATTCACGTCCCTTCAAAGCCATGCGTACCCCCTTCAATTTATTCTTCATAATTACCCGATAAAATCCTATTTTCAACACCTAACCACTTCATTAGCCATAACTCCCTATGGAACTGCCTTCAAGTGGAGTATTGGTAGGTCATCTAACTCACAAAAAGAAATTTGGGGTCTAATTAAAATTTTGTGTTTTATGCAGATTAGAAGAATGCAACATCAGTTGAGAGGCACCATTGCGGTCTGAGGCATGTCTGCCAGATGGGTTACTAGCTCTACCATCAAACCTATGCTTATTACCAAAATACAACTCCACAACCAAAATCATCAACCACCATATGATATTTCCCTCAATTTCTACCTCCACCACCCATTTTGCAATTTCATTACCATTATTACATTTGGCAGTTTGTACCATCATACCTATATCAATCTAAAAAAAGACAAACCCATTAATTATTCACCAACCACAATTTTTGCTATGCTTACGTATCAATCTCTCGTATCCCAGGAAAGTTTACAAGGGATCATCGGATTTGTCCTTACTTGGTTCTCTTACCATCAAACTCACGTGAATACATATATCCCCTCTCTGATGGTATGCATAAAGTATGGGAAAGAAAGTGACATTTCGTATGATAAACCCTGCCCTCAACACAGTTATAGCAGTGTAACAACAACTATCTTACATTTCCCCTGAAAGTTTTTCAAAATTTATTCAACAGTCTTCTCATTCCTTTTTTAAGGTTCAAAAATATAAACTAATAAAACCCTTTTGCCACTTCTCCATCCATATGGTCTGTGACCAATACCAGTATAATACCAAAAAGAGATTCCTTTCTATACAATTGCATATTATATTGGTTATTTGTAACCCTCGCCTCAATCAGTCTTTATTCATATATATCTAGTCCTATTACCTAATGGAGCTATCAAATCCCCAGAAAACCATCAAAAGTTAGACCAAGATATTCAAAACCTATCTGCTCAAATGGCTGAGAAATTATCTTTACCATCCACCCTTTCAGAACCAGTATTCATTGATAACAAATTTGTTCTAGATGAGTCTGATAGTAATTGGAAATGGTGTATAGTGGAATATTTATGATGTGAAACCTTGGTACATACCTCTTCAATCTGCTTCTACATCTGTAATCATCGGACTCTAGCTCAATCTCCTATTGTTGCAACTTTTAGTGGATTGCGCAACAAAGTCCTTATTCGATTCTTAGTTGAAGAAGTCTTCAACAGAATTAACTCTCAGAGACCTTGGTTTGTTTGTGGATACTAATGGTTCTTAAAGTTGTTCCAACGGAGGGTTTCCCAGCAAATCATCAACTCTACTTTACTGAAGAACTAATATGGTTTATTCTGTGTAATATCCCTAAAGAATGTACCGAATTTGAAGATCTCCAGAAACTTACTTTCAAGATGGGAGAACTCATTGAAGCTCTATATCCTTAAGTTAATCATCCTTTAAAGAAGAATGTCAATGTGTGAGTCAGAATTCCAGTACTGAAAGCTTTACCAATAGGTATTCCCCTCTTCACCAGTGGAAGAACTCAACCATTCCTGATTGAGTGCAGATACATCAAATTTCCAAGATATTTATGCACTTCATGCCATGTGCTTGATCATAAAAATCATAACTGTCCATCTTGGAATTTAAAGCAGAAAGTAATTAAAGAAGTTGCGCCCTCTAGCAGTAAATATGTTCTCCCTGCTGTATCAAGACTCATGATGCCATCAGTACCAGAAAATAAACAAGTTGCTTCCACCTCCAGTGTAATCTTGGATACTGTCATGCAACAAACTGAAATTGCGCCAGATACTCAAGTAGAATCTATTGCTACTCCTATCTGCAATAAAGGAAAAGCTATGGATAGTGAGCAGAAGATGGATAATATCACTCAAAAGGGTTTATCAAACATGTTTCAAATGAGACCTTTCGTTAATCGATCCACAACTCTGAAGATTTTTGGTGTTGGACCGATTCAAAAAAACTCGACTCAGCAGAACAACGGTTTACCACCCAAAATGTCACTATTGAAGCTTCGATTACTGGCCCTGAACCAGTTATGAGTGGTCTGATTCGAACATCTAACATTTCAAGAAGATTCAAAACCGCTATTGTCCCAAGTACAACTCCGATTATCACTAGAGGATCTCTTATTTCAGCTGAGCAAGATGCTCTATCCAATCTCAAAAAGAAAATTAATCCTAGAGCTGATTTGAGAAAACATACTAGAGAAAACCCCAACTTAGCTAGTCTAGTGGTTATTCCATAAGAACAGGATAACTCAGAACCTGACTATGCTCAACTGTGTCCCCCCATTACCAAATTGGGGGAATTGCCTGCTGTCAACCTATCCAATTGTTCTATCGATACACAACCTTTGATTGATTCTTATGGGAGCTATAATGTACATGTTGATAATTCTCCAAACAACAATGGTGTCCGTAGTAATTATCATCTCAATGCTGCTACTTCTAGTCTCAATTCCACCCAAAATTCTTCTCTGAGCGGTGGTGCTACCAGTACTTCTCTTGGTGGTGGATCTGACTCCACCACTCAGGTAAATTCAACTCTCTCCCTCCCTTTAATTGATAATTCCAATAATACTATAAACTAATACCCTGTCAATAACATCAATATGATTGCTTGGAACATTAGAGGTCTTGGAAAAAAATCTGCAAATAAGGAGATTAGTTTACTATGTAAGAATGTTAACCTGATATCATCTTTCTCTCTGAGACAAAAATGAACAAAGATATGGCGGCTAGGAAGCTAAAAAACATGGGATTGTCCTACACTTTTAATGTATCTAGTGTCGGTAGAAGTGATGGTCTGGTCCTGGCTTGGAAAAAGGAAATTCAACTAAACATTGTTTCATCCAGTATGAGGGGCATCTATGTTACTTCCACTGACATCATCCATTCTAAAACTTGTCATATCCATTTTATGTATGGTGAATCCAATAGTAGTTTGAGACAAGCTTTCTGGGAACAACAATGTCAACATTCTAATGCCCTATTAGATGAACCTGTTTTTTTAGAGGTGATTTTAATGCTCTCTTAGGTACTGAAGATAAAAATGGTGGGCTAGAAGTTGATGATTCTGATTTCTCAAACCTTAGAAATTTATGTTATGTTTTTAACTTTCATGATCCTGGTTTTTCTGTCCCTAGATTTACTTGGTATAATATCGAACAAGGTCCTAATTTAATTCTTGAAAAGGTTAGATAGATGTCTCTTAAATCAAATTGTTGAATACCTTTGTCCCAAACTATGTGTTAATAATCTACCTAGAGACTCTTCTGATCACTGCCCCTTGCATATTGGTTTCAATTGTGGGGAAGTCTGTATGCCTAGACCTTTCCATTTTATGGCAATGTGGATTGAAGATCCCACTTGTAGAGATATCATTGCTGACTCTTGGTCTGTGAATGTTGTAGTCTCTCTTGCCTATAAATTAAAAGCTAAGCTTTTAAATACCAAAAGAGGTCTCAGAGACTGGAATAAATCTTCTTTTGGTAATATTCAAAACAATATATCTACCATTAGGAAAGATTTGGCTGAGGTTCAGATCTCAAATCCTACTGATACTAGTACTACCTCTAGACTCAAAGCTAGATTGGAATACCTCTACAACCTAGAGGAGCTTTATTTGAAGGACAAGTCCATGGAGGTTTGGCTCATGGAAGGTGACAGAAAATCACCATATTTCCATAGAGTTATCCTTTTTAGGAAGAAAATAAATATTATTAGCTGGATAAAAGATTCCACTAACACTATTCTAACCGATAGAGATAGTATTGGAACTTCTTTTATAAATTACTTCAAAAACCCGTATTCTTCCCATCCTTAACAATTCTATGATGAAATCTTTAGTGACCTCCCCATTAAGTTTTCTCCTGAAGACAACTCCCTTCCGAACTTACCTCTAACTGCAGAGGAAATTAAGAATGATGTCTTTCAAATTAAAGGGTGGTGGGGGGGGGGGGGGGGGGTGGGTGGTGGAAGGCTCCAGGCCCTTATGGTTTTACTGGTTTGTTTTACCAAAAAAATTGGGATATTGTGGGTGACGCTGTTATTGACATGACTCAAACTTGCTTTAGGACTGGTCACATTGCTAAGGTTTTTAATCATACCAATATAGCTCTCATCCCCAAAGTCCCCTTGCTGAACTTGTGTCTCAGTATAGAACAATAAGGCTTTGTAATTTCATTTATAAAATTCTTTCTAAAACTCTGGATAATAGACTAAAACCTTTTATAAATAATATTATCTCTCAAAACCAATGTGTCTTTGTTCCTAAGAGGAGTATTTCTGATAATATTCTGCTGGCTAATAAGGCTATATTTATTTTCAATCACCGTGACAAAATTGAAGGCATTGCTACCATTAAACTTGACATGTACAAAGCTTATGATAAGCTAGAATGGTCTTTTCTTGAAAGTGTCATGGATAGAATGGGTCTTTCAAACCACTGGATCAAGCTCATTAACCAGTGTGTTTCTATAGTTTCTTATTCTGTCCTTCTCAATGGTAGCCTAACAAGTTATATTCAACCTAAAAGAGGCCTTAGACAGGGGGACCCTCTTTCCCCCTATCTCTACATCATCTTCTCTGAAACTCTTTCCTCTTACATTGATAGCCTTCAAAAGAAAGGGATCTTATAAGGCATCAAGGTTTGTAAAGATGCTTCTGAAATGACACATTTGTTGTTTGCTGATGATTCTCTTTTATTTTCTAAAGCTGCTATCAAAAAAATTCAAATTATCAAAGATTACCTTCAAAAATATTGTCTAGCTTCTGGACAAGAAATAAACTTTGATAAATCTATTATCTTATTCAGTAGGAAAATTCCTGAACATAAGAAAGTTCTTTTGGCTAACATTCTACAAATCAATAGTAGAGACTTGGGAGAAAAATATCTTGGCGCTCCTACTGTGTTTCAAGCTTCTAAAATTCAAACTCATATGGGTATTCTCCTAGATGTGGATGCCAGAATCACTATCTGTCTACACAAGCTCCTGTCTCAAGCTGCTAGAACTACTTTGATTAAACATATTGCCCAGGCTATCCCCCTTTTTCAAATGGGAGCCTTTCTTATTCCTAAACATCTTTGTTAGCAGATGGACTTCCACTTTTGTAAATTCTGGTGGGAGAAACCTTAGATCCTAAGACAGAAAACTGCATCTTCTAGAATGGGATATTCTCTGTACCCCTAAGGCTGAAGGTGACCTTGGTTTTAGAAAGGCTGAGCTTAACAACGGGCTATGCTATCTAGGAATGCGTGGAGGATTCTAGAGAATCCTACTTATCTGCTAGCTACTGTTCTCAAAGCTAAATATTTTCCTACTACTGATTTTTTGAATGCCAAGTGTACTGGTAAATGTTCTTGGACTTGGAAGTGTTTGCATGCCATAAAAGAACTATTAAGCCTTTTATATCCTGGATTGTAGGGTATGGTCAACTTATTGACCCATGGTGTGATAAATGGATCCCATCCTTGGGATCTGCCACACCCAACCCTCTAGTCCCACCTGACCCTAGTGTCAAAGTTTCTTATTTCATTGATCCACATACCAGAACCTGGAATTTTTCCAGACTTAACACCCATTTTGATAGTGCTTCTATTAAGAAAATTGTCACTATTACCTTAAGCCAGCTTTGCACTCTTGACAGGAGGGCTTGGGATCTTTCAAAGAATGGCAAGTTTTCTTCAAAATATTCCTATATGAGACTTAGAGGTCTTAGACCTTCCCCATGTAAAAACTTTTGATGCACATTTGGAAAATCAGGGTTCCCTACAGAATCCAAGTCTTCACGTGGAAAGATGCTAGAAATGCTCTCCCTGCTAGAACTATCTTGCATACCAGAATGCTTATGCATAATGTTGAATGTGCTAGGTGTTATGATCCTCAAGAATTTATTTTACATGCTTTGGTTCTCTGCCCTTTTGCTAGTCGTGTTCAGTTTCTTTCTGACTTCTGCATTAACTCTCTGTTTTTTAAAATAAATCCTTCATTGAGTGGTTATTGTTTTGGCTAATTGATCCTTTGTCTAGACTCCCTAATGAATCCCAATGTCTTTTCGTTGTCATTTTGTGGTCTCTCCGTGGACTAGTAGGAATAACCTAATTTTTCAAAACATTCAGGAAAACCACACTATTGTCCTTGTAAAAGATAGAGTCATGCTTTTAACTAGAAAAACCTACCTCACTGTCTTTCCTACTACTCATGTACACCTATGTGACAAATGGATCCCTCCCCCCTGTTGGATGGATAAAATATAATATTGATGGTGCTTCTGATGACATTTCTGGAGATAATGGTGCAGGATATGTAATAAAAGACTTCTCAAATAAAGCTTCCTTTTGTGCTTCCCTGGTCTTTGATGTATTGTCTGCTGAAGAAGCTGAGACCAGAGCTATTTGGGCAGTCATGAAGAAAGCCTTGGAGCAACAGTTAACTCATGTCATTGTGGAAAGTGATGCGAAGACTCTGATCGACCAATTTTCAGCTGGCCAGTTCGATGGAGATTCGCATACGGATGCTATTTTCAAAGACATTCAGTTTTTCTCTTCTAAATTAGTAGCTTGTATCTTTAGTTTCCAACCGCGTGTATGTAATTCGGTAGCTCATGAGCTAGATCAATGGGAAAAAACAAACAATGTCTCTATGTACTGGTCTATGCCTCCTGTTTGGCTTTTACCAACAGTTAAAGGGGATCATTAGCCTTGTTGAAGGCCTTCGCTTAAAAAAAAAAATTGTGACGGAATTCTCTGTATCTTTGTTTTTCCTTGGTACTGGGTGATCACAACGAGTCGCACTTTACGAGAATAAAGAGGACCTAAGCTAACACATGCAAATATTCTCTAAAAGTTATTTCCACTGTCCACTATATTGATGCTCATCTTTATTGATAAGCACAATTGTACAACATTTTATACCATATTTATATTAGTTAGGACTCCGTATTTTGAATAATGACATTATTTTAGTGCTTTTCTAGAAAGTACAAAAGAATTTAATCTTCCAGAGGAAAATGAACACAAATGGCGTTTGCGGCAAAAAAAAAAATCACCAAACTAGCTCATGGAACCAAGATGAGAAGTTTTTTTTTTTTCTGCCACTTGATTTACTGGATACTACCACAGAAGTTAATAGGTATTAGCACCACTAAGAATACCTTACCGCATAAAAGAAAGTTCATTCCTTATGAGCCACAGGGAACCCACTCAGGTGCCAAGTTTACGAAGAAAGCAAACAAGGTGGACAAATACCAGAAGTGCAATGGAGGTAAGAAAAATAAGAGTGGACGTGTCACGTGGCCTATCTATCCATCACATCTTTGCGGATTGGTCAAGGCAACATTCTTTGCCAAATAAATGGAAGTTGTGAGAGAGGGTTGGTGCAGGTGATGGTGTCCGTCTGGCAGTCTTCAGCCATGAATAAAGTTGGAACCAATCTCCAAGAAGTAATGATTTCATGCAACGTTGGCTTAGAAATGTTGTTGAATGTATGAACAGTTTCCGACAGTGGACATACTGCTGGACTAAGTTTCCCAACCATGAGTTTGTTGGGTACTGCCTAAGCTGGTTCAGTAGGAGGTGTTGTCGGCGAGTCAAGAAGCTATCTCAGTAAATCGCGCAATGGATAATTATGGGGTTCAGGTTGAGCTGGTTGTATGCATTCGGTGGTGATGTCTTTTTCTAAAGTTTCATTGGGTTCTGTCCAAAATGGTTTTCGCTAAACGGTGGCTGTATGAGAAATCTTAGACCAAATGAAGAAGAGATCAAGCTTGACTGTGACTGTTAGTATTAATCCATAGCACTACAGATATCGGAGCTGTGAAGACTTAATTGGCGAGTATGCTACGCTGGAGTTGCATGGTCAGGCAAGTACGTGAATGGAAGATGGATGAGTTAGTTCTATGGCGTTGTGTTCGAATGATACGGTGGTCTGAAATGTGTCGGAGTTGGGAGAATGATTTAATCCGTTGCAAGGGTTATTGACGAAACTGTGACGTTCAGTTGGATTGAGTTGCTTGCAGAGTTGCAGCTTAAAAAGACGTGTGAGAAAATGAAGGGTTGAAAAGAAGTTTGCTGCCAGAGTCTCGACTTGCAAGTACAGGCCAAACACGGAGCTGGTGGTGCGAGTTTGAGATGGATGTGGGATTCAAGGAATTTTGGTCCGAGCAAGAAGAAGTTGGCAGCAGTGATTGGCTGATGCGGGTAAGCTATTGGCCAGACTTCGGTGTGGGACCTGGATATGGAGTTTGGAAAGTGGAATCGTTAAGTGGACTGGGCCTTGAGAAATAATTATGTTAGGTCTTTTCGATTCTTCTCAGCACATATATGCCTGGGCAGAAAGAAGAAAGGGAGGAGGCTGCGGCTGGGAGCCGACGACAGCGGCAAAGGCATTCTATGGTTTGGAGTTTCATTTTCTCCCATTGGATTTCAATTAGCTAAGGATTGATTCATATTTGTTTATGGTTTTTAAGAAATCCATAATTAGCTAATTCCATATTAGAGTTTAGGTAGAAATCAATTTCATTGTGTAAACTCTACATTTACATGTTTAATAATGATATGATTGATTAGTATTTTTTTTTCATATAGCTTGGTATTTAATTGCTCATGTGATTTTCTTGATTACTTATGCTCTTCAATTGATATTTCGTGCTTCGGTTAAATCCCTTGACGTGGTATGCTTTATGATTGACAGGTAATGCTTTAGAATCACTACCTTTGAAGCGAAGAAAATTACAGCGGAGAAACAATATTTGAAATGCATGGAATAGGTTTTTAAAGATTAGTAGAATTTGCATAATTAATTGGTGGAAACCGAAAATCCTAACAACCTTCTATCATTCTGTTTATCGTTAAAATTATTTATTATTTCGCTTTATTCTGAATTCTTGAAAACCGTTAAAACTTTGCCAATTTGGTTATTTGTTTTTTGGTATTAGCCAGTAATAGTATTTGCACACTCCTCGTGGGAACGACTTGTACTTTCCATTATTCTACTAATTAGACACTGTGCACTTGCAATAATTTATTGTAGGTTTCCCAACCTATCATTTATGCACTTACAACACAAGAATATCTCTAAGTTAAGGTTGATATTTTATATCTCTGTAAGATTGGAATACATTATAATCCCTGTATAATAACAATGTCGGGACCGATAAAATTTATCAATTTATCGCGATATTAAATAATCGCATAAATTAATAATTATTAAATTATATATTAATTAATTAATCAAAATATTTTTTAAATTCTAAAAAAAAAAATAATCAACAAGATGAACCAATACACCTTATTCCATTAAATTGTTTTCGTCATTGTAACATTCGTTCAATGGATGACAATGTATTAAAGAATCCAAGTGAAGCGTTAGGTAATAAAGGAACTAGATAATTGAAAATTTAATCAATGGATTGAATTATCACAGTGGAATCGATGTTGAATTAACTGAGAGTAGCACGGGAAAATACGGAAGTGATGATGTGAAAGTCGGAGATGAAAGTGTAGTTACAGAGCCACCTTCCCGTAAAGAAGCTATCAAAGCTGCAAAGGTATTGAATAGGTTTTTATTGCATCAGGAAACGACAACACCAACTCTTTTAAGGTTAAGAAAAATCCAAGTTGAAATTCAATGTGACATCAATTTTAAGAAAAACCAAGTCACAATTGAATCATTCCTTACCAAATTAGCATAAATGTAAAACTAAATTTATATAAATTGGAGAGTTATTAATTTATATATTCGAAGGGACCTATAGAAAGCTAAAAAAAGTTATTATTTTATAAAATTAGCGAATTATTAATTTAACACGTTGGTCCCGATTCAGGACCGGCAAAATTTATTAATTCATCACGGATTAAGTTATAGGAGTTCTATCGTATATGGCGATTTAACTGCTTACTGAGTAGTTCATTGTGGATATAAAATACCGCTCAACCAATAAGAACGCGAGAAAATCATTACTCAAAGGCGAAAGTAACAAGTCCATTACAACATTACTGACGAGCTCAATGACGTCACAAGAATCACACTTAACATGTGAAGTCCAACGCGATGATAACACAGGCGCAATAGTATCACTCCCATAAGATCCGAATTAAGGAGCTTTATTAGATGTCCTCCATTATGTAACCTCCTACAAAAGGAACCAGAGGCCATTGTAGGAAAGGGAGACCTTTTTGAGAGTTTGTGAGGGGAATTTAAGAGAGAAAGTTATTTTTTTCCAAGTTAGGGTTTTCTCATATTGCATTTATATCTTTTCATGTTCTTTATAGAATTAACTTAGAGATTCTTCCACCATGTCTTAGATCTATTTGATAATATCACTTGGATGTAGTTGTGGAATTATCCGCAACTACATTTTGGCGCTAGAAATCAGCTCAGATGAGTAAGAGGAGTGTTCCTCACCTGTGAAGTTTTCCAAAAGGGTTTGAAAATAGTTTGTTTAATTTCAAAGATTTAAAGTTTGTTCTTTGTTTCGACAGGTTTGGATGGTTCTTTGGTTTCTAGATCTACGAAGAAACAGTTTTGGATGGTTCCTCACTTGTTAGGTTCTCAAAATGGTTTAGAACAATCGTTTATTTAGTCTCTCCCTGTTTCTAGCGCCAAAATATGACATGCGTTTCTATTTCCCCTAGGACAATGTGCTTGATGATTTCTCCCTTTGGTTTGGTTATCGACATTGTTGAAGTCGTGGATGTTGTACGTTGGTCGGGTTAGCTCCGCATCGTTGTGCCCCATCCTCTTGAAGGTATGGTAGAATAATATGTCTATTGAGCTCCCTGTATCTATCAAGCTTATCTACCGCCTAGTCTTATGATTGTTTCGTATTTTTCTTTTTGACTTTGAAGTTCGCCTTGCAATTAATGTGACAACTAATGTATAGTATATTTTATTGGATTTATCCAATGGAACTAAAGTCAGATGTTATTAAATGTTTCTCTCATTTTAAAACTTCTATGAAACTTCAATTATCATCAAAGTTTTTAGCTTTTCAAGTTGATGGTGCAGCTGAACTTGTTAAAGGTCCTTTAAACATTTGTTGGAGTCTAGTGGAATATTTATCAGAATTTCTTGTCCAAAAACCTCAGAGCAGAATGGTCTTACTGAAAGGAAGCATAGGCATATTACTGAAATGGGAAATTCTTTATTGTTTGCACATTTCCCAAAAGAAATGTGATATGATGCTTATCTTACATCAACTTATTTGATCAATAGAACTCCATCTAAAATTTTGAATTTTAAATCTCCCTTTGAAGTGTTGTTTGGTGTTGTTCCAGACCATTCTCTATTGAAAGTTTTTGGCACTATATGTTATCCTCATCTTGCTCACTCAAGAGATGATAAACTGTCTCCCAAATCAATTAAACGTGTTTTTCTTGGATATAGTCCTTTACATAAGGGTTATAAGTGCTATAATCCAGTTTCAAAGAAATTTTATGGTTTAAGACATGTTATTTTTGATGAAAATCATTTTTATTTTCAATCTTTTGTAGTTGATTCATCTGTTTTATCTGATTCACATTTAGGATCTGTACGCCTTTGGCTTTCTTCTCGTGCATCTTCTGCAGTAAACGTTATTCGCTTCTTTTTCCACTCTTTTAAAGACGAGCTTTTTTCTATAGTCATCACATTCTATTTGAGCATTTGCCAGTTCTTTTTGGGCCTTGGAGAGTTCAGACTTCAACTTATTTATAGCATAGTGGTGGGATTCGTCAGATACTGCAAAGATGCGGAGATTTTGTTAGAGCACTGCGCGGTCGAACTCGCAAGTATTGCTATCTCAAGCATGTTTGTCAAGTTTATTTTCCGAAACTATAAGTCTTGATTTCTAGTCTACTTATACCTAAGTCTTAGATTAGGATAGAAAGTGTAGTTGAGCTTTAGACTTCACGGCGTTCATTGATTGAAGACGAAGTACTACTAAGGGGAGCTTGTGGAACTTCATCAACAAAAGGTATATGGATACTTGAACTCATCTATCACTCAAAAGTCTATCTAATCTATCTCCTATTTGAGACAAAAGTCGTATAGCTATATAAACTTAGATTATACACATTTGATATTTCGAGCTGAGTTTAACTCGCTTACATATTTCTCGAAATATATGTTGGTAAGCTTTTGCTTTAACCAAGTTTATCTTATATTCTTGACGAAAGTCAAAATATGATCATGTGAAAATCGCCTGGTAATATCTTACATGATTTGTGTGAGACAGTCATCTGATGCAGACTCAGAATGTTTCGTATTGATCAATCGATCACTTGAAAATTGCTTTGAAGCTAATAGTTTGTGTGAGACAGCTATTGTCCTCTTCTAAGAGTGTTTCAATGATTTAAATGAGAGTTTAAAACAATTAACCATGATTGGATATAGGACAGTATGAGTACTTGTATGCTAACTGTTGCAAGTTATTCCAAGTCCTGGAACCATAGTATGCATACCCGTATGCGTACTGGTTGGTTTAATGAAAGTACGAGAACTTAGTATGCATACCCTTATGCGTAATGGCGCAAGTTCAAATCCGGGAATTTAACTGAGTTTGGAAGCACGCGTACCCGTTTGCATACTGGCAAACCCGAACTAAGTCCGACCACTTAGGTATGCGTACCCGTTTGCATACTTGAGTAGGTTATGTTCTAAAATCAGTTTGTTCATGAACTAATACATTTATAAATTAAGGAATGAAATCTTTTGCAAATTGTGGCTATAATATTCATGAATTGATTCGAATGAATCAAAATCGATTTTTCTTCAATTGTGTCTTGTATACTTCTATGAGAATATAAACAATTGAACAACTTTATAACCAGTTTCATTTGAGTCATTTGAACTAGTTGTGTTAAGATGAACAAGGTTGATATGAAAGTTTTCATATGGCTAACTTTGGTTAACTATTGTTGAGCCAACAAGGTGTACACATTTAGGTACGGTTACCCATATCTAAATGAAGTCACTTTTCATTTGTGTGTAACAATCTAAGTTCGGTCTAACGATTGAAAGATATTAGCTTGAGTCTAATCAGGTTTTCATATAACGGTGAATATTCAATGTATTGTTACCAAGGTAACATTGATTGCAAACCCTGATTTGAAGACTTGATAAGGGAGAACTCTAGCAACTAGGAAACATAATCCCCACATCTCCTGTGAGTAACTAGTTGTGACTAGAGTCGATTCTCCTTTAACCTAGGTTTTTCCTAAAACCATTATAGGTTAATGACTTAAAGACTTCATTGGGATTGTGAAGCCAGACCCAAATATTTTCTCTGTAGTTGCGTGTTCTGATCTTGCTTTGTTCTATTGTATTGAGTATTATATTCTATATGATTTTCTCGAGATTTAATATCTGATATGCAAGATAAAAAGTAGTCACAAACATCTTTGTCTCATCGTTTGTAATTCCAAAATATATATCTTGTTTCGCTACCATACAATTAAGATTATTGTGAAGTGATTGATACTACTCGGCTGTTCTTCGGGAATATAAATCCGGTGTATCAATTGGTTACTGTTCACCTCGATTTATCAAAAGACGAAACAAAACTCATAGGTATTTCTGTGGGAGACAAATTTATCTATTCAGTAGACTTTTATGTGTGAGACGGATTGGTTTATCAAGTCTCCGACTTTGGGTCGTAGCAACTCTTAGTTGTGGGTGATATCAGCTAAGGAAATCAAGTGCGTAGAGTCCTGCTGGGATTCAGAGGTGTAAGGAACGCGATTGTATCTTGATCAGTGTAAGATTGGTTGGGGATCAACTACATTCCATTCCGAAGTTAACTTGGAGTAGGCTAGTGTCTTTAGATGCTTAATACAGTGTGGTGTTCAAATCTGGACTAGGTTGAGATATATTTCCTCGTTAACAAAACTTCTGGTGTCTGTGTTATTTCTTTTCCGCATTATATTTGTTTATATAATTGAAATATCACAGGTTATGCGTAAGTTCAATCAATTGTGAATCCGACCATTGGTTGTTGATTGAACTGATTGACACTTGGATATTGGTTTTTGATACCGTCCAAGTTGTTTCTTATGTTAATCATGCTCATGGAATTCTATCTGTTTTATTTGCTGATTACATTAAGAAACAGAGATATAACTCTTGGATATATTTCTTGATTGAGATCGCTTTGTTAGTTGGTGCTCTCAGAATTATATTGGAGTTAGTCCATACAGATTTCCTAAACGAAATATTGGGTGAGGTTGTTAGACCCCCGCTTTTTCAGATTTGAATTAAAATCAAGGGCGATAAAATGACAAGCAAATAAAGAGAATCGGAACTGAGGCAGAAGCTAAGGCAACCAGCCTGATGTGACTACCTTCCTTCTGAGCAGTAAGATGGTGGAACAGAGCAAGTTTACTATTTTCAAATCCCTACATGCACTTATCGAATTTAGTCACTAACTAAACCCTGAAGGCGAGATATGATCTTCTGTTCGCACTCGGAAAGAGAATCGTACTCCTTCACTAGATTATCATATGAAGACTTTAACTGCTTATGCTCCTCCAAGAGTTGGTTCCTATTTACAATAACCTTTATCTTACTCTGAATAATTCTTTCGTTCTCATAATTTATCTTTTTCACCTCTTCATCACGCTGACTCTTCAAGGAGCGACGAGATTCCTCTTGAACAGTGCAAGTCTGCTGCAACTTCAGATTCTGGCGAGTAAACATCGCCTTCTCATTCGCGAATGAGCGTTTTTCATCAGCAAGAGTTCGATTTTCATCTGATAGGGTTCAGTTTCTCACATCAGAACTATATAATAACCCAGAAAGATTGTTTACTTGAGAGCCGAGAAAATCATCTTGATTATAGAGACACAAATTCTCAGTTTTTGGATTATCAATTTGGTCTAACAAATACGAGTGGTTATTGACTAATTGATCGAATTGACTCTGCAACCTCTCATTCTCAACGCGGGCATCCTCAGGAGAGTATTGGTATTCATACCTTTCCATGGCGCTCTTCCGGTTTAAAGCTTTACATATATGCGGACAATTTATGAATTGAAGGCGAGAGTAGAGTAAAATAAACAATACAAGCGAAAGAAGAGTGTGTTAACTCGGAGCTCTTGGTTCTTAGTACGCAGTTCCTCGGCTGCGGTAGTTTCGGACAAAAGATCTCCATTAAGAACAACCACTTCGCCCTGTAGCTTGGAGACTTGATGAGATAGATCTTTGATAATGTGGTTAGACTCATAAATTCAGTTTGTATCAGGCGGAGACGAGATTCCTAAGAGGATGCAACAAGAAAAGGTAAGGAAATGATAAAGCGGAAAATACAGCAGAGGAAATGAGAAACACATACCAAGCGATCAAGGGAAAGATGGATGCTTGGGTCTAGATTGGAGAAAATCTCACATCTGGCTGACTCTTCGGGTGGAGAATCGTATAGAAACTTTGTGAGAATACCGCAAACATTAGATAGATAAGGATAATTGCTAGACGAACCAACGGCTGTACAAATCTTCAACATTGAATCAACCCGGAACTAGTATCCACCAAAACATTTCTTCCAGTGAGAGAAGCCTCGTTAACCAACTGAATGGACGGTGCGACCGTAATAGTGTCTCGCGGAAAACCCGGAATAGTGTCAGTGGATCTGGAGAATACGAAAAGACAGGGTTGATACGATAGGTTAAGACTTCTCTTATCGCCGTTTCTTCCAGAAGATCAATACGAGAAGAGGCAAAATGTGGATACAAAATACCGCTCAACGAATAAGAATGCGAGAAAATCATTACTCAAAGGTGAAAGTAACAAGTCCATTATGTCATTACTGACGAGCGCAATGACGTCACAAGAATCACACTTTAACACAGGCGTGATAGTATCGCTCTCTCAAATCCGAATTAAGGGGCTTTATTACTTTTCCTGCACTCTGTAACCTCCTATAAAAGGAACCTGAGACCATCATAGAAAAGGGAGACCTTTTTGAGAGTTTGTGAGAGAAATTTAAGAGAGAGAAAATTATTTGTTTTCCAAGTTAGGGTTTTTTCAAATTGCATTTGTATTTGTTCATGTTCTTAATAGAATTAACTTAGAGATTCTTCCACCATGTCTTAGATTTATTTGATAATATCACTTGGATGTGGTGGTGGGATTATCCGTAACTACATTCATTTTCTGGCAAGGCACATTTGACAGCTCTAATCTTGACTTCGCATGGTAACTCGGTTCAAATTTTAGATTGAAAGCTTTATTCGTTAGAGAACATGAAGGAATTTATCCAAAGAAGATTAAACAGCGATGTTACAACTTTATTGTCACTGAAATTTTAGTATACAGGATAATGATGCCTTTAGGATCAACAAGAATATATCCAGTACAAACATTTCCAGCTCTACTGCGTGTGATTAACGCTGGCGATATTTTCACGGCACGGTTTGAAATTTGTTATATATATACATAGCAATTAGTGTCATATTTCACTACGATATAGTTACTACTCTTAGATACTAGGATGTCAGCACGTTATGTACAGCCAGTTCGGTCTGAAAAGCCAATTACCATACTTAGCATCGATGGAGGTGGAGTCCGTGGAATTATACCTGCAACAATACTTGCGTTCCTTGAATCCGAACTTCAGGTACTCAAAAAAAAAAACACCCCCACATATTCAAGGTTTTCCTTGCCTACATAAAAATGATTACTCCAACTTTCCTTCAAAATGGAATTATATCTACGGGTTCTACTTCTTCTACAGTATGGTTAATTTTGATTGGAATGAAATTCAAAATATTTGTAATATTCTTACATTTGTTTTAACAAAACAGAAACTCGATGGAAAAGAAGCAAGAATTGCTGATTACTTTGACTTGATAGCCGGCACAAGTACAGGAAGCCTTGTAACAGCAATGCTATCGACTCCCAAGGAAAACAATCGCCCACTATATGCTGCAAAAGACATCTGCCCTTTCTACTTCGGTGAGTGCCCAAAGATATTTTGTGAAGAATCAAAAGTGCATAGGCAAGCTACTAAACGGTACAAATTCCCTTGGTCTGACGATCCAAACTGGCTATCAGAAGTGACATGGAAAAAGATTGCCAGTACAGCATATGTATCGGTCAAATATTTCATGGCGTGGTTACCCACAGTGGTGTTTCATCCTAAATATGACGGAAAATACTTACGGATGATAACGAAGGACATTCTTGGAGGAAGAAAACTGAACGAAACGTTGACGAATGTGCTAATCACGAGTTTTGATATTAAACTTCTCCATCCGATCATTTTCTCCTCTTTTCAGGTCCGTTCGTCCGTTAACATTCTCGACTTTTCATTCTTTCTTCATTTTACTCCTCCCTAAAGTTGTTCACAAATGCAGGCAAAGAGATGCCACCAAGGTCGTATTGCTCTCTGACGTAGTAATTAGCTCATCAGCAGCACCTTATTTTCTCCCCCCACATTTTTTCCGTACCAACACGGCCATATACAACCTCGTTGATGGCGGGGTTGCAGCTAATAATCCTGTAAGTTTTAACAAATTTTATCTAATAGATACTTATGATGCTAGTTTACTAAATCAATTTAACTAATTGAATTTTTCGCAATAATTGCACAGACATTGCTTGCAATACGTGAAGCGACAAAGATAAATGGTAACCAGCAAAACTCATATTATAGTTCTCAAGATTATAGCAAGTACCTAGTTTTGTCTTTAGGCACCGGGTCTGCCAAAAGACAAGGATATGAAGTACAAAAGAGCCAGTGGGGTTTACTTGATTGGTTTGCTAGTGATAAAGGCACTCCTCCATTACTTGATGTCTTCTGTAATGCCATGGATGATATGGTTGATATTTACTTGTCCTTGATCTTCCCAACCCATCTTAACTGTAGCCGAAACTATCTCCGAATCCAGGTACAGTAAGTCAGTATTTTACACATGTATTCAATTCCCATATTCGGTTAAATCAAACAAAAGGTTCCACAAAATGTGATTCAGTACAAACTTTGACAGCGTTATGACAAATATATGTGAACTGAGGCAGGATGACAACATGAAGGCTAATGAAACCTCAACAGATGATTCAAGCATGGAAAATATGTTGAGGTTAGAGAGGATTGGAAAAGCTCTCTTGGAGAAACGAGTTTCAATGACAAACTTGGACACTGGTTTACAAGAACCTGTCCAAGGGGCACGTTCTAATAAAGATGCCTTAATCGAGTAAATTTTCTAACTCAATTTTAACTTCTATCCTTATTGCTCATTAGTTTCCTTCCTTTCTCAACAAGTAATGCATTATAAAAAAAAGATTGAAGCAGTGCATTATAAAATGATGGACAACAGTACATTTAAGTTTTTTTTAATTTACTTCAATCTATATTATTATGCAGATTTTCTGGAAGATTATCAGCAGAAAGGCGACGACGAATGGCCACTGTTAACTATTGATATGTTCGACAGCAACATTAAGAAACCCCAATTATGGAGAGTTTTGGACATTATATATGTCATTATAGGAACCGTACGTCACTGACTCTACCCTAGCAGCCTAGCTAGCTAGCAGTCACCTTACAAAGATAAATAATGCCGTCAAATTGCATTATGTTGTAGGGGAGGATGTTGTCACACCTCTTGAACCTCCACTGACACTATCTAGTTACCATCAAATCAGTCTGAAAGTGTAATTAGGTTTCCTCTTCAGTTATATCCTCATTTTCAAAAAAAGAAACCTTCTTCTGCTGTTGGTGTGGTTGATAAAGTTTTGATAAGGTTTCTTCTTCTGTTGTAAGTGTCGTGTCTTTCTCGGTCTCTTGCAAGAACAAGCACACAACGGTGATGTCATCCACTTTCGAAGAAGGGTAATAACGTTTCCATGCTACAGTGGCTGCTTGCACAATTGTTTGTGCTGCCTCTTCCTTGTTCTTCACCGCCCATATAATTGATGAAACCTCCTCGTTACTAAGGACATCCCACACCTGCAAAAAAAATAAAAAATAAAGTCACATACACAAATTAAAAAAAAAAATGCGAATGAACGCCCAGCTGAGGCAGTTAAAGAATTGCAGTTATCAGAGTAATGGAATCCAGCCAGCTTACTCCATCAGTGGCAAGAACAAGAAACTGATCTTGTATGGTTAAACGCTGGTGTGTTATCTGAGGGATTGCAATTACGCCGTAATCCTTGAGATAGAAGTCTCCAAAAGCTCGTGTCATAGCAAGGCTCATGTACTCCGCGGAGGCTGACCAAACACGATGAACATTTGGTTCATCCTTATTCGGGATAGTCCTTCCCCCGCATTTTCTTATTCTTTCTGCTTCCTCTGCTCAAGCAACAGATTCAAACCAATCATAAACACTATATATGAGTACCTAATATTTGAAATCATAATGAAAAAGAGAGATGTGAATAGAGTTGTGGAGATGACTTACTTGGCAAGTCAGGTTTCTGATCAACAGTTAATTGTACAGCTTTCAGCTCACCATTCTCTGAAAGGGTTCCCATTATTGCCCTTGAATCTCCAAGATTAGCTATTAAAAGATCTTGATCCTGCTCATTAAGTCAACTTCATAAGTTTCTGCATTCTTGAAATGAGAAGGTCTAGTTGCATACTTCAAATTAACAAAAAAAATATTCTTTAAGATTACCTGCTTTAACAAGGTAACTGCAGTAGTCCCACTGCATGAACAATCGAAGTCCTTCTGAAGCTTAAGTTCTCTATCCATAACCTTGAAAGCACCAACACATTCTCTTCTCCATTCGTTAGGCATGTAAGTACTTACTAATTCACTCTCCCCTTCAAACATTCTATAACCCTCTTGCTCTAACAAGAGTTTTGGTAATCTATTTACTACTAATCTACTCCCTTTATGACCATTTACTCCATGCCCATCAAATACTCCAAAGAATTACCCTCCTCCCTTGCCAAATTTCTACAAAACCGAAAAAACCAATATCTGTTAACAAATTATATATAATCTTCAAAATTTGAAGTTTTAGAGATAGAGGGGGAGAGAAAGAGAGACCTTATAAAAGAGTGCAGAATCTTGGTTAACTTCATTGGTACCTTGTTGTGAAAAAACAGAAACCAATGTATTTGATACCTTATGAGATGTATTAGAATTATTATCTTCAATGATTAATACATTTTTTTCATTTTCATTCGTCTTTTGGATCTGTGGAGATGGACCTGATATACACATACCCATACTAATCTATGTGATCAGTTCTAAGAAGATATTGTGAAGTTTTGCTCAACCTTCTTCCCCTCTTTCTCTAAAAGAAGTGGAAATTATAGTAACTTGCAAGAAGTTGAGCATTAGTGCTTGCATCAGCAACTAAAAGGATATTCGATTCTGGAAGCAGTAGTTTACTTAGAACTAGCTCAGGGTCGTCTATGAAAGTTGAAATAACCCAGTTCCAAACTTTTTTAATGACCAAAATGTCAATTTGTTTAGTAGCCCAAGAATCATCAAGCAGGCAATTAGTTACAAAGTCAACTTTCTTTAATAAGAGCTTCCATCAAAGCAAGCTGTTGATAAGACCTTATCAGATGCATAAACTTGCATTTTTGGCTCTTGTTCAGTATCAAAGTGTACCTTTTTCATATGCATACAAGACTTCACCCGTACAAAGTTATTATACAGTGGAGGATGAGGGCCGATTCGCAGAGGGCCGAAGATGATGTTGATGCAATCCAGTAAATTGTGGAGAGAGTCCCGTATTTTAGGTTCCCCATGTCCCGCACCCATTATCTATATCAAGGAAAATTGGAACCTTGTGATTGTAATTCTGTCATGAATGGATCTGAATTAAGCATATACGCCATGGCGCGCGATATGACATCATTTGCTGATAAGAGAAACTAAGACTAAACATATTTTAAGCTCCTAACTTCAAATCATTAACAAAAGTTAGAAGACAAGTTGAGATTAAGACTTAAGTACTCATCGAGCACATAAGCATTACAAAGTTGAAGACAAAGAAACAAATCTTCCAAATATCTTTTTGTTTATTGGAGTGGTACCAAAGAAAAAAATGGGCAACTTCTTTAATTAAATTTGTTTATAAATTAACCCTTTCTTGTAACTAATCTAACTTTGGTACCATTGTACGTAGCTATATACGTAGTCTAATCTGATGATATAGACTAACTATATACTACCAGAACTATATATAAGTAGCTATACTAATTAACTGCTTTTCTGTAGCTTTACTTTACAAAGGGAATACGAAGAGTCATATGCATATACTACTATTAATTAAGTATATAGTTGTTGGGGAGAAAAAAAGGCACTTCATTTCTATCTTAAAGTTGTTACTGTACAACAAACTGAACAACTCCTTTTATAGGGGTAAAAGCATGATGAATTAGAATCTTGATAAAACACGTACATAGGCCGGTGTCATTGATATATTTGGACACCTGTCTTTATGGTGAGTCAGCCACATCAATAGACATATCACATAACATTCTCCCTTGGATGACCACCATTCTATATATGTTGTCTCATTAATACTTTGCCAGAAAAATCCAACCGGGACAAAAACTTGAACGATGGAAGCTTGCTTACGTAACACTCCCCCTTGGGCCACCATTTCTAAGAACGTTGTCTCGTTAAAACCTTACCGGTAAAACCCAGTGGGACAAAACCCGGACGAAGGAAAAAGAGTACAACAAAAATCTTAGAACGGTGTTGGACACGCGTATGCTGCCTCGTTAAAACCTTGACAAGGAAAACCCAGTGGGACAAAAACCTTGGCGAAGGAAAAAGAGTACAGCGCGTTATAGTCCAAAACTCCCCCTGAACAAAACCTCCGTTAATTTGTCTGCTTGTACATGTGGCGCATTCCGATTCCATATACCAACTTCCGAAAAACTTTAGTCGACAGAGACTTGGTGAATAGATCAGCATAATTCTCACAAGATTGTATCTTCTGGATATCAATCTCCTTATTTTTCTGAAGGTGGTGAGAATAAAATAACTTCGGTGAAATGTTCTTTACTCTATCACCCTTGATGTAGCCTTCTTTCATTTTTGCTATGCACGCCGAGTTGTCTTCACAAATTGTCGTTGGTACAATAGTTATGGAAGTCAGACCGCAAGAGCTTCTGATGTGTTCGATTAATGACCGCAACCATACACATTCTCTACTTGTTTCATGGAGAGCAATTATCTCGGAGTGATTCGAGGAAGTCGCTGGGATGCTCTGCTTACAGGAACGCCATGAGATTGCAGTACCGCCAATGGTAAAAGCGTACCCTGTCTGAGAGATTCCTTTGTGCGGATCTGATAGATATCCAGCATCCGTATATCCTGTTATTTGTGGATAGTGTAAAGAATCTTTCGAGTAGAATAAACCCATGTCAGTAGTACCACGAAGGTAACGGAAAATCTATTTTACCCCTGTCCAATGTCTTTTTGTTGGCGCAGAACTATACCTGGCTAATAAATTTACTGCAAAAGAAATATCGGGCCTGGTACATTAAGCTAAATATAATAAAGCCCCAATTGCACTTAAGTATGGTACTTCCGGACCAAGAAGTGTTTCATCCTCCTCTTTAGGACGAAATGGATATCTTTTGGGATCAAGGGATCTTACAACCATTGGGGTGCTAAGCGGATATGTTTCGTTCATTTTAAAACATTTCAAGATTTTCTCTGTGTAAGTGGATTGATGAACAAGAATTCCGCTTTCATAATGCTCAAGTTGTAGGCCAAGACAAAATTTTGTTTTACCGAGATCTTTCATCTCGAACTCCTTCTTTAAGCATTCAATTGCTTTGGAGAGTTCACCAGGAGTTCCGATTAAATTGATGTCATCTACATATACAACTATTATTGCAATTCCAGATTCTGTCTTTTTAATAAATACACATGGTCAAATAGGATTGTTTACATATCCCTCTTTTATTAGGTATTCACTGAGGCGATTATACCACATTCGCCCGGATTGTTTCAATCCATATAGAGCTCTATTTAATTTTAGTGAATACATATGACGTGGTTTCCCTTCAGGTAATTTGAATCCTTCCGGAAGTTTCATATAAATATCTGTATCTAGCTTGCCATATAGATACGCAGTGACCACGTCCATTAGATGCATGTCAAACCTTTCATAGACTTCCAGACTAATTAAATATCGAAAGGTAATTGCATCCATAACAGGGGAGTATGTCTCTTCATAGTCAATCCCAGGTTTTTGTAGGAAACCCTTTGCCACTAGTCGTGCTTTATAGCGAACGACTTCATTTCTCTCATTACGCTTTCTTACAAACACCCATTTGTAATCTACAGGATTCACATTTTCTGGTGTCTGTATTGGGCGCCCAAAAACGTTGCGTTTAGAGAGAGATTCCAATTCATCTTGGATTGCCACTTTCCATTTAGGCCAGTCGTCTCTTTGTCGACATTCTTCTATAGAGTGTGGTAATATCATCATTATCTGTGGCGATTTCAGTAGCTACTGATAATGAAAATATATTGTCGACAATTATTGTATTACGATCCCACACTTCTCTGTCGCATGCATAATTTATGGAAATTTCCTCATTCACAGGTACCTGTGTCTCAGCGGAGACTTTATTCTCTTCAGGAGGTTCATCAGAGAAAGTGGATCGTTCTTTGATTGTCTCTTCAGGAGCACTATCTGTACCCTCTTCAGGAGCACTACCTTTGATTGAGAAGGATTGTCTCTTCCTCTTTCGAGGGACAGAATATTTTGAACCAATTGGTCGTCCACGCTTCAGGCGTGGCTTTGATGACTCGTTTGCCGCTGGGCTCCCAATTTGTCCCGTCGGTACATCAATCCGAGCTGGAGCATTTCTAGCAGGCACATAGGATTTTGTAATTCGACCAATATCAGTAAATGCATCAGGCATTTGGTTTGCAATATTTTGCAGATGTATAATCTTTTGCACCTCAATTTCAGATTGATTAGTGCAAGGGTCAAGATGAGACAGACTTGGTGTGTACCAAGATATTTCACGCCGTTCTTTTGACATCTTATAATCTCCCCCTAACGGCGGGAAAAGTGTCTCATCAAAATGACAATCTGCAAATCTGGCTGTAAAGACATCACCTGTTAAAGGCTCTAAATACCTTATAATATACGGTGAATCAAAACCAACATAAATACCAAGGAGACGTTGTTGACCGAATTTAGTGCGTTATGGTGGTGCAATAGGCACATAAACAACACAACCAAAGACACGTAAGTGCGAAATATCTGGTTGCTTCCCCAAGACAAGTTGTAGAGGGGAGTATTGATGGCTAGCAGTTGGTCGAAGTCGGACTAAAGCCGCTACGTGCAAAATAGCATGTCCCCATGCAGAAACTGGTAATTTAGTCCTCATAAGCATGGGTCGAGCAACCAACTGAAGATGCTTTATAAAAGACTCAGCTAATCCATTCTAAGTGTGCACATGTGCTACAGAATGCTCGACATCAATACCAACTGAAAGGCAATAAGCATCAAAAGCCTTAGATGTAAATTCACTAGCGCCATCAAGCCGAATGGACTTAATAGGAAAGTCCGGAAAATGGGCTCGCAACCGAATAATTTGGGCAAGCAGTCTGGCAAATGCAACATTACGTGTTGATAATAAGCAGACATGAGACCATCTAGCAGATGCGTCTATCAATACCATAAAGTATTGAAATGGTCCACAGTGTGGGTGGATAGGCCCACAAATGTCACCATGTATCCTCTGTAGGAATGTTGGTGACTCAATAATAACTTTGGTTAAGGATGGTTTTATAACCAGTTTTCCTAGGGAACAAGCAACACAATTCATATCCTTAGTTAACAAAAGCTTTTGGTTTTGTAACGGATGTCCATGAGCATTTTGTATTATTCTACTCATCATGGTAGAACCTGGGTGTCCAAGCCGGTCATGCCAAAGCTTGAATAATTCAGGGTCATTAAACTTCTGGTTAATGACAATATGAGATTCGACTATTCGAATTCTCGTAAGATATAACCCAGAAGAGATGGCCTTAAGCCTCTCCACAACGTGCTTCTGGCACGAGGCAGATGAAGTAATATACAGGTACTCCATATTATGCTCATCCGTTGTTTCAAGGTGGTAACCATTACGCCGAATATCTTTAAAACTCAACAGATTCCTTTGGGATCTGGTAGAATATAAGGCGTCTTCAATAATTAATTTTGTACCTCCTGATAGAATGATACACGCTCTTCCGGAGTCGTCTATCATATTACTCGAACCCGAAATGGTATTCACATTACCTTTAAACCTCTTCAAGTTTATAAAATATTTATGGGTTCGAAAAATTGTGTTTGTTGTTCCACTGTCAACCAAACAAACATCTCCATCGTCCATTTTGGATAGATTACTTCTGGAATCCATATCCTTCAACACAAATAGACGAGAGAAAATTAAACAACAATACTACCAAAATGTCCACTTATATTATACCAAAAAAATGTGGTATACATCACCAAAAAGGACACACCCAAAATTACAACAAGAGAAAAAAAAATACAGAAAACACAAGGAAATATACTGCAGGGCATAAGGAAGAAACAATTCTACAGCTCATCAAAAGAAAACTGACTAGGCTCGCCACTTTCAAGGTCGACGAGATAATCAGATACATCCAAGTGGGTATCACTGGTACTGGGGGCAGTGGCTTCAATTAAATTTGCTTCTATGTCTTCGGCAGGTCGCTTCAGGGACGCCTGATAGAGCCTAACAAAATGTTCTTGCGTACGACAGGTACGCTGCCAGTGATCAGTTAAGCCACACCGATAGCAAACACTTTTCTGAGGAGGTTGACTAGAAGAACCCTTTCCCTTTTCTTGCTTCGGTTCCTTTGGTTCCGCAATTTTTAGCGGCCGTTGGTACGGCTGGTAACGGACACCCTTTCCTCGTTCATTTTTGTGGCCCCCACGTTGGTTTCCTTTACCATTTCCATGTTTTCCTTTGTTACCATGATTATTTCCTCGTCTAAAATGTGTAGCAGCGTGTGCTTCAGGCACCGCTGCGGAACCAACAGGACGAGTTTCATGGTTTCTTAACAAAAGCTCATTATTCTGCTCTGCAATCAACAAACAGGAAATTAGCTCGGAATATTCTGTAAATTTACGCTCTCGATATTGCTGCTGCAGGAGCACATTCGAGGCATGAAAAGTTGTAAATGTTTTCTCTAACATTTGTTCGTCAGTGACATTTTCCCCGCACAATTTTAATGTCGAGGTAATTTTAAATAGAGCAGAATTATAAGCTGCCACTGATCGAAAATCTTGCAGCCGCAAGTTCAACCAATCATTCCGAGCTTTTGGAAGTACGACCAACTTCAGGTGGTCAAACCGTTTTTTCAGACAGTTCCATAAAATAAATGGATCTTTAACTGTCAAATATTCCCTTTTTAAATCATCATGGAGATGATGGCGAAGGAAAATTAGAGCCGTAGCGCGGTCCTGGTTGGACGCGTTGTTTCCTTCCGTAATAGTATGTCCGAGGCCTTTAGCTTCCAAATGAAGCTCGGCATCAAGTGCCCAAAAAATATAATTATTTTCTGAGATGTCAAGACCTGCGAATTCGAGTTTCGTTAGATTTACCATTTAAGAAAAGTATTCAAAGGAACAACAACTATCTATACTCCCTGTATTTTAGTTGTTGAACAGTAGTAGCTTGGCCGTCGAGCGTCGGGAACGATTCGTGCTGATAACGTCTTGTAACTAATCTAACTTTGGTACCGTTGTACGTAGCTATATACGTAGTCTAATCTGATGATATAGACTAACCATATACTACCAGAACTATATATAAGTAGCTATACTAATTAACTACTTTTATGTAGCTTTACTTTACAAAGGGAATACGAAGAGTCATATGCATATACTACTACTAATTAAGTATATAATTGTTGGGGAGAAAAAAAAGGCACTTCATTTCTATCTTAAAGTTGTTACTGTACAACAAACTGAACAGCTCCTTTTATAGGGGTAAAAGCATGAAGAACTAGAATCATGATAAAACACGTACATAAGCCGGTGTCATTGATATATTTGGACACCTGTCTTTATGGTGAGTCAGCCACATCAATAGACGTATCACATAACACCCTTTGATTTCTTTCTTTTGTCTTTGGAATATTTGATTCAAGTGGGTTTTTTCTAATAACTTTAGATTAAATTACTGAAGTATCAGATTTCGATATGTGGTCTGAAAAGTCATGCATTGGCAACAGCACGTTAAGAAATGCATATCATATTAATATATATAAGTAGCAGAGTCCGAAGCATGATAAGCAATGTATGCAGATTATTTCTTGGTACAAATTAAGCTAGTCATCTTGATAAGAACCAACTCCTTATATTCAAAGTCCAATCAACACAGATAAGAAAAAACTACACGAAAATATAACCATGTCACCCTCTTCTTTCTTGTACAATAATAATTAAGAAATAGGTATATTCTCTTTGTAATTCGGAATAAGATTCAGTTCAAGTACAGAATTGGACTTGTACTTGTTTGTAAGGAAGGAACTTACGGATACAAACATCACCTTCAACACATCCTTGTTGTGTGTGACTAGGGATGATAATAACGCACAGAACAGACAGAATAGTAAACGTGAGCCTCCCTAACAACTCTATTAAAAAAAAAAAGATTTACAGATCCGGAGAACATAGCACATCACCAGGCATAGTACAGGAGCCGGACTATTCCATAAGAGGAAGCAAAAAGTAAATAAAGGTCAGACTTGAAAGCTTGCCCCAAGCCTAGGGCGATTAATTTAAATTTCTATCTAAAGCTAAAACTTGCCAAGATCTGATCTGCCTTGATGCCTTCAACTTTCAACTTTCATCTTTCTGATCCTCTTAGGTTGAGTGGGTGATGATGGACCATCTGACGGTCTTCCAGGACCCTGTAAAACAAAATTGAAAAGAGATAGAGAAGGCCTGTGTCAGGAGAAGAGACCTACACAAAAACAATACCACAGAAAAATGTAAAGCAGAGCAAAAGATTAGGCACGCACCTTGCGCTTATGATCTCGTTTGACAACTCTATCCCCTGAAATTGCGAAAGCAAAAATGAGTCTCTAAAACTGCAAAATGATATATAACTTGGACATGCAAAAACCTAATGCATATGAGTGTTACCTCCAAAACTAGCTGAATCAGTAAGAAATTGTCGGTCATAATCACCAGGTCGATAAGAACGCTGTTTCACAATTTTAAGATATCCAGATATCAGGCAAGATATATGTTCGCGGATAAATCAAAACAATTCCAAAGTTGCAGATTTTAGCAAAACAATATCGAGATAAGCAACTTCGTCTTACTCAAGCTAAAACAATATCAACTTCAAAATTTGATTATAAGTATAGAAGAAGGCCCCAGAATCCTTGCCTTAGGTGTGCCTGGTGTCTCGGAATATGAACCTTCACGGTGAGACGAAGCTTCAGCCTCCTTGTATTGCAACTGAATATCAAAGCACAAAGACAACAAGAATACCCAGTAAGAAAATAACAATACCAAGAGAAGCAGGAAAACATACACAATGGGAGAAGCAGTGGGAAAATAAACTAATGTTGAATATCATAAAACAAGAACCTGTTTTTGAAGGTTAAGTAATGTGAGAATTTCTCTTCGCAATTCAAGATGCTCAGCACAGACAGCTTTTGTAAAGACCTTTGGCTTTAGATTAACCTGAAAAGTGAAACCAATATCTGTCAAGCAAAGAAATTTGACTTCACAGTTATGCTTGAGCTGATTATACTTAAACCTAAAACCCAGTGAGGTTCGACAAGCTTGTCAGAATTATTAAATAATTTTACATATCATAAGAAGTTATAGTTAGCAGAAGAAAACAAACCCCGAGTTCCTCTATAGTTTGTTCAACTCGCTTGCTAGTTCTGAGTCCAGCAGATGTGTTTGCAACTTGCACCATTTGGTCAAAAGCATTTGTTCTCAAGAACACACGAAGCTGAAATTTCACAAATCAGTCATATCGAATGGAAAGATGGGGATTGCCAAAATGGGGTAGTGATCAGAAAACTGAAGTAATTATGAGCCATAACTCAGAAAGGAACTCTACACTTACCATTCGGAGTGAAGCCGGAGTAGATGTAATATCTGCAAAAGTTGTTGACGCTACAACAGCTGAGCCTGGTATATGAGTGTCTGAAGATGGTGATAAATCAATAGCAGTCATACCCCTTTCATTGCTGTCTGCAGTAGCATAAGTGGCCTTCGCCAACTCAGCAGCTTCAGCTTCCTGGAATAACAACAAAAAGGAAAAAAATGATTACTAGTGCATATTTTAACCCCGAATATTAGCAAATACTTTGAAATCATAAAAACCATTTGAAGCTGTGAACCCTCGAATATTAGCAAATACTTGAATTCATAAAAACTATTTAAACTTTTCAACCTTAACCAAGTTAAAAAAAAAAAAAGAGTGAGATCACACTGAAAAACTTGTACCTTTGCAATTATACGAGATTCGGTTATTCGTTTTGCCTCAGCAAGAACCTGGGAAATGCAGATAATAAGTGTTAAAGTAATCGAAAGTCGAAGAAATCGAAAGTAGCCAGAAATGATTTCAATACCGATTATCATAAGATAAGGATAAAATTTATTATATTTGCACCTCAGCATCTTTGCGCTCTTGATGTTTTGTCTGAGAGAGAACCATCGACAATGCACGCTTGCGATCAATCTCGTGTTGAATATTGTAAGGGTCCTACAAAGATAAATGAGAACTTAGAACTGATAACGACACAGAGACAGTACCACTAGACCACTTTTCCGGTCTTCCCCTTTTTTCTGACTACTGCATTAAATTCATGAGGAGTTTAAATCTAATTTCACCCTATATTTATGCAGGTGCCTCATGCCCACATGATCTAGGATGCTTTTCTATCCAATAAAGTGAGTACAAAATGATAAAAAGATTTAGTTGAACAGCTAGGGATATTATCTGTCTGACGTTTGCACATTTAAGATTTTGCAACTTAGAGGACGAATAAGTCTAGAGTAAACAGCTGAACTGAGCTATAAGCGTACTGAGGTTTTAGACATTGTTCACTTGATTCCCAATTGTAGTCCTGAAGAGCTAAAAATGTTGGCAATTTTTTTGTCATGCTAATACAGAAATGAGTAATGTTAGAAAACACATAGAAGATTATACCTAATATTAAGAATATGGCATGGTTTGCAAGAATATAAAAATTAACGTCCATCCAGAATTTTTAACCACCTTGACAAGATGATGACCAGAAACTTCACCAGGAGAAGCAGCTCTGGCAACCACAATAGCACGAGAAACTGTAGAAAACAATGACAAGTGAAATTCAGTCAGTAGACAATTTATGCTTGGTACAAAGTACTACAGTCACCACGTGTTATTAAATAATTGAATTCCTCATTTGCCAAAAACATGTAGAACGAGGAAGCTATCTGGTAGTATGGGCTTTTGGGGATTAGACATGTGCTAATAGAACCAGGAGAAAATTTGCTAGCAGAAACCTAATTCTCAACTCATAAACCTATGCCTGTTTACGAAGACAGGTATCAGCAATTTTGAGCTTCCAGCAAAAAACTGAAGTGCAATACTAGTATGATACACTTAAGCAATTATAAGTTCATACTATGATAACCTCGATAGAGACAAATATACCAGCATAATAGCGATTCTTCAATTGCTCCACCGTCCGGCTTGATGGAAACCTGTCAGCTATTACAATAAAGCGCAGATCGAACCGGTCACACAGGTCAAATAGTTGATCAGTCTCTTCCTTGGTCCACGACTGAAATAGCACAAACAGACAGGAAATAATAGTATGTTATTAGGAATGTATTCGCAGAACCCATTAACAGTAAAAAAAAGGCTCACTTACAATTAAAATTTTAAACGAATGTCCCAAAATAGCTGTGCTAACAAATAGGAAGATGCAAATTTTAATTTGTACCTACAGGATCATTCATGTACTTTTCATATTCCTCATCTGTGTACTTAACAACTCCAACAGACTACAACCATATCAAGACAAAAGGCATATGTTAGATTATTGGATTAAGAAACGCAACAAGACCAACTAGACAAAGAAAGCAAAATCACTGTATATTACAGACCAAATAAAACTAGGGTAGCATAGCATAGCAAGTTAAGTCACTCACCTTGTTATACTTGGCAAACGAATAATCATCTGTTGGCGGAATACCGTTCACAACTTTAACCTGACAATGCACAGAACCAATTACCCATCAGACAACTCAAAAAATCAAGCATTTCTTTTGCTTCCACTTAATTGAGAAACACACAGAACATACCCAATGATAAAGTTGCAAATTATCTTTTCTAGCCGAAGACGTAAATGCAAGCCATTGCCAACTAATCTACACACAAAATACCAGGAATATTGTCAGAAAACTCCACCACAACTTGAAAAACACAACTCTAAACACTGAAATACACAATTTTTAACCACGAAAATGTAACCTTTTCTTTCTCTGCTTGAGATTTTCGCTTCAAATGTGATGGGTCAAAAGAGGGCATTAATGGTGCCAAACCACCTGTGAGAGCATAAACCTGGAAAATCCAAACACAACAGAAATTTACAGTTAAAGACTCAAAATTTACAAAATAAATAAATAAATGGGGACGGGGAGGGAGAAATTCGACCTCTCTCGAAACGCCATCAGGTTTCCTTTGAGAATCTTTTGGAGGTCTAGTTTTCTTCTCTTGGTTAGTACCAAATGGAATTTTAGGTAGCCCTAGAATATCTTTCGCATCCATGGGACAAAATTAGGGTTTGTTTCGAACTTCACGAAAAACAAAAATTAGGGTTTCTATTCATTCGACTCGTGATTGGATAATGAATTTTGAATAAATAAGATGTCGCCAAACTCCAGATAGGGTTTTGTTTCCCGCGTAAGATTCTTAACAGTTTGGGGATCGAGATTTTAAGGGTGTTCTTCTTTTTTAAAGCGGGAACGAATCCGAGCTCTGACTAGTTATTTTTCAAGCTACTATACTATCAGATGATGAAAAAATAGAACCTATATATTTAAGATATACTCCTTATTTCTTTCATTGTTTTTAATAGAACTCCTCATAATTTCACATAATTTTAGTAAAGTACTTCCTTGAATTTGGTCAACATTGTTGACTGCCTCTGGAAACTGTATTTGTTCTGGATCTTCTGAGAATGCAGCAAAGACTAATGGATGTGATGTGCTTATGTTCAGTATCTCATCTCTCGAACACGGAGACTGATTAAGATATCATCAAATGGCATTGTAGATAATAATCATTTGATTACTAGAATGATGTCTTGTAACAGGAGATGTTTTATTTCATGTCATAAATTTCATACACAAGAATCAGTAATATTGGTTCTCGCCCTGGTATTTTTCATTCAACGTACAGCACTTCAGTATTTACACTTTATATGGAACTTGAATTCAGTTAAGTTACTGCAGAAATCACCTTGGATGCTGGTAAGCGTCAGAGACAAAATGATTAATCAGTCTCTCGAACTCAGTTGAGCTTTCTTATAGTGGCTCCTTGTATGCTGGTAAAAGTCAGGGAAGAAATGATTGAAACATATCTTCTAGATTATCTCCAAGTATGCAGAGCTTTCTTATGATGGCTTTTATTCAAGTTCCGTCTTGCATATCGTACAATAAGTGATCTTCCATTGAAACTTCACACGATCCATTCATATGCTGAGCAAGACTTTCTAACTCTGCATAAACCAATTCAATGTCTTCGCAACTGATTTTATCACCAACAAAGAA
Source organism: Papaver somniferum (assembly GCF_003573695.1). Taxonomy (NCBI): domain Eukaryota; kingdom Viridiplantae; phylum Streptophyta; class Magnoliopsida; order Ranunculales; family Papaveraceae; genus Papaver; species Papaver somniferum. Next base: position 13,877,132 of record NC_039359.1, read on the forward strand.
ACTATTAACTTGATTTCTCACTTCTATCCAACTCCTAGCTGCTTCTTTATTGTTCATTCCCATTCCTCTCATTAGTTTCCTCATTTTCGCAAATTCTTCCCAATTTCCATCAGCAGCGTAGATATTTGACAGTAATACGTATGTTTCAGCCCCATTTGGCCTCAAGTCCAATATTTTCTTACCAGCTAATCCTCCCAAATATGAAGTTCCATAAGCTTTACAAGCTCCAAGAAGTGCACCCCAAACTGACTCATCGGGTTTGAACGGCATTTTTCGAATCAGTTGGTAGACCTCTTTAACTCTGCCCGCACGTCCAAGAAGATCCACAACACACCCGTAAATCTCCTGGTTTGCTTTAATGGAATAATCAGTAACCATTGACTTGAAATACTTCAAACCTTCATCCACAAGTCCTGAGTGGCTACAAGCACTTAAAATACCCAGGAACACAACCTGATCTGGTTTTACACCTGACTTGACCATTTTATCAAACAGTCCAATAGCTTCATTTGCATAACCATGTATGCGTTCGTCATTGAAGTCCAGGAAATGAGATTTCTTCTGGGCATCTCAGTGAAAACCCTACAAGAATCTTTCAGATTTCCACATTTCGCATACATATCTATTAGCGCATTAGCAAGAGCTATATTGGTTTCTAGGCCTCTCCGAAGAATTCCACCATGGATTTGTTGCCCGCAATTCCAAGATGCTAAATTAGCACAAGCAGCTACAGCAGTTGTAAATGTAAAGCAATTTTGGTTCAAACCTTGTGAAACCATCTGAGAAAACAAATGAAGAGACCGTAAAGATCCACATCTTTCATACCCGGCAATCAATGTGTTCCACGTTATCAAATCTCGTGCCCGCATATCAAGAAAGTGTGTGTATGCTTCAGATAAGCAATTGCATTTACAGTACATGTCTACTAAAGAATTACCGACAGGGAGACTTGAATTGAATCCGTGTTTGACAACGGCTGCATGAATCTGCTTGCCGAACTTTTTCAACTTAACTGAAGCACAAGCTCTGACTGCTATTGAACAACTATATGGGCTCAGTTCTACTTCCTCCTGCTGCAAAGTGTAAATAAGACGAGAATAAACACAAATTACGTTTATACTTAAAAGTACAGAAAGTTTACAGAGCAACGCTGGGATGGAGACTCGCGAGGGGCCAGGCCTATAGGGCTATCATATTCACAATCCCCATCCACCCTGACAAAATCCCTATCCATGACCATTAACAAACACCACGACAACAGATAATCAAAACGCAACAGGTAAATATTTAAATTCAAGGAAGTGTATTATATCTGACTTGCGCCTGGATCATCAAAAAACAAGTGTGACTTGAAAATTACCTTCAACATTTGTTGAAAAATTCCAAGGCCAGTCAAGCCATCTCCTCTATCAGTAAACCTAGCAATCATAGTAGTCCATCCAACAACATTTTTCACTTTAATCCCTTGAAATACCATGCATGCATAATTCATGTTATGACTACATGTAGCATACATATCCAAGAGTACATTTTCAACATACATACATCCATCAATACCGCACTTAATAGCTAAACCATGAACCATCCTCCCACGATAACAACATTCTAATTCTCTGCAAACTTTCAAAATGCTTGAAACTGCATAGCCATTTGGGTAATTCCTTCGTTAATTATCTCAATAAAAACTAACCATGCTTGATTATACTCATAGCAAGATGCATATGCATTAATCATAGCCGTCCATGAAACTACATCTCTATCAGGCATTTCATCAAACAATGTACGTGCTTGTTTAAGTAAACCTTTTCTACCGTAAGATATAATAAGGTTTGTTGATAAAACTTGCTGTTTGATTTGTAAAGTCCGTGGGTTTATCATTGATTTGGTTGTGAATTTAACTAGAGATATGATCTGATGGTATTGATGGGATGAGGGTAGTAGTTTTCTGATATTCATGCTTTGTATGTCATCAATATCCGTTCAGGCGAGAAGATGCTATTATCTTTGTATAAAACAAGTATCCCGCACGTGCTATGCACGTGCTTCCCCTTGCAGCCACACTTCGCATAAAAATCAATATTCCCTTGATGACAATCTCTCCGCGTGACCCACTGTTTTTTACAATCTGTTATAATCGGTTTTTAGGCCTAGACTCTAACAACACGTTTCTTTTTTCCTCTATATAGATGTTTACCTCTATATCTATATAAATATCACTATATAATTTCTCTTAAAATCATGTTTATTTGACCATTATCTAACAACTCTATATTATGTAGTCAATTTTATATATTTCTCATTTTACCCTTATAATATTCAAAAAATTCATGAATATCCATTACAACCAAAGATGTTCAAAAATTCCAAAAGGAAAAAAATGTATTAGAAAATACAACCAAAGATGTTCACTTTTACTGAAACGGAGCGAAAGTATAACTTTTTTCTGAAACGGGGTAAAAATATCACTTTTTCTGAAACGGATCAAAAATATCACTTTATCTGAAACGGCGAAAGTATCACTTTATCTGAAACGGGCGAAAGTATCACTTTATCTGAAACGGGCGAAAGTATCACTTTTTCTGAAACGGAAAAAAAAATCACCTTTTCTGAAACGGAAAAAAAATCACCTTTTCTGAAACAGGGCAAAAATCACTTTTTCTGAAACGGGGCAAAAACATAACTTTTTCTGAAACAGAACGAAAATATCACTTTTTCTGAAACGGGGCAAAAATTTCACTTTTTCTGAAACAGGGCAAAAATATCACTTTTTCTGAAACATGGAAAAAATCACTTTTTCTGAAACGGAGCAAAAATATCACTTTTTCTGAAACGGCGCGAAAGTATCACTTTTTCTGAAGCATGCGAAAGTAACACTTTTTCTGAAACGGGGCGAAAATATCACTTTTTCTGAAACGGCGTGAAAGTATCACTTTTTCTGAAACGGGGGAAGTATCACTTTTTCTGAAACGGGGCTAAAGTGTCACTTTTTCTGCAACGGAGCAAAATATCACTTTTTTCTGAAACAGCGTGAAAATATCCCTTTTTCTGAAACGGGCGAAAGTATCACTTTTTTTGAAACATGTAAAATTTTAGATTTTAAATTAAGAAATTATTTTTGGACATTATAAGTTTGTTCGAGGATATATTAGTCATTTGAAGGTTTAATAGAGGTAGAGGCTCAAAGATAACACCTCATTGGTGCTATTTGATTTCCTCTATATAGATAGAGATTTGCCTCTATCTTTGTAGAGGTAGTGAAAAAAACAAACGCCGAATAAATGGGACCCACCACTATATAGAGGCTAATAGAGGTTAGTCTCTACATAGAGGAAAAAACAAACATGATGTAAGTCTATATTCATTTTTTAGTTTTATCATTTTAGCCTCATTTTATTTTGAAAGCATTTTTGATAAAGCTTTAAAATTAAGGACAGTATTGAATTTTGAAATTTTACAGCTTCGTTATTGTTCATGTACTGTAGCAAAGGGAGTTCCCTTTATATATAGTAATAGATCTCTATTTTTATTTTTTTCAATCACTATACGTATATGGGACGAAGTAAATACGACTATCTCGTGTAACGATACGAGGGACGGCACGCCACGGATATATATTATATAAATTCCAGTATAATTATGTAGATGTTGAAAGGAAAATATAGAGAAGAGAAAGACAATATTTATTAGATATCAATATAGTATCACATAGGAATGAAGCAAATGATAGCCGCATCTACTCTCTCCACGATGGTTCTCTCTCTTCAAAAATTAATTTTTTTTTTGTAGTTTTTTTAAACTCACTTGCATGGCTGAGTAGTTTTTTTTTAATACGAACGGAGAAGTTTTATTTATTAAGAAGGTAATACATATAAATTAAGTCTGGAACAATAACTATATTTAACCAAGGGGGATGATCAACCTCCCACTCTTTTGAAACTGATAAAGAGAAAGCATGTTTTACTAAAAAGTCTGCAACATTGTTTGCATCTCTATGCACATGATTACACTCCCAGAATTCAAAATTATTTAAGAAATAACGATAATCGTGGATGATGTTTAAGTTAATCCAGTTAATCGCATTTTCCTTTCTATTTATGGCATTGACCACCCTCTCGCTATCTCCATCCAAGTGGATTTTTGCGAGTCCTTTGTCTATTGCCCATCTGATCCCTGCTAAAGCAACTAATGCCTCCGCCTGTTCCGGATTTATTGCTGATTCTGGAGCACTTCTAGCTCCATTGGAAGCACCTGCATAGTTTCTCAATATTAGGGCCACTCCTGATTTCCATTGAATTTACAGAAAGCAGCATCAAAATTTATCTTAGAAACAATGTTACTTGGAGCCTTCCAAACACGAGTACATGGATTATGCTTAGAATTATTGTTTTGAATAACATTCAAACTTACTCTTTGCCGGTCAGACATGTGAAATTTCACATTCCTAACTATGGTTTCTCCATGTACCTTAATTGCATTAAACTTAACTACACATCTATGCTTCCACACTTCCCATACAATAAAACAGTAAATATGGAAAAGATTCACATTTGTAGGTCTAGCAGCAAGATCATGACCAAACCAAGAAGAAATCCAATCATGAACGTTTTTTTCCTGCAGCATAAATGACAATTTTGCATCTACTGAACTAATCACAGAAGAAGTAACATGACATTCCAAAAATAAGTGTTGTATAGATTCCACATGATTAGAACATAGAGGACAAACAGTATTTATGTTATGACTGTGCGCAACAAGTATAAGTCTCACATGGAGGCATTTTATGAATTAGTTTCCATAAGAACTGGTTTATGTTAATAGGTAAGTTAGCTTTCCATAGAGAAATCAATTAGATGATGGGATTCATTGTAAAGACATCTTGGTTTTCATTAAGAATAGCTCTAAAAGTTGTTTTCACGTAGAAATTTCCATCTCTAGCTGGTATCCATCTTAACCAATCTTTGCCAGTAAAGGGTATCCCAATTTTTAAAATGGCTTCAGTGATATTGTTATCAAATAAAGCTTTAAGAGTGCTCAAATTCCAAGATCTAGTTTCATTGTCTATAAACTGGGAGACTAAACTTATATTGGCTGAGACAAAGTTTGATCTAGGAGGAGTATTAAGGGTAGGAATCCACTTATCCTTCCACATGGAAATGTTGGTACCATCTCCAGTTTGCCAACAGTATAACTTTTTGATAACCTCTAGTGCCTCACATATTCCTCTCCATATCCAGATACCCAGCATATTTAAAACATCAGTAAGAGGGTTAGAATACATAAAGTATTTGCATCTAAGAATAGAAGCCCGAGGAGAATCAAGATCCTCAAGCATTCTCCAGGCTAATTTGGACAGAAAAGATTTATTAAGAACTGCAGATTGCTTGATATTCAGACCTGCTAAGTCTTTTGGTAAATTAATGTTGTTCCACTTTTTAATGTAAGTACCTCTAACATCATCTTTCTTATTCCACCAAAAGTCCCTTTGCATACCATCCATCTTATCAGTGATATGTTTAGGCATTTCAAACACATCCATATGATGAATATCAAGAGTACCTAGCACAGATTGGTTTAAAGTGATCTTACCTGGTTGATTGATAAATTTTGATTGCCAAGGAGCCAGTCTACCTGCAAACTTATCAATAAGGGGAGAAAATGATTCAACTTTACTCCTTTGAAGAAGTAAAGGTACTCCAAGATATTTATCTTGCAGAGCCAACCTTTTTATATTCAAAATATTTGCAATAGTATTCTTAACAGAATTGTCTACTTTACTACTAAATGCATTGCCAGATTTTTCAAAATTAACTGATTGACCAGATAATTTACTAAATTGGTCTAAGAGATCTGCTAGCACTTCAGCTTCATTTTCTCTTGCTTTAGTAAAGACTAAGCAATTATCAGCAAAGAAAAGGTGGGAGATTGATGAACTTTTTTGAGTGACAGTAATACCATGACTCTGGCCATTTACCTTAGCACTCGCAAGATAAATAGATAATGATTAAATACAAAGAATAAATAAGTAAGGTGATAGTGGATCACCTTGTCTTATCCCTTTTTGAGGTTTGTAAATTTCACCTGGTGAGCCATTCAATAAAATAAAAGTATTAACAGTAGTGATGCATTATTCAATGAGCAAAAAAGTTATTAGCAAACCCTAGATTTCTAAGAGATGCAATCAATAAATTACATTCTACCCTATCAAATGCTTTAGACATATCAAGTTTTACAGCCATCCAACCATCTTTCTTTTTAGTCTTTTTCATCTCATGCGCAATTAGAATATTATATGTAATCATTCTACTTGACAGAAAACCAGTTTGGGTTGGAGCTATAGTTTTGTTTAACCGAGGTTTGAGTCTAGAGGTCAAAATCTTAGATATTACTTTGTAAGTAACATTACACAAAATAATTGGTCTGAAATCCACATGGCTGGTAGGACAAGATTTATTAGGAATTGGGGAAGTGAAATTATGATTGATTTGTTTGAGCAAAAGTTTAGAGTGAAAAAAGGATTGGACCATTTTTATGATGTCCTCTCCGATAGTAGGCCACATTTGTTGATAAAAGTCAGGGGATAGCGATCTGGACCAGGAGTGGTCCAAGGCTGCATGCTAAACATTATGTTTTTTATCTCCTCACCAGAAGGCATCATAGTAACAAATTATTTTCATCATCAGAGATACAAGGAACAACTGAAGAAAAGTAATCAGTGAGGTTTTCAGGAGAAGTAGTTCTACGCATGTTAAATAAGTGATTCTTAAGAGTAGCAGCAATCTCATTCCTATCAGTCAACCAAACTCCCATAGAATTTTGAAGAATATCGATGTTTGTTTTATTTTTCCTAAAATTAACCTTATTGTGAAAATGGGCAGTGTTCCTATCATCATTCCTAAGGTCTTCATCCTTGTTTCTTTGTCTCCAAAAATCATATTGAGTACCAATCCAGTAATAGGGTTTATTTTCTAGTTCCTTAATTTCATTAGAGTTGTTTGCTAAGTTGTTATTGGTTGACAAAGCTTCTATTTGGGCCTTAGTTTTAGCAATTTGTGTACCAACATTACCAAAACTATGAAGATTCCAGTATCTTAAGGCTATTTTAGTGTTGTACTTCCTTCTAGTGACTTTAAAAGCATTTGAACCAAGATCAGAGATGGCCTAATTGTTAATTATGACATCTTTACAGGAAGGATCAGAAAACCAGGTTCTGTTTAATCTAAAGGTCTTATAAGTATTATTATGGACTCTATCCGTTGCTAACAATGTAGGGCAATGATCACTGGCTAGAGGAATGAGTTGATGTGAAATAAAGTTTGGATAGTTGTTAATCCAATCTAGGTTGGCCAAAACTCTATCAAGCCTTCACATAATTAATTCATGTCATGATCTTCTATTAGTCTATGTGAAGGGATATCCTAGAAAATTCATGCTATGAAGACCACTCCTGTTTAGCAATCTATTTGACTCATCTAGATCATGTTGACTGACCATGTTCCCACCTTCCTTTTCATCTTGAGTAAGGATGAAGTTCAGATCACCCATGACTATCCAAGGAAGTGGGAATTGATAAGCAATGATATTCATATAGTCCCGCTAATTGTTCCTGCAATTATCATCTAGTGCATCATAAATGAAAGACACAAGCAAAAAATTAGTTCTAGCATCAATCCTTATTTTGCAGTGGATCACATTCAGTTTAGTTTCAATGATTTGCATATCAATGCCATATTTCCATAATAAACATAGACAATCAGATAGACCAGTAGGATCAACAAAAAAAACATTTGGGTAGTTTAAGTTTGATATGTAGTTTTTCATTTTTCTGGTTGTATTTTTTTGTTTCAATTAGGAAGATAAAGCCTGGATCATTAGATCTAGTTAGGTCTCTAAGATGGTTCCTAGTATTTTCTTCCCAAAACCGCACACATTCCGTAACAGAAATTTCATGATGCAAGGATTACACGGAAAATTAGGACAAGAAGAAAAAATGAAACTGCAATGATGTAAGACAGATTTATAGTAAAATAATTTGCTATGATAAAGTCTAACGATTACCTAATTCTCCCCAACAGTGTTGTTAGTTTGGTTGTCTTGTTGTATGGCTCTAGTTGTTGTTGGTCCTTTTGAAGTATTATCATTGTTCTTTGAGCTTGCATCATCATTATCCTGGTTAAGTATTCCTTGCGCAGTGTCCAAATGCCTATGTCGTTTTTCGAGCCTAGAAAAGCCATCTTCCGTCTCAGAGATTGCTTTAATATTTACTGACATCCCATCTCGAGGAGGCACAAATGCAGTAGCCTTGACAGTTCTCCTTATAGCTTGTTTAAGAATAGTAACATTGTTAGGACGATTTATTACAACCTTCTTTAGTCTCCCTACCCTTCCAAACGGTAATGGTTTTTTGTGTAGAGTTTATACATATTCCGCAACATCAGCACAAGCTCCTTTGCGGTGATTTATGATAAAGCAATCTGTACAAAGCTTGTTAGGTTATTTCTGATAGAAAAAACGGACCCATTTGGTCGTGCCATCAACATTTCTAATACTCGTCTTCTAAGTGGATTTGATATATCTATATGCATACAGACTTTTACATGGATACCACCAGATGAAACGGCGTTAGGAGGTTAAATTGCTAGCACTTTGCCCATGAGCTTCCCCATTTCTTCAACTTCCTTCACATTCTTATGCAACCGGTTACAGGTTTTTTAGTTGAATTCAGAAGGATTGTTTGCTCCAGTCTACGTTTTGATGATCAAACAATATGACCAACCCATTAATGTTCCAGAGACCCTCTTTAATGATTTTATCCACAACATCTTCATCGTTGAGTTTAAAAATCATGACATTGGTGTCAACCTCAATGATCTTCACATCTTCAAGAGGTATAAAATTCCAGGTAAATTTAATGTTCTTTTCCACAACTTTATAAGACATCCTACCTTCAATTATAACTTTTCCAAATAAGAAGTAATCTTATTGTCCTTCATCAGTTTCATCCTCAACATATTCATTTTGGTTGAAGACAATAATTTCTTCATCAGTTGGCAGTTCCAAAGTGGCTTTCCTGAACTTGGAAGCAAGATCTGTGACTTCAGTGTTGTTAACCAAAGTATTATCATCTTTCTCTTGGGTTGCGGCCATTTTTTGGTGACTTACCGAGAGATAGGAAAAATGAATACAATTGTTGTTTTTAGGGATTTGATAAATGCCGGTCAAATTAGGTTTACCAGAATTAGATTTGGATGAATATACCGAAGAATATGGCATTACAGAGATTTTTTTGGGATTACGATGAACAGAAAAAGAAATAAAATCGTTTAAATTGACCAGATCAAGAGGAGGGATTGAATTAATTCAAATTTGAAATGGACTTTCTGTTGACTGTAATTTTGCCTGACCTGGTTAAAAATTCCATTACTTGAATCGGTGATGAACCAGAGCTTATCAATCATGGTGTGGAGAACAATGATTATACGAAAGGAGATATTAGCTTCCACAAGAAAGACGACAACAACAACAATAAACGCTATAACCAATATTAAAACCGAAATCACAAAAGTAATTTAGTTCCAATATGTTATCAAGGAAACAATTTCCCGAAGCAATTTTCCCTATAGTCCAACAAATCGACTAAGATACTTAACTCCATTGTTGAAATGATTGTGTATGTACAATCGCTTGTTTCGATAAGACAAAATTAAAGATCGGAATTAACTTTATTTCTCTCATCAGGCTCTAATTACTCATAAAATAACTTAGACCTTTCTCTTTAGGCAAGACAAACACTAGGTAAGTTAACTAGTTTTTGAAAATTTACCAGAATCGGTAGGTAAGGTTGACATGTATCCTCCGATTATGGTGAAAAATTCAGCAGTTTCAGACAATCAAGTAATAAACATAACTCAAAATACATTCATAACCCATAAAATTAAGAACATATAATCCAAAACAAGTATTTAAAATACCATAATCCTAAAGAAATTGTTAAAACAACATAATCCATAACATCGAACAACACAATATCACCTAGTTTTCTTCTTCATATTGTTAGCTAAAGTTTTAGAACGCTTAACACGATCCGAACGACCCGCATTATCACCAGCATCACCTTCATATCCCTCAATATTTCCTTCAGCATGATAGCTTGAAGAAGCCTGAGATCTTTTGTTCGCCTTTGATGCTTTTTTCTTGGGCGGGTTCTTCGTCACTTTCTCCCCAAACTCAGCTGCATACTCTTCATTATCAATATTATCAATCATCTCCCTGTGCTTTTTTATCTTCTAAATTGGCACAGGCTGTCCAGCCGTTATGCAATCAGCACACCATTTGGACAAAAACTTGAACCTATTCACTTGTTTTTTTAATGGACAAAACATCAAATGGAGTTCACCTAAGAAATTTAATCGTAATATTAGAGGGAAAAGTCATAACCATACGCACCGGTTTATCATAGCCTGGGGGTTTTTCTTTGATGATACATCTGTAAATGGAAGCCGTCGAGATCGACTTTGCTTTAAGTTCACGGATTACACGAAGATGTGAAAACTCCCGGTACCACTCCATATAGCCTGTAGCATTTTCATCACCTCGGTTGACAGCTCTCCCAGCGTTCACCAAGTGGTATTACCTCTTATTCCAATGTTCATTAACAGATGGTGTACCATAGTAAACTACCTTGATGTTGTCCTGGTTAGACTCGTTATGCTCCACGTCCAACTTGAACTTGCCATTTATGTGATGCCATAATATTGTTTGGCAAGAACCATGTTGTCGCATCACCTCTGGAGCCCTTGTACATCACATAACCTGTGGGATGCCACAACGGTCCAAAATAATGGGACAACTCGGAACGACCCGCTATATGTCCACTAGCTCGGTCTTCCTTGTATGGATCAAAGCATACCTCTGAGGCCTTAAGCGAGTCTAATTTATCCCTCGAGCTAACCAACTGCTGCTCCTTTGTCCTTGAAAGGTTCTTTGTGAACTTGTACTTTGTTCCTCTCGGTGTACCTCTCTCCCACGATGTGTTCACATCTGCCAATTTCAGACTGGGGTAGTGGTCATAGATCTATGTGTACATAGATATCAAACCAAGTATTAGAAATTGTTTCTTAAATTAGAAAAAAAAACATAACGATCAATGGATTAATAGAGTTGAGAAAATACCCTCGACGCTTCTCAACTCTGCCATCAAGAATGCAATAGTTGTCGTGCCCTAGGAGTAGTCCGCGACCTTATTGAGATGATGAAATAGTTGCAGAAGGTTGGCGTCTACTCGGTTGCCACTGGTATTGGGGAATATGACACATCCACTTCGGCATCACTTAACGGTCCTTGATGTTCTTTCTCGGCGGTGCCTTTGAACATCTTGATCTACTGACTCATGTTAAACTGTCTAGTTTTGTAAGAGAAGCACTTGTGAACTCAATGTCTACTGTCTTTTTATCCCAACCAAAACACTTTTTACACAAATCATAAAGTTGTTCCCAACTTAACTGCTTTGTGTACTCATACTTGAAAGCTACACCATGGTCATTGAGATTAAGAATCTGCTTCGCATCATCCGTAGTAATGGTCATATCCCCAAACGGCATATGAAAGGTGTCAGTCTCGGGATACAATCTCTCTACAAAAGCCAATATCGCGACCCGATCATAGTCCAACATTGAGTTCTCGGCAGCACTATATAATCCCGAGTTGGCTATAGTTCTGTTGAACCTCTCACATTCACCGGATAAAGGCCAATCTTTCAATACTTTTGATGGTGCGGCAGTGGGTTTGAGTAGACGAATCGCATCGGAATGATACTATTAAACACACAACACATTACAAAATTAATAGAGTATTATTACGAATAAAACAACAATAAGTTATTAAAAAAGAATACGATTATTACCTCGGTTTCGTAGATTTCTCTGGCCCAGGAGTCTTTGTAGCCAAATAACAATGCTCCTCCATCTCTAGACATCCCCGAGATTTCTTCTTCAAAATCCGTCTTCTTCAACTCAATGGGGACAAGGTGTGATGCTTTCTTCGTGATTGGCTTCCTTGTAACTCCTATTTCTCCTTTTGTACCACTTGTAGAGCTGTCAAACGGGCAAGCTAGGGTCAACCCGGCCCTAGCTTGACAATCCATGGACGGGTTAGGGTCAGCCCTAGACCTAGTACTATTCATGTACAAGACAAAAACCCCAACCCTAGCCCTAGACGGGTTGGCTCTAACGGGTTGCGGGTTGGCTTGTTAAATGGGGTGGTTCAAACGTAAAATCACTTAAATGTATAAAAAATTTAGTGGGCAGAGGGATCACTACTCCGTAATCCTAAATCAAATGAAATTTGGATTGTATTAAATCATTTGAGGAAATATGAACTTTTATTTCTAGCACAACACCCTAAAATTCTTAAATTAGTAACTTAAAAATCCTAAATTAGTAACTCACATGAAATTGACGGGTTGGCGGGTAACCCGTGGGTTGACCCTAACCCGGCTTGTTTTTACTAGGGCTAGATATGACAACCCTAACCCGGCTTGTTTAGACAACAAGCCAAGCCGAGCCGGGTTAAAACAAGCCAAGCTAGGTCCAACCTGCGGGCCGGGTTAGAAATTGACAGCTCTAACCACTTGGTTGTCCTTCTTCTTGAGTAATTACTGGAACACTTTGTCCAACTTCATCTTGAGTGATTTCTGGAGCGCTTGGTTGCACTTCTTCTTGAGTTCCTTGTTGAGCGCTTGGTTCCACTTATTTTTGGCTCCTTTCTCTCCGCGCACTAGCGCTTAGCTTCTTACCCCCTTTTTGACGAGGGCCTGTAACAGTTGTATCTTGGTCTTTCTTACCTCGCTTGTCCCTAAACAATAAAATTGGTTCGTAAGAATCATATTACAAACTTCACAATCAGAAGTCATAATTAAAATATAAACTTCTGATTATGCATAATCGGAAACACGAGTAAAAACTTTTCTTCCGATTCTACACAATCGAAAGTCATGTTCTAGTTTTATCTCCCGATTATGCATCAATTTGGGTTCAGAAACTGATAAAGTCATGATACATATGCAATCGAAATAAACAATATAACATATCCACCGATTGCATATACTCGGAAGTAAAGAAATAGCCTTTGGCTTCCGATTAAAACGTAGCCCCGAAATTGGATCTTGCTAAAATCACAAAATTTTCAAATTTTACAACTTACATAATCGGTAGTGGGTTGAATTCGTCTAACCTATGATTATACACAATCGGAAGACAAATACTATATATTATCTTCCGATTCTGGGTACCAATTGTGTGTCCCTACATGTTCTAATTCTTTGTTAAAATTATAAGGCAACATATAACCTAGTGTTTGAGAGTGAAAACAGTTTCTGTTGGTTTTGGTAATTTCGAGTGTGTGGGTGAGAAACGAGTCTAAACCCTAAACAATGTACTGCAAGGGAGTACTTTGATTCGTGAGATTAATCTGTAAAAATCCGGCCTAAACCAAGAAATGGTCGTTCCAGACTTGCTTCGGTCACAAAGTGAAGGAGAAAGGTTGGTCTAGGGAGGGAGGCGAAGAGAGTGTTGATACCAGAATGGTTGATTCGGGAAGAGTAGTTGTTTGACGACTTGTATCAGAAAATGGAAAGCTAATATATGGGAAAGCTAACAAGTGATTTCTGAGTGTTGTATTCTCCTGACCAAAAACTTGACCTTTGGTGGAAATAGGTGAGACCTATTTATACAAGTTGCAAGAAAAACGTACCCTGGTCTCGTAAGAAGTGGAAACGGTTGAGTAAATGGAAGAAAGCGGTAACGGGTAACGCCTGAAATTGATGTTTCCATAATGAAGGAAACGTTTCACCATTACTTCCTGTATTTACTAACCGCCTCACTCTTATGACACTTTCTTGTAACGGGCGTAGTGTACGCCGCACGCTGTAAACCTTCATACCAATACCCTGATGAGCATCCCCCAGTTTGTGACATGTTTTGATGTCTCGAGTGTTTTCGTGGAAAACGTGTAGCATGTTGCTATTGTTTGTCAAGTTAAGATTGAGAGGCTTGCCGGTTCAGTGGTGACTTTCGACCGCCGAGATTTCGCATCTTGAGAGGAAGGTTAGCCGTTGATCGTGGTTACCTTCTGTTGGTAGCCAGTGGCGTGGCCACGGTGTTGGCATGGCTTGCGCATGCTCTTGGCGTGGCTAATTAGGGTTTGGTGTCGTGACCAAATAATTGGCATAACTAAGTATGTGTCGTGGCCAAAGAGTTGGCAGCGTAGCCAAAGGTTTCCACAAGTCGTTTGGTGGAAAGTTTGTACGGCTGTGATCTGCATCTCAGGAGGAAGGATAGCCGTTGATTGTTGCAACCTTCCGTTTGGCAGCCAGTGAAATGGCGGCATGGCCGGCATGGCTTTGGTGTGGCCAAATTAGGGCTTTGACATCGTGGCCAAGAGTTGGCATCGTAGCCAAGAGTTGGCATCGTAGACATTTGGTGGCAATTTGGTACGGATGAAATCTGCATCTCAGGAGAAAGGACAACCGTTGATTGTTGCCACCTTCCGTTTGGCAGCCAGCGGCATGGAGGCATGGCCGGCATGGATTTGGCATGGCTAACTTAGGGCTTTGGCACCGTGGCCAAATTAGGGTTTTGGTACCGTGACCAAGAGTTGGAACCGTATCCAAGAGATTTCCACGAGTCGTTTGGTGGCAAGTTTGTACGACTGAGATCTGCATTTCGGGAGGAAGGACAACCGTTGATTGTTGCAACCTTCCGTTTGGCAGCCAGCGGCATGGAGGCATGGCCCGCATGGATTTGACATGGTTTAGGCGCGGCCAAGCTAGGATAGTTTTAGGCGCGGCCAAAATTAAGGTTTTGGCATAGTTCAGGCGCGGCCAAAATTAGGATTTTGGCGTAGTTCAGGCGCGACCAAAATTAAGGATTGACATTGGGCCAAAAGTTTCCACGCGTTTGGTGGCGAACTTGGACGGCTGAGATTTGCATCTCAGAGGGAAGGGTGGCCGTTGATTTTTGCAACCCTTCGTTTGGCAGCCAGCGGCAAGGAGGCATGGCCGTCATGGCTTTGATGCGGAGATGTGGCTGGCATGGTGGTGCGGCTGGCATGGTTGGCATGCGTTTGGCGCAGAGATGTGGCTGGCATGGCATGCCATTGGCACGGTGGTGCGGCTGGCATGGTGGGCATGCCTTTGGCGCGGATATGTGGCTGGCATGGCATGCCATTGACATGGTGGTGCAGCTGGCATGGTCGGCATGCCTTTGGCGCGGAGATGTGGCTGGCATGGCATGCCATTGGCACGGTGGTGCGGCTGGCATGGTTGGCATGCCTTTGGCGCGGAGATGTGGCTGGCATGGCATGTCATTGGCACGATGGTGCGGCTGGCATGGTTGTCATGCCTTTGGCACGGAGATATGGCTGGCATGACATTCCATTGGCACGATGATGCGGTTGGCATGCCTTTGGCGCGGAGATGTGGTTGGCATGGCATGCCATTGGCACGGTGGTGCGGCTGGCATGGTGGGCATGCCTTTGGCACGGAGATTTGGCTGGCATGGCATGCCATTGGCACGATGATGCGGTTGGCATGCCTTCGGCGCAGATATGTGGCTGGCATGGCATGCCATTGGCACGTTTGGCTAGCATGCGTGGCTGGCATGTGTAGAGATGACGCCAGTCACTACCGAGGGCTCTGTCATGGAGCATGGCTTATACATAAAAAAGGTACCCCGGTAATTTTGTGCAGACATGTTGAATGGTTCAATAAATGTGCTAGTGGCAACATTATTACTCAAGTGTGACGTCACTGTTTGACTAAGGTTTTACGATTTTAACCGTAAGCTAAAAACCACCATCAACACCTAGCTACCGATTATGTCAATTTTATGGTTTAGTGGCAAACAACTTTGTATAATCGGAAGTAAGCTATAAAAATTAACTCCCGATTCTGGTCGATGTAACCTAAAACCCTAGAAATGAACACAATCGGGAGATAAAAATAAGATCTAACTACCAATTCTGGGAAATAGCCGAAAACCCTAAAACTTATTTTCATGGATTCGTCAAATTCAAGCAACATAAACACATAAAATGATAGAAACTTACCTAACTGGGGCCATTTGCTGGAGAGTTTGATTATCAGAATCACCATCACTACCTACATCAGCGGTGTCATCCTCTTCATGTTCTTCGTGTTCGTCGTCTTCGTCGTGTTCTTTGTCGTTTGCAGCAGTAACAATCACTTTGTTCTTTAATTTTTCTCGAGCTTTCGTGGGTTCATTAGTATCAGTCATCATTTTGTAGAAGAATCGACGATGTTTTTGATTCAGCGACGATGAATTGAAGTTTGAGAAAAGGGGGGATAGTGTTTTTACCCTCCACAATCGGAAGGGAAGAGAAAGAAAATGAAATGAAATTCCTAGGTTTTGGGTGGTTTTAATCGTCCAAAGGTTGTGTCGGCAATTATACAATCGGTAGTCATATGATGTTCATTTGCTACCGATTATAGACGGTTTCCCCAAATTCATTTTTTTTGCAAAACCGATAAAATCGAGTTTTCTACTTTAACAATCGGTAGATATGATATGTTAGTATTCTACTGATTATGGCAATAATCCATTCTTAAACAAACTAGTAATTGGTAGACATAACTATATTCTAAACTACCGATTATAGAAGGGTATTCTCCGGAAAATTGGTCATCCCATAATCGTATCTATGAATTGGGAATAAAAAAATCGCCCATAACTCTTTCAGGGTTACCCCTAATGGCGCCAGGCTTTTTTGGCCTGCTTCTTTTTCTTTACTCTTTTTGTAATATTTGAGGGTGGTACAAGCATCTTGTACCATGGCCGATACCGCATGGGTAAAAACGTTACGCAGTGCACCAAATCGGCCTGGCCTCACCTCCCTGTACTTTGACAAGATTCATCAATTATGAAAAGGATGATGTATATTGACCATTTCTGGTTTAAAGACACATTGATACTTCACTTTCAAATTAAATTTTGCAGGCAAAGAAAACAGATTTTAGGGATTCACAAAAGAGACAGAATTCAAATTCATCATCTCGGTCTCTCTCTCTCTAACGTGGCGTCCCAAATTACCACGGCAATCTGCATGCTCTTGGAAGTACAGCAATATCTATTGTGTGAAATACAAGAGACGTGGTTAAACATTAGCGGTGCATGATTCGTGTGTTTTCATGCATGCCTTCTTATTCGTCTATATGCTAAACGTATACACCAAAATATGCAAACCACTAATACATGTACACGCCGTCTAGATCCTAAATCTAGTAACGTTAAATCCTTATGAAAACTGTTGGAGGGTTAGTTCTTTTTCCGAAAGCCATGTCAACCGATTAAAGATTGACACGCCTTGGGGTATAGGAAGCATTTTCGCTTATTCATTCTCGTGATCAAGTTGAGTCGTATATTCTTGCAGCGAAGGTAGACGAATAGCTAGTACCCCAAATTTGGAAGGACCACTACTTCTCTCTTTTGTTTCTCTCTGCATATATAGATGCTAGATCTATCTAGAGAAAGAGAATCGTAATATTGGCTCAGGGGGTACTTCTTTGTTTATTTGTTTTTATATATTCTGTTTATTCCTTTTTCGGTGTTTAGTTATTTTCATTACATTCAATACCTACTACGTACTATCTCTATCATCTCCTAACTTTCTCAATGGAGAGTTGTGGAAACATAATGGATGGAAATTCAATTCAAAAGTTTCTTGCAGCGTTTCAGGTTTTGGATCTGACCATTATTGTTAGCTAGCTAGTCATGTACAATCAATACTAAATTGAATGGTGCAACTTGAAATCCTTAGACTTAGTGTTGTTGCGCAAATTAATCTTGCACCGGTTAAGAAGCTATTCTCTACTTAGTAGATGGCAGTATGATGAACCCTAAAAGGCTAGACTCAACATCTCAGCTTTCACAGTTTAATCATAGTGGGCTGAAAAAGATGAATCATGTAGCAAACTAGCAATGTAGCGTAGATTGTAGATAAGACTACACAGTATCTAAGGTTACCACGCAAGTTACTAAGCGCTGAACTTGTAGATTAGCCCCTTCATTGTGGAGATTTCCTAAGTATGTGACTGAGCATGCACTTAGCGGGTGAGATTTCCTAAACTCTTCCATCTAGGGAACGCACCTGGTTTCAGGCTTTCTGGATATCAAATTAGACATAGACATGTACACTATACGGCTCGTGTTAAAAGAGATGACAATTGACCATGAAAACTTTAGAGAGGGGCCATCCATTTTGAAGGTACAATCAGTAAGAAATTCAGGGAAGAAAGCCCATAACTGAGAGGGCACAATCAGAGTGTGGCATTTTGGGGGGACACGCCTAGTGGGTAGTGAAAAGGCTTTGTAGGGTCATGGGTCCTTCCACTTATTCGAAGACAAAATTGCCCTAAATAAAACACCGGCGTGTTACATGCGAATTTTTAAATCGGTAGGGGACCGGACCTCATAAAAAAATTGAGCAGAAAAGGATTGGGCAGTTCGGGCAGTTAAGGTCAACTGAATTAAACTCTTATCCGCTGCCCGAAATCCATTAATTCTTAACAAAAATAGCCAGATTCACTCCTTGACCGATTTTTGGAAGACCGTGAGCTGATCCCTTCCCACCACTAACACCAGGATTTACTTCCTTTCCCTATGCCACCCCACCTATATTAAACAAATCATCCGTATACACCAACACTTGAAAGAGCACTTAGGTTCCACTAATCACATTCTTCTAGTTCCCAAAATATCCTGCCGACGAAGAGAAGAAGAAACTTATTCATTGCACCTTGTAATGACCATTGAAACTTCGACTAACCTTAGATATCCATACTTTCCGAGATACTCCCCTGATTATCATCAGGTTAGTGTGATAATTTAATGGGAGATTATTAAACAAACTCTTTTAGTATATTTTTGCAGGTGCACGGAAAACTACCACTAATCTATCGCTTCACTACCACTACCACACGCGTGCATCAGTATCGTGTTGCACGTGACTCTCTGCCAGCTAAATATTCATTTTTGATTTCTTTTGTGCAAAACCATACTAAAATAATTACTTGATATTTTCTCAAATTTCGAGTAGATTTCTAAATTAATGAACTAATAACTTCATTTACTAAAGACTGAACTATTAGCAATAAACAAATTACACGTGTCAGTTACCTAGTGCGTGGGACTGTTTATCAACAAATGAGCAGCGTCCACGTAGCTATAAAATTACCAAATTAAGGAATAATCAATTTGACTTACTGTGATTGATTTTTAA
The DNA here is from genome assembly GCF_003573695.1 of Papaver somniferum. NCBI lineage: Eukaryota > Viridiplantae > Streptophyta > Magnoliopsida > Ranunculales > Papaveraceae > Papaver > Papaver somniferum. The sequence continues at coordinate 13,896,422 of NC_039359.1, forward strand.
TGGTTTATGGTCAGCGCAGCGGTGTGCGGGCAGATCGGTCCCGGTCAGGATAAGACCTGACCTCATAGATGGAACTGGTTTAATATTCTTTCTGGGCTTTAGTCCAATTATTAACTAACCAGCCCATTATGACTTCTCCATAAGAACACCTCCAGTAGCTCCCTTTTCACTCTCTCTCTTTCTCTCATTTCTCTCAAAAAGTTTGAGCTTCTTCTTCTTTCTACTGGGAGAGGGAAGCTGTTTCAATAAGGTGAGGTTATGGCAAAAAAAATCATGGGGATTAATTTGATCATGTATATCTTTACCATCGATATATGATCAAAACTATTTCTGCTAATTTTATCTTATGCATGTATCGAATATATATTGGCAAGGTTTGTTCAAACATTTTTGTCTGTTAATTCTGAATTTGTTTCATTTTTGTGTATGTAGAGTAATGTCATGGATGGGTCATTCAAGAGTTCATCAAGATTGGAAATATTTTGTGAAGAAAGGGAAAGCTTATGCAGCAACAGTAATATTCATCATCAACGGACAGCACTGTTCATCAATGAGTACCACTACTAGTAATGTTGTTTTATTGCTTTAGCATATATACTGGCGTTATCCTAACTGAGCTTTTCTCCGCTAATCTTCTTCGATAAGTCTTCATCATCTTTCTTTTTCTCTTGTTTTCTAAAACCATCGATCTTCCTTGTATTGGATCATATTCCTTCTTATCTTCCCTTTCTATCGTTGTCTTGACCTTGTAAGACCTTTTCTTGACCTTGTAAGACCCAGCTTCAATCTCTTCTTCTCCGCTCTTTAATCCTTCGTAAACCCATTTTCTTCGCTTCTCTTTTTGTGTTTCCCACTCAACTCATATTCTCTTCTCCTGTCTATCCCTCTTGAGCTTTTTCACAAATCAAAAATCACCATGAAAATGGGCATTCCTCAAAATCATACCCGTTTGGGAGTACCCATCTGAAATTCGATCAAGTAAAGCTAGATTTTCTTACTACAACTCCGGCTTTATCTCAGCTTATTTATTTCTTTCTTCTTTTAGCTAGGGTTTTTTGTTTTATTGTGTCTGACACTGAAGAAGAACAATGATGAAACCATAGTGGTAAAAGTCATTCCCCCAAGTGACGAGTTCATGGAGGTCGTGACTTCAGAGAGTTTAAGACCTACATCTTAGTCAGTCCATTATTAGTTTAGTTTTCCACTAGTGGGGTATTTTCCAGCAAGTCAAGTATACGTTTGTCTCAAGCGTACCAACTGATAGTGTAACAAGAATCAGTGGAATTAATACAACGAGAAAAAACTCACTTTCATGTGTTCTTTTGTTTTTGTTCTGAGGGTTTTAATGTGTATTTGAAGCCATGGATATCATGACATAAGTTTTTAATCTTACATGATGCGTTCTTGGCTGATTAAAATGACTGATAATTTTTCTTTTAAAATGTATGATAATGGTGTTATATACTGTACTTAGTATTTTTTAAAGTGCAAAATTAATCTTAATAGTTGATGAGACATAATCTTGGATGGGTTTCACTCGTGACTGCTACAACCTAAAACACTGATAGTCACTTTTACTGCTCTCTTTGTACTATTAAACCACTGCTGCTGTGGCTGCTGCTACTTTGTGGACTTCAAAAATTAATACTTTCATTGAAGTCATCATAATTCCTTCTTTTTTGTATGACTAACTTTGGGCTCTTTGATAGTGAGAGAGACACTGTAAAATTCCTCTGTTTCAGGCTTTCAGCTGATAGATACTGTAAAATTCAATTATGCATTATGGTTGATATTTTCCCACTTCCCAGTACAAAAAGCTAAAAAGTATATAGATGAGTTTGACGATATATGATGTTCCCTAGGATCGTTCGGGAAATCACTACAACACTATCCGTTCTTATTAGATGGAGTTCTGGTAGCCGTTGGATCTCAAAACGGATAATGATTTTCTGCATTTGACTGTCAAACCACCGTGAAATCACTGTCCGTTTCGGCCTGGATTTTAAAGTGGTTTCAAACTTTCCTGGAACAACATTGAATGAGAGCAAGGTTCGGCCGTTATTTTGGAAAAATGCCCGTTAAAACGGTCACGTGTCTGTGAAGGTCGCTGACACCCGTATCTATGTATTGCCGATAAATAGAAAATGACGACCTTATTTAGACTTGTTATAATCCTTTTCACGCATTTTAAAACCGTTTTTCTAAAATTGAATTTTACGTTTTTTCCTTCTAAATAATATTTTCATGTAAATTTTTTAGACCATTTTTTTCGTTTTCACGTCAGTCATAACCGTTTTTTTAAGAAAAAAGAATATAAAAATATTTTCTTACACATCTTTATATTTTAAATTAAAGATTAAAAAATTACAATTAATATTTTAAATATAAAAGAATAAAATAATAATATATCGAATACGTTATAACAACGTTATTAGATCCGTTATAACTGTTTTCACGCACGTTGTAACCGTCAGATAGGAATTTCAAACCATAATTCTTTTTGTTTTCTATTTAACCGTTATAACGCCGCTATTTTAGAATAACGTATAAAAACGCGTTTTTTTCCTAAATAACGCGTTTCTTGCCAGAAACGTGCTCACACCTGTCAAAACACGTTATAACGGTCACGCGTTTAGAACACACTTTGCAATTGTTATACTTCGCCCAGTTCAAGATTTTGCATAAAATTGGTGTGGTCTGTGTGGAGCCAATATGGTGTGGTCTGTGTGGAGCTATTTATACAAGTTTCAAAAAGGAATCATGTTTGAACGTGCATATAATTTTGGACAACGTTTAAAACACTAATGATATTTTAAAGAACACATAATTGGGGATACCTCCACAAATTGGAGATATTAATAGTTAGGGGCATAACATAGGTTAAGAGGTATTTTTATCAGTGAAAATAAAAACACTAAAAACCTAAGTCAAGTATCTCCTCTTCTTCCCAACCGCCGACTATTCTTTTTCTTCTCTTCTTCCATCTTTTTTTGTTAGAAGTTTATTACCTTTTATTGGAGCTGCTTGGTCTACTATTGATGATTCTGTAGGTATTATGAGATGTATATTAGAAGAATCTTGTATGGTTGTATCGATGGGAATAACCAGATAGACTAATAGAATACAAGATGTATCAGAATCATATGTAGGTGATTTCATTACTCATCATAATTTATGCAATCAAGGTACTTGAAAAAGTAACAAGACGAATTCCGAAAAAATCAACACAGATAAGAATTGTATGGGGATTTTGACAAAGTACATCACGTGGGATTAGTATTTCCTAAAGTATACCCGTTTCTTTCTAAATTGCTAAGATACACCTAGTTTCGCTTTTACATCCCATTTTTTTTAATAAAACTGTGAACTGTCGTTAAATACCAACTCAAGCCGATTTGAACTGAATTACAAATGACTGAAAAACCCCTGGCTGGAATCGGCATGAAAAAAAAAAGGCATTGGCACCTATTCCAGGAACCATCTTCTTTCATTTTCTTGATGTTCTTACCCAACACAATTATTCACCATTAAAATCAGTTGTAACCACATCAGTTTCCCATTGATTTCTACTGAAAATTCGAATCAAAACTATTTCAAAGTTCTTCCTTGTTTGCCATCAAAATCAGATGCAACCAAACAAGGGTCTTCAAGACTCACTTCTACCTTGACTAAAATTTTAATATATCACTTAAATCACTTGCATTCATAATCCATATCTCGGCAGCAACTTATCTTGTTAACTGATTTTCCGGTATGAAGAACCTGTACAAGTTAAACTCAACCACACATAGAAAATCAGTCAATACACAGCTAACTTCAACTGCAACCTTATTCACTTCTTGTCCGATCTCTCACTAAACAGAAACTACAGTGCAACACCAATTGATAGACAAGTGATGTGATTTGTAGATAGTTGTAAAAGTGGTTCGATTCTCAGACTTGTGAAGGATATTAATTAGACTTAAATCCTAATATTAAAATAGAAAACTCACCAAAAATTATAGCAAACTCAATCAAAGATGATATCAATACTAAAAGAAACACTGAGGCTAAGATTCCACTATTTTCCAAGTTCAAAGTGATTAAACCAATACATATATTTATGCAATTTTCTTGTTTAATTTGATTCTAAAAGATTGCAACAAGTAGATTTTCAAAAGTAATAATTGTAAATACCAAGTATGAAGCATCAAAAGTCTTAAAACTAAGCATACTCCATCAAAATAGATCACAATCACTCAAATAAAAATCATATTCAATAATATTTCAAGGCAAATAATCATATAATTATTGCAAATAAAAAGATAAACTAGAATATACCACTTTTTGTTGGAAAAATAGCTTCCTCTATCGCCTCAGCAATGGGGTTTAGCTCCTCATATTAATCATGATCTCAAAATATGTGTTTGTTGCTCAAAAGATGATTAAAAGAGTGAAAAGTAATACCACAGACTGTTTGTAACAGTGTATTGGTGTTGCAAAACAGTTGTTACAATGGAACTGTTACAGAAAAACTGTTGCTTTGTCGTTGATTTTAAAACCCTAGAATAAGACTTCCCTGAACATCTTAATGTTCTTCAGCTGTTAAACAGTGATACTTTTCTGCGACTGTCTACCGGGGGTCAATGTTCTTCGCGTTCTTCTTCTTCAACAGCAGCAGCAGCAGCAGAAACAGAGTTTGGTAAAGCTCTGGTTTCTTCTTCTCTGGCTCTCCTTAGGTTCCCAAACTCTCGACACCTCTTCTATATGACCGAAGACATCTATTTATATCAAAAATACCGATTAAATCTCTCCCAAATCTTCCAAAATCTCCTTCTTCTCTTCACGGCCAAGTTGCGACAATTTCTTATTTTAGGATTTCTACGCGTTTCTGAGATTTCCTTTTTATTCTAAACTCTTCCTTAGATAGATACAAATCTTTGGGAAGGTTTACAGCGTTTTAATCACTCTAAAATTCCCTAAAACAGGTCACACACGTGACTTTCCATATTTTCTTGTTGTGAGAAAAATCCGTCGTTTGAGCCCAGTTTAATCGATTTAAACACCCATATCAGATTCCTAGACCCATAAGGAGTCTATCCTATGCAAATCAGAGGTTTAATTGACCTCAAACTCCTTCAAATCACGATTGCAAAAACTGCTCTTTAACTGCATTTTTTTTCCCGCCAAATTTTTTTTTTTTAATGTTGAAGATGGTTGCCCCTTATTCAGAGTAGGGGTGCGATTAGCAACTTCATGGAAATGGGATGCCCCTTAGTAATTAGGTTACCCCTTATCCAAAGTGACAGTCCGAATAGAAAGTGTCCTCCGGGTGCTTTCCGACAACTTTTCGAGCCAATTTTTTCCAAAAATGTTTATTAGCCAAAAATACCTACAAATAAATAAAACACCATAATAAGTACAAAAATGAGCCCTAACAATATATAGAATTGAGACAAATCGGACACAAAAATGTGTCTATCAAATACCCCTAAACCTATTATTTGCTAGTCCTCGAGCAAAAATAAAATAGAAATAAAATCCTAACTCACTGTCGCAGGCATCGTCGATTGCATTTAGCGTATGCAATAAGCCTTTAAACCCCTAGGTGTCCCTAGTGGCGGAGTGTTGTCTTCGGAGGGCTTACCATAGGTATACCCACAAAACCTTTTTACTCCAGACCCTAGCTATCTACACAGAACCTTGGAAGGCACTAAAGAATCTCCTTGGTCGGCATACTTATTGACTACAGGAGGAAGTACCCTGATGCGAAATTCCAATTGTTGTACACGAGTTTGCACTCAAGCATACTAAAATTCATATGAAGTGACAGAGCTCTACTCAGATAGTCGCACTATGGACATCAATATCCGGAGTCAAAACTAATCACATGGATAGATCAAGAAGATGGATATAGAAAAACATAGATGGTTTTGATGTTTACTAGGTGAACGGTGTTTCTCATGTCTGTCTGAAGGCCTCCGTCAAAATGAACCTATCCTAATGGCATGAGATACTAGTCTGACTAATATCAACACACTGGCATATACAAGGGAACCAGTGATTGATAATCCTAACTCTAGGTCAACACAACTAGCATATACAAGGGTTCCAGTGGTCGACTTTATTGAATTTATTCCAGTTGGTTTTATGGTCTGGTCTCTTTTTTTGTTTTTTTTTGGTATCTCAATCACTCTAATTCACCCTAGCATTGGTAAAAACTTGAATCGTGAGCCCCACCTAAGCTATGGTGAAACTATCATGTTATTTATAACACCTGAGCTATGTGCTTTTATGAATAAACTCTTTAGATGTTTCCATCTAGTCAGATTGGTTCCTCAACTCCTACAACCAAAATGCTTCCATCCACTTAGATTGGTTAGTGCCATCCTTAATAGGGATAAATTTCTAGGCTCTGGAGTTTAATTATTGCAACGAAAATGTAACAAAAAGTTCTACCCCACCCCCAAACTTAAATCTAACATTGTCCTCAATGTTTCTAATCAAAGAACAGTACCAAAAATATAAGTAACATGAGGAAATAGTAAAGAGAGAAGTCGGAAAGATATTACCTGGGTGAAGTGTAACCAAAAACCTACAAAAATATTATACAACATACAAAATCGCCTCGATGGTCAATCAAGGTAAACAGGGTCCTCCAGAGGGACCTCCTCAACATCACCTGTAAGAAAAGGCTCTAAAAAGGGCTTCAATCGCTGGCCGTTAACCTTCGAAGAACTACTACCATCTGGTGTCTCAATCTCAACAGCGCCATGAGGAAAAACAGTACGGACCACAAAAGGATCGGTCCACCGAGAGCGCAACTTCCCGAGGAATAGATGCAAACGAGTGTCATACAGAAGAACTTTTTGACCTGGAGAAAATGACTTTCGTAAAATATTCCTATCATGCACAAGTTTCATTTTGTTCTTATACTCCTTAGCACTATCGTATGCATCTCTACGAATCTCATCCAACTCATTGAGCTGGAGCTTTCTTTGAGCTCCTGCCTTGTCAAGTGAAAAGCTTAAGTTCTTAATAGCCCAATAGGATCGATGCTCTAACTCAACAGGAAGGTGACATGCCTTGCCAAACACTAAACGATAAGGTGACATTCCAATGGGTGTCTTAAACGCAGTACGGTAAGCCCATAAGGCATCAGTAAGCCTCGACGACCAGTCTTTCCTATTTGGATCAAATGTTTTCTCTAGAATACGTTTAATTTCCCTATTGGAAACCTCTACATGACCACTAGTCTGAGGGTGATATGGGGTTGCTACTTTATGGGTAATACCGTATTGTTTCATTAAAAGAGAAAACAGTCTATTACAAAAGTGTGAACCTCCATCACTAATTATAGCTCGCGGCGTACCAAAACGTGTAAGTATATTCTCTTTCAAAAACTGGACTATGACCCTGTGGTCATTCGTTCTACACGGAACCGCCTCAACCCACTTAGACACATAGTCTACAGCGACAAGTATGTAAAGATAACCAAACGAAATAGGAAATGGACCCATAAAATCAATGCCCCACACATCAAAAACCTCAATCACTAAAATAGGGTTCAAAGACATCATATTTCTACGGGAAATGGTTCCTAACTTCTGGAAACGCTCACAAGAAACACAATGGCTATGGGAATCTTTAAACAACGAAGGCCAGTAAAATCCACACTGCGAAATCTTAGCAGCAGTCTTCTTAGCACTAAAATGACCCCCACATGCATGTTCATGACAAAAGGAGATAATACTAGACTGGTCATTCTCAGATACACATCTCCTAATAATCTAGTCCGGACAATACTTAAACAGATAAGGATCGTCCCAAAAGAAATGCTTAACCTCGGCTAAAAACCTAGAACGATCTTGCTTACCCCAATGTTGAGGGGTTCGACCAGTAACAAGATAATTCACTATATTTGGATACCAAGGTGATTGGGAAACAGAGAACAATTGTTCATCAGGAAAGCTATCCCTTATAGGAAGGGAATCACTAGGGGAACCAACAACTAGCCTAGACAAGTGATCTGCTACTACATTTTCTGCACCCTTTTTGTCTCTAATGTCTGGGGAAAATTCCTGTAACAATATGATCCATCTAATCAATCTAGGTTTGGTATCCTTCTTAGATAAAAGGTATTTCAAAGCAGCATGATCTGTACAGATTATGATCTTAGAACCTAATAGGTAAGACCTAAACTTATCCAAGGCAAACACGATGGCTAAAAGTTCCTTCTCGGTAGTTGTGTAGTTCATTTGGGCATCATTCAGAGTTTTGCTAGCATAATAAATCACATGAAGTAATTTGTTTTCTCGTTGTCCTAAAACGACGCCTATAGCATAATCTGAAGAATCACACATAATCTCAAAGGGTAGGTTCCAGTTAGGTGCCTGGACTATCGGGGCAGTAGTGAGTAAAGTTTTAAGCTTCTCAAAAGCCTCTAAACAAGCATCATCAAAGACAAACTTAACATCTTTTGCAAGCAAATTGCAAAGAGGTCTAGAAATCAAGCTAAAATCCTTAATGAATCGACGGTAAAAACCTGCATCCCTAGGAATGACCTAATATCTTTTACGTTTTTGGACCTGTAAAGCTTAATAAGTCAACTTGGCTTTGTCTACCTCTATACCCTTTGAAAGAGACGATGTGCCCTAATACAATTCCTGTTTAACCATGAAATGGCATTTTTCCCAATTAAGCACTAATTTTTTTTCCTTACACCTAGTCAACACTAATGTCAAATGATGCAAGCACTCATCGAAAGATGAACCAAACACTGAAAAATCATCCATAAAGACCTCTAAAACCGTTCTACCATATCAGAAAATATGCTCATCATACAACGCTGAAAAGTTGCAGGGGCATTACATAGCCCGAAAGGCATGCGTCTATACGCAAAGGTACCAAAGGGACAGGTAAAGTGGTTTTCTCTTGGTCTTCTGGGGCAATAACGATCTGATTATAACCGGAGTAGCCATCTAAGAAGCAATAGTGACTATGTCCAGCTAATCGCTCTAGCATTTGGTCGATAAAAGGAAGGGGAAAGTGATCCTTCCTTGTGACCTTGTTCAATTTCCTATAGTCAATACACACACGCCATCCCGTGGTCACTCGGGTTGGGATTAATTCATTATTATCATTCTGGACTACAGTGATACCTGATTTCTTGGGGACAACCTGAACAGGGCTGACCCACTTACTGTCTGAAATTGGGTAAATAATACCCGCATCTAACAACTTAAGCACCTCTTTTCGAACTACTCTTTCATGTTAGGGTTCAGTCGACGTTGCATCTCCCTAGAAGGTTTGGAGTCTTCCTCTAAATGAATCTGATGCATACACACAGTAGGACTTATACCCTTAATGTCTGCTATAGTCCACCCTAAAGCTTCCTTATTGTCTTGAAGTACATTTACTAGCCTACTTTCCTGATCACTATCCAAATTGGAAGCTACAATCACAGGTAAAGTCTCAGATGGGCCTAAAAACACATACTTTAGAGTATCGGGTAGTGGTTTAAGGTCCAACTTTGGGGGCTCTTCTAAAGAAGGAATTAGGGTAGTCTCAGAAACTGGTAACGGTTCGAACCTCTTTCCATCTATCAGTGTCTAACACAGGGGTAGAATCTAATAGAGCATTCACCTGTTCAATAGTGCTATCGTCGTCAAAATCTAAACCAAAATGGGATAGACAACTTTCTAATGGGTCTTCAGACAAGATGTTTGGTAATGACTCCTGAACTAAGGCTTCTATCATGTTCACCTCCTCAACACATGTGTCATCTAGCTCATGAGGTTGCTTACTGACATTAAAAATGTTCATCTCCATAGTCATATTACCAAAAGATAAACTCATCACACCATTTCGACAGTTAATGATCGCATTAGACGTAGCTAAAAATGGGCGACCTAAAATCACAGGTATCTGGTTCTCTGGGTCAGGGACAGGTTGGGTATCTAGGACCACGAAATCCACTGGATAAATAAACTTGTCGACCTCAATAAGAACATCCTCGATAACACCTCGAGGGATTTTAACAGACCTATCAGCTAACTGCAGTGTCATCTGAGTAGGTTTCATTTCACCAAGTCCTAGCTGTAAGTATACATGGAATGGCAGTAAGTTCACACTGGTCCTAAGTCAAGTAAAGCTTTTTCTACCCGGAAGTTACCTATTGTGCAAGCAATGGTAGGAGAACCTGGGTCTTTGTACTTTGGAGTTGTGGTGTTCTGAATGATTGAACTTACGTGACTAGCTAAAAAGGCTTTCTTATGGACGCTAAGTTTTCGCTTTCGCGTACACATATCCTTAAGGAACTTGGCATAAGCAGGAATTTCCTAATTGCATCTAATAAGGGAAGGTTTATGGTAACTTGCTTAAAAACCTCCACTATGTCATTAAAGTTCGATTCCTTTTGTTGGTACTAATAGCTGAGGAAATGGGGCTCTAGGCCTAAAATCAGACCTTTCAGGAACCGAATTCACATCATTAGAAACTTTATCAGTCTCTTCAGCTACTGGTCCTGAGAGGTGAGATCCTGAGGGGTGAACTACAGTATGTTCACTATCGGGCATGGTTACCTTATTGTCTACAACTCTACCACTTCTAAGGGTTCTAACATTCAATTGATTCGATGGTTTTGCACCTAATTCATGAACTCCTCTAGGGTTGGGTTGTGTTTGACTAGGAAACTTACCTTTTTCTCTCAAAGAATCACTTATCAGACCAACCTGGGTTTTTAACTCGGAAATAGCCTGACTATTTTCTTGTCCTATCCTGTTACTAGCTTGTAGACTCTGTTCTACGGATAACTGGAATTTTGCAGTTTCTGAGTTAACAAGGCGAGAGATTCCTCTAAACTTAGGATTTTTATCTGACTGATTCTGAAACTGAGCTAGTCCTGAAGGATTCTTAGTATAGCCAAAACCTGGGGGAGCATTAGAATTACTAAACTGACCTTGACTTTGGCCCTTAGACCACGAAAGGTTCGGATGGTTTCTCCAACCAGGATTATAGGTTTCTGAATATGGGTCAATCTTTTGACGGTTATCAAATCTAGTGTTATTATAAAGAGCATTGGCCTGCTCTTCAATATTCGGCCTTCCCAAAAAGGCTCCACTCTACCACTAGTCTGGCCCACTTCTAAGGCTTCTAATTTTTGCTAAGGCAATTTTGGCATCTGATTCATAGCCTCCTTCTACCCTATTAACGTTTCCTCTACTTAAAAGAATTGTTTTCTGGGGTGCCCTACTATTTTCCCATTGCTGGGTTTTTTCGGCGATTTCATTAAAAAATTCCATCGCCGCATCAACAGTTTGGTTTTCAAATCCACCAGTGCATAGAGACTCAACCATGGTCGTTGTGGAATAATCTAAACCCTCATAAAGGATCTGAACTAGCCTAACCTTTTCTAAACCATGATGAGGACACTGGGATAATAAATCATTGAACCTTTCCAAATACCTATATAAAGATTCTCCCTCTTGTTGTGAAAATGTGCATATTTGCGTCCTAATAGACGATGTTTTGTGCCTAGGGAAAAACTTATTGAAAAAGGCAGATGTAAGTTGTTCATATGTCTCAATTGACTCGGAGTCCAAACTATACAGCCACGACTTGGCCTTATCTTTCAGGGAAAATGGGAATAACCTAAGTTTCAAAGCATCATCATCTAAGCCTCTAATTCTTAGAGTACTACAAATTTCCTCAAAATCCCTAACATGGTAATAAGGGTTTTCATTTTCTTTCCCTAAAAAGATTGGGAGCATCTGTAAGATCCCAGGTTTCAGTTCATAGGGTGCCTCCGTTTCAGCTAACTTAATACACGAAGGACGGGTAGTCCTAGTTGGATTCAACAAAGCTTTCAAAGTTGCCATTTCTGGCGCTATCGGAGCAACATGGATTCTCTCCTCAGTCAAAGAACGTTCAAAAACAGACTCTTCAAAAGCCGTACTTTCTAGATTAAGGTAATCGAGGCGCTTCTAAATTAGGTTTTTTGCGCCCGACGCGATAATTCGAACCCTATTGGTCGAAACTAAACTTAGGAAAACTAGGAAATTGATCATCACGGAGCCAGTAGGAGCAAGATCCTACCCAAAATCAGAAAACAAGAAATAAAGAGGAACTGCGGCAAGTAAGAGCAGCAACAAAAGGAGACGTGGACGCTCCACATGGACGGTTGATTTTCTTCAACAGGCGCCGCCCGTGGCCGGCCGACCACGCTCCATGTTTCTACTTTCCGGCCCCCTTTTCCACCAACCAATCAGATCGCTCCAAAAGCGCTACACACACTTTTAATTAAGATTGAAAGTCGGTTGGTCGACATACCTAATTCTTTAGGAAATTAAACATAGGCTACTCATGTCATTCTCAAAACGATCACAACAACACGTTTTGGCCGGCTGGTTTGTCAAGCTTGGCCGCTTCCCGATGAAACTAAACAAACTCCATAATGTCCACTAGCGGGCCCACTATCATCCCGGCCAATCGGAATCCTCTTAGTCCACCAGAAACATCACTGATCGTTGGCCAGAGCCAGGATAGTTACGCTGTTGAAAGAAAAGTTCAACGATCTAAGACTGACCGTAACAGTCTCAAACTCATCGCATCCGTAAAACTTAGCTAGTCTAGTTGGATGGCTTAGATGTTGTTTAGACCGACCAAAGAGGTGCCGGTATGATCCCTGGAAACTCATCTTCATCCATGGCCAGTCAAACTACTCACGACATGTCATGAGCGGGTCAAACCGATTGCCCAAAGTAGGGTGATCACGTGTTTTGAAAACCCTAATTCATGCCAGCGGCAGCATGTTACTGTCGCAAAACGATCACGACCGTCCATCTTCGGTAGCCTAGTCGGACGGCCTAGATCTAATTTCAGGTGGCTAATGAGAAGCCAGCATGCTCGCCGGAACCCATCTTTGTGTCTGCCCAATCGACTTTTCCAAATCATCGGCAAACGCCCCGAATCATTTGGACTAAGGTAGGTTGGCCACACCGCTTCAAACCCTAGAATTCAATCAACGGCAGTATACAACTGCTGCAAATCATCTCATTCGTCCAACTTCGCTAGCCTAGTCGGACGGCTTAGATTTAATTTCAGGTGGCCAACAGGGTGATGCCGTGATCACCGGCCACCCCTCTTTTATGTGGAGCGATCGGCCAAGCCACAACTTTCCCATACGGATCCCAAAAGATCGCCCAAAGGCGGCCAGTCGCGCTGCTTACATATAATTCAATAATTCAAAGGCAACCAACTGTCGCAAATCATCTCAGCCATTCAATTTGGCTAGCCAATTTAACTAGTCTAGATTAAACTTGGACAGACCAATAGAATGTCAAAGTGGCTACCAGCCATCACTCTTCTATAAGGGATTGGCCGACCTACCTTTGGCATGCATAAATAGCTCCCAGCAGTTCCTTGAAAGTGGCCGGTCACGCTCCTTTAAGACGTTAGGTTCGTGACCAACAAAGACAGGCTTTATACAACGATGCTTCACATGCATCGATTATTTTGAGATGCTTGCTAAAAGCGATGCTTTACATGTATCGAGTACATACGATATTTTATGAGTATCGGCTTCACAAATAACTTAGTTATTTAACATAATAGCGCCACATGCTATTCTTTGTGGCAAGACTCATGACTTGGATCGCCACACATGACCACCCGCCACCTAGATTGCGCGTGATTAGTCATAATAACTAGGTCTTGCAAATAAGACCCATTCAGCAGCCTGCTGCATATTTTCCACAAAAATACTCGAGACACCAAACATGTCACAAACTGGGGGATGATCATCAGGGTATTGGTATGGCGGTTTACAACGTGCGACGTGCAACACATCCATTATAAGAAAGTGTCAGGAAAGGCGGACAATTAGTGACGGCAGAGAAGTAGTGGGTGTAAACCAACCCGTCTTCCCTCATTGAAAGACGTGGTTTTCAACAATTTCACACGATCCCACTTCTCCATCACTCAACTACTCCCACTTCTTCATCACTCAACTACTCCCACTTCCTATGAGATCAGGGTGCGTACAATTATGACTGTATAAAATAGGTTTTCAACTTATTTCAACCAACAACGATTATCAACACAGTATCTAGAAAAAATCAAAGAACTCATAGCTTGCATTCTGCAGGCGAGTTCCGAATTCTGATACAAGTCATAAAACGACCATACCTTCAGAATTAACCATTCTGATCTCAACACCTTCTTCGCTTCCCTCCCTAAGATCAACCCTTCTCCTTCACTTTGTGACCGAAGCAAGGATGGAACAACCATTTCTTGGTTTAGGCCAGAATTGTACAGATTGATCTCTCGAATGTAAAGTACTCTCGTGCAGTGCATTTGTTTAGGGTTTAGATTCGTTTCTCGGTGGCACACCCAGATTTACCAAAATCAGCAGAATCAGTTTTTACCCCAAAACACTTACCATGCTGATTTTCTGCAAAACTGTCCAAGTTAAAAAAAAATTGGATTTCCGGCATGGATATTTATAAATATTTATATGCCGGCACAATTCAAATTCTATACATGAACTTGGACCCTTTCGTCCCCACTTTCCGACATGGTTTTTAAAGAAAAATCAATGTCGGTACTAGTTGCGGCATGGAAGTTTAATTACGTATCTATGCCGGAAACAGTTCCGGCGCTGATCAACCTAAACAATTCAATGCCGGCTCCTTGGTGTAAAGAAAACATTTTACTAGAAATCTAAACATGTTCAACATAAACCAAACAACTAAATTGTGCTTTAATGTTCTTAATCCAGGTATCATAAACCAAAAGAAAACCAACCAACTAAAGGTTAATCCAAAAACAAGTTTGAAATTGTTAAGAACGTAACAACCACCATCCAAATGAAGAAACACAACTAAATAGTTCATCACTTGGTCTTTTGCTTCTTGTCCACGACCAACTTCCTCATTTATCCGAACAAATATTTTGCATTAGGGTCTTCCATTTTATCAATATTTTCCTCAACTTCCTTCATTTCTTCAGGGGATAGCACCTCTCCTTTCTCGTTCTTGAAACCAAACATCTTCTTCAACTTGCCAATCCGACAACGCTAGTTTTATACATCCAACACATAATAAGTATATATATACTAATATAAGATTATGTATACATTAATTGACTAAGTAACTAAAAATACTTACTAGCAATCCAACAGTCTTATTAAGTTGGGCCATCGTAGGTGGTGCCTCTGTAGGAATTGGAGCGGGAGGGTTTTCCGGGCGCACGACAAATAGATGTGACCCTTTTAGGTAATAAAACATGTACTAGGGGTGGGCTTCATCACCGTTTTCTGCAAGCTCCCAGTTACTAATATCTACCAAACGACGTGGTTCCCTATCCCTCAAATGTATTGGTTCTGGAATTGGATCATACTCTACCCTCAACTTCAGCTTAGTTGAAAAGCTCTGAGAATGGTCAACTTCGTACCTTTCAAGAGAGGCTGTCTCTGGATAAGGTAATTGCTTATATCCAAGTTGCCGCATGAAACATCGGGGATCATCCATAACGTATCCCTTTGGGTGGAACAACGGTCCATCGTAAAATACAACGTTATTATACCTCAAAATTTTTTGGTTCTCTTTAGCCTCCCTGTAAAGGTCGAACATAACCTCTTTGGTAGTCATCGCGTCCAGAGCCAATCTCATATTTGTCAATCGAAGATTGTTACCGGGCTTCGGAATATTATTAAACTTGTATCTCTTAGATCTATGCTCCTCGGGTTCGAAAAGGTTTTTGATCTTCGAGAAGGGGTAGTCCATGAATAGTGTTTGGAAGTGTTCATAAGCCCACACCTATACCAATGTGGAATGATACATATAAGAAGCAGTAAATTTTGTTTCTAAGTTCAAAATAAGGGTACATGTGAACAATATACATAAGAACATAAGTTTAAAAACAAAATTACTTGGAGTAGAGTGAAATTCCCGACAAATTGGTTTGTAACAGCCTAAGAGGCCCTTCTCATCTCCGCCATCAAATGTATCATTACCACGGTGCCCCAAGAATAATTATAGACCTCTTCCAACGGATCCAAGTATAGTGGGTTGCACTAACCCTGTTGCCACTAGTGTCAGGGAATACCTTAGTGCCCAAGATGAATAACAGGTACGTAACGGCTGTATAACGAATTTGTGAGGGATGCCATCCATCCTTCAAACTTCTTGCCTGCGTGTTTTCAAACTTCTCCTTAAGCAACTTCATCTTGATATTCTTTGTCATACTATTCTTAGATACATAGAAGATTTCCACAGAAGTTTTGTAGTCCCAACCTAACAACTTTTTAGTCAGAGCGTGCAACTTCGACCATTCTAGGTCTGGACACTTATCTGCTTCTGCAACTGATTTGCTGGTAGTATTGAAGCCTAGAATGTTCTGATCATCATCAGGGATCAATGTCACCTCCCCAAACGGGAAGTGCATGGTATCAGTTTCACCATGATACCTTTCGACGAAGCAATTGACTGTCACAAAATCACACTTCACATAATTTTCAACCAAACAATATAGACCAGACTCCCTTACTAATGTTTGGACCTCTTCACATTCCATAGAAAAATCCCAATGAGACGCGGTTTGGTTTCGGCAAACACGCACATCCTTCTTATGATCCTATAATTAGGAGATAATATGATTAAGAGATTTTGCATATATACGATTAAGATAATTGGCTATGGGTTACTAATTGACTTGGATCAACCTCATTATCTTCCTCCTCACTTTTCTCTTCATCTTGCTCATTGTGCTCAACTGTTGCAGTAGGTTCACGGATTACGAGTCGACTACGGCCACCACTCTCCCATTTTTCCCCTCTTGTATATGCCCTCAAACGCTTGTTGTGACCTTGTTCTCTCCCTGGAGGAGACAGAGACTGAGGAGTACCAAGATCGTTCTTCTTTCTTTTCTCAATGCCAACATCTTTAGTTTTTGTTTTCTTAGCTTCCTTTGCTTTAGCCCCATATCAAAAGAAACACGAAATAAATATAAGACTACTCACTTTCATATTTGATGCCGGCATAAATATACTGAAAAACGACATAAAATCATCAGTACCAGTATTGATTAACGAAATATCTACAATGTCGAGACCAAAAAACGGCATAGTTATTTAACAAAACCACTATGCCGGGACACGATGCCGGCATTGCCGAATAATTGTAGATAATGCCGGTAGTCTTAGGTAATTCCTAAAAAGTTCCTGGATACCAAAAGAACATTGCCGGCACATAGGTAAGAATTCATATCCATGCCGTAACCAAGTACCGGCATGTTATTCAACCTAAATTCTATGCCGGTACTGATAACGAATTCCTAGGATTTTCCTGTATATTAAAAGTGGACTACCGGCATAATCGAATAAATTTACAACACTACCGTGACAAGCTACCAGCATGGTATTCAAACTAAAATCAATGCCGGGACAAAACATTCAGTTTCAGGTGTTTCAGTAACTCCATACCGGCATAGCATTCATACTAAAATCAATGTCGTAACTCTACACCAGCATTGCCTTCATACTAAATCCAATGCCGTGATTAACTACCGACATCGTATTCATACAAATTTCAATGCCGGAACTCACTGAAACTCAATTGTTTGAGTTAGGGTTCGCGATTCTAACCTAAACCCACTGCTGTAAATCGATTCAAACACTTATAAACTAGTTCAAAATCACTTACGTTCTGACAGAAGCCATGTTTACGAGAGGTTGATTGTCCGAGTTCTCTTCTTCTTCTTCTTCTTCTTGAGCAATCCGATTGATCCTTTCTTATTGTTTTTGTTGAACAATCGATTTTGACTTTGATTGGGCATTTGATTTCTTTCGTGCATGCATGGTTATAAATAGATTCGGGTAATCGACGAAGATATTTTTGAATCGACGATTAACCGACGACGAAGAACGATGAAGAAGAAGATGGAAGATTTTTTTTTTCAAAACCTAACCCTAACCGAGTGTGCCGACACTCAATGGAAATGGGGGATAACTGATTTTCTTTTTTGATTTTGATTTTGATTTTAAGTTTTTTATTTTGTGGGAAGGGTAGTATAGTCTTTTGATAATGTTTTTAATTAACCAAAGGGTATTTTAATATTTTCGCCCCCAAAAAACACCCCTTAGCAGGCACTATTGGTTGGGGGAAGTAATTTATATCCCCCAATTAGTTCAAGTATCCCCCAATCGCGCGTTCTTTTTAAAAGCTACTCAAAAAGAATTTGGGGTTACCATCCATCCAAGGTGGCTACGAGGTATCTTAAATACACGAAATGTACATATTACCTTTTACACTAAATCTATCATTTTTATTAACATTTCAAACAAAAACCAATTCTTCACCTTCTCCATCTACCGATCATGGAATGAGATGAAAAAGAAATTCCGCATTTTATTCGAAAAGAAATCAACGATAGTAGAACCAAATTATCGATTCTTCTTTGGATACAATTTCTGGCAGTGTAAGTTGAGATTCTACTATTTTTTGGGTTTTTATGCCTTAATTGAATGAGATTGGTCAAAAATATTTCTAGGGTTTTCTGTAACAAGTCACAATCGATAGTTTCCTATTGGTTTTATCTACCAATTATGACTGAGTTCTTTATTGCTTAAGAACAATGATCTTAATCAGTAGATATTATTAATACTTATCTACCGATTATGTTTGGTATTTTGAGTTTCTGTAACCTAATATAGACATAATCTGTGGATATCTAATTTGTCAAACTAACGACTATGAAAGTAGACAAATTCAAAGTTTTATTAGTTTCAAAAAAAATAAAAATTGGGGCAACTATCACAATCGGTAGGTAATGAACATCATGAAAATACCGATTATGAAAGTAGAGAAATTCAAAATTTTATTAGTTTGAAAAAGGATAAATTCGGCGAAACTATCACAATCGGTAGACATGAAAACCGCGAACTACCGATTGTAAAAGTGGAGAAATTCGAAGTTTTATTAGTTTTGAAAAGAAAAAAAAATTGGGGAAACTGTCACAATCACAAGATAATGAACATCACGAAACAACCGATTGTGAAAGTAGAGAAACTCGAAATTTTATTAGTTTTGAATAAAAAAATTAAATTTAGGCCGACTATCACAATCGGTAGATAATGAACATCACGAAACTACTGATTGTAAAATTAAAGAATTCAAAAATTTATTAGTTTAAAAAAAATCAAATTTTGGGCAACTATTACAATCGGTAGATAATGAACATCATGAAACTACCAATTGTGATAAATTCAAGATTATTAATGTTTGTATCAAAAAATAATTTAAGGCACCAAACACGATTAATTGGTGATGATGATGCAAAATTAGGGTTAGGATACGAATTGAAGATAAAGAGAAGAGACAAATATTTAACATGTTTCTGCGAGTTATGCCTACATCCACAGACGAATCCCCGTAAGGAAAGATATTTTATTGATCATGGTACAACTCTCTCTGGGTTAGCTAACCTAGTATTCCATATCTCCTTAGGGTTTAAGACACATATATTTATATAGTTTATGTATTCCATAATTCTGATATGAACTGCTTATGCAAGTAACTTAGGCAGCAAGACTTCTGGAACCTTCTCTCGGGCTTGTATAACATGCTTTCCGTCTTTTTATAGATGGTACTGATGTTGTTTTTACAGTGGTAAATAAGTTATCGTTCACTCGGACTTGTTGAGATTGATTTTTAAGATTTAAAAATAGAAAACCCTAAAAATAAAGAAAATGTGTATAAAAAGATTGTAGCAATATCGAGAGGTACTGAGACTTAGGATTCCACCATTAATCACAAACAACTAGTTCAAATAATGATTCATAACAATTTAGCTCTTTTGTAGACTCTTGTTCTTTTCCAAGGTAGATTTTATAAAACATCAATTGTAAATCACAAGCATGGAGCATCAAAATCTCTAAGTCTAAGCATACATCATCAAACGAAATCACAAGTAATTAATAAAAAATCATAAATCAATTAAAAACAATGCAAAAAGTTAAAGGAATCAATTATAGTTACCAATCCAATGTGAAACACGACTTCCTCCGTCGTCCCAGTGTTAAGGTTTAGATCTTCATGGTGAAGGCGCGCTCAAAATAATAACTCATGGCTCAAATAGGTATTTTTATTGAAGAAATATCAGGAAAAGAATGAATACATATGCCATCGTTGAAGGAAATAACCTTGCAACTCTTTCCAGAAATACTCTGGTTGGGAAGTTAAAGATATTTGATCATGAGCATACATCCAAATACGGAAAGGATGTTGCTTTCAAAGAACAAAAGAATACTAAATTACTTGACAAAAGTAAGAGTGTTTGCATATCTGAAGATGATCTTTATGAGGCTGATTCATCAGATGAAGATCTTGACAAGTCAGTCTCCCTGATCACAATACAGTTTAAGGATCTTCTTTTGAAGAGAAGTAAACGTTCTCCAGAGATAAACCTAGGTCATCAGTTAAACCTCATAATCGTGTTCCTCCTAAAAACATGGATATTAATGAAACTGATGACGAGGATATGCCAGAGTGCTTTAAGTGTAAAGGTTTTGGTCATTTTGCAAATGAGTGTCCAAATCGGAGAAAATACACTGGGAACAGAGGTCTAGCTGCAACTCTTGATGAAATTTCTGACAACTATGATTCTATTGAAGACGAAAAGTCAAGTGTTGCACTTTTTTTTGTGAAAATTTTGATTTTGATAATTGTAGCAATACATACATAAATCCTGATATTCTTTCAGAAGAAATCTCAACCGGTTTGGAAGAAAAAATGGATCTATTTGTTTCTTCTGGAAACACTTCTTCCGATGTTTCGGGTTCCACTATGTGTCTAGATACGTACACATCTCGGGCATCTAGATCATCCTCCTTGTTGACATGCTCTTATTGTTCTCTCATAGGTCATGAACTTTCAAAGTGTTTCAAGTACAAACACAAAATAAGATACGTCGATAAACTTCAAAGAAGAGAAAATCGATTAGCAAACAAGCTCAAACTTGTTCAAAAATCATCAGAGGTATGTAAACTCATCTCTTCTTCGACGAAGTTAGTTTCCAAAGAAAAGACTAGACCACTAGAGGAAAAATAATGGTCCAAACATTCTGTGAAACAGGGTTCTATGAATTCCTTTCGAAAAGGTTATGGTGGACAAATTATTGTTCACCCAATCACAACTTGATTGTGTTGGTTGGTGCATCTTGTCTCATGTGCCTGGTATAAAGAGACAAGATTGTGCACACCTCAGGCTTTAGGAAAAGAGGATTTTTTCTTTTATTGTTTTTATTTTCTCTTTTTAGTTTTGCTGTGATATGCAAGTCTGGAATTCGTTCCTCTTTTCATATCTAATTGATATTGGAAGGGACCTCCCTGTTTAATCAATAAAAGAGGGTCATTCTCGACAATTATACCCTCTTTAGGGTTGAGAGTTGTGTGTACGTGAACTTATGTGTTTAAAGGTTCCGTAACCCTACATTCCTTTTTCCTTCTCTGAAAACTCTTTTTTTATCTCAAGACTGCTTGTTGAGTCTGATTTTTGAATTCCTTCCACAATCTCATACGTGTATGGAGATTCCAAGTATTATGTCTTCTGATGAAAAATATGTTAATATGATTGTTAAGCCATCAATAATGAAGGAAAAGGATAAATATTTTGTATCTTCAACTTTGAAAAGAAAAATGAGGAATATAAGAAAACCAAGAGTTGTTTCGTCTACAGAAGTTCTCTAAGATTCTTGAAGAGTTGAAGGAAACAAGAAAAGAGATTCAAGAAATAAAGGCTTTTGTTTTTAGGACTCTCGAAATTCAGAAGTCCCTGGTTCGACATCAGTCTAAAAGGTTTGTCGGAATTAACTCCTTTCTTCATGAACCTTATGTTCCTATGGTTCTTGACGACAAGGAGTTCGGGGACAATAAAGAATTTATTAGAGGTCTTAATGTCTAGAAAACTTCTTATGAGAATTTATTCTTGTATTTTAAGAAGGATAACTAGGGTTTGGAATAGCCATATTGTGAGTACACATAGCTATTGCCAACGTTTTCATCTTGCAATGTTTTTAGATTTATTTGTTTAAATTCTAAAGTTTATTTGGAAGATGATTTTTGCAGTATTAATGGTTTTATATATTGCAAAATGTTATGGGATACGTTGTTTACGTCCGTGAACCTTGACTTCCCCATATTTGTTCCAAAATTAACTCTATTATATGTCAGTATGAAAGTATTGATAAAAGATAGAATGAACTTTTGAATACAAAAGTTAAGCCTTTTATGTCATTATGCAAATATTGATGGAAGAAAGGATGAACTTTTGTTTACAAAGATGAAGTCTATTATATGTCATTGTGCAAATAGTGACGAAAAATAGAATGAATCTTTGATTATTCCGCAGTATTGGTCCTTCCCTGATCCACATCTTTGTGTATATACTGTGTTGCTCTGTAAGTTCTCTTATGTTTATCATGGACAATTGAATTGATCATTTTCCTTGTGGTTAATTCAATTGTGATTTTTGTATACAAATTCATGTTTTCATGTGATTTGTTAATGTCCAAAGAAATCCTTCTTTTCTTGTGAAAGTAAGGTGGCTCTTGTTGTTCTTTTGAGAATGGAATTTTATAGGGGAGAGTTCTTAATTGAACTTGTGCTTAATTGCCAAATCTTTGTGGGGAGTGCGGCTGTGTAATATTGTCGGAGTTATCTTGTATCTTTATAAACTCCTTAATGAATACACTAAGTTTCGACTATGTTAAATCATCGAAACAAGTTGGTATGTTGTTCTCTTTTGGTCATGCAGTATCTCTATCAAAATTTCATGAGGATCCCACTAGTTTTCGTACCTTTGCCAATTTATGTTGACAAAAAGGGGGAAAATTAATGTGTAGTTCACACTACAAATACATATGGTTTACGAATCATTATGTAAGGGGGGGTGGTTTTCATGTTGAGATGAAGTATTGACTAAGGGGGAATGATACATATCACCATAGTATTATTGTCAAAGTTGTGATACAATTGGACTTTGATGCTGTGTAATGATACTATGACACTGTATAACAATGATTTAGAGTAACTGTTTTCTCATTGTTATATCTACGGATCTTCAACAACAATGATTCAGAATTGAACACATTTGGAATCATTGGAGTACTTGGAAGTGAAGAAGATTTCGAATAATGTTGAAGAACCAAGGAGATCAAGCATTTGGATGAGAATCTATAAAGTTTATTTATTTTGTAATCCATATGTATTGATAGTTTTGTTACTAAAATTGACAAAAGGGGAGACTGTTAGAGCACTGCTCGGTCGAACTCGCAAGCGTTTCTATCTCAAGCTTGTTTGTCAATATTAGTGATCAAACTATAAGTCTTGATTTCTATTCTACTTATAGTGATGTCTCGGACTAGGATAGATTGTGTAGTTGAGCATTAGACTTCTCCTACGCATACTGGCGTAGGTTTGTGACCAGAATTTTCTGTTGGGTTTGGAGGTATGCGTACCCTTTCGCATACTGGCGAAAACCAAACTTGGTCCGGCTATTCAAGTATGCGTACCCGTTTGCATACTTGAATGGTTAAAGTTCTAAAATCGGTTTTTTTATGAAAAAATACATTTATATAATAAGGAATGCATTATTTGCAAACCATGGCTATAATGCTCATGAATATATTCGAGTGAATCACATCGATTTTGCTTCAATTGTGTTCTTGTATACTTCTATGAGAATATAGCAATTGAACAAGTCTTTAACTAGTTTCATTTGAGTCATTTGAACTAGTTATGGTTAAGATGAATAAGGTTGATATGAGAGTGTTCATATGGATAACCTCGGTTAATTACTGTTGAGCCAACATGGTGTACACGTTTAGGTACGATTACATAAACCTAAATGAGGGTACATTTCATTTGTGTATAACAAGCTAAGTTCGATCTAACGTTTGAAAGATATTAGCTTGAATCTAATTAGGTTTGCATCTAACGGTGAATATTTAATGCTTTGTTACCAAGGTAACTAAGATTGCAAAACCTGATTTAAAAACTATATGAAGGAGAACTCTAGCAACTAGGAAACCTAATCCCCACACCTCTTGTGTGATACAAGTTGCAACTAGAGTCGATTCTCCTTTAACCTTAGGTTTTTCACGACACCTTGTAGGTTAACGACTTAAAGACTTCATTGGGATTGTGAAGCCAGACCCGACTATTTTCTCTATTGGTGCGTGTTCTGATCTTACTTTTACTATCGTGATTGATTATTATCTCTATTAAGATTTGCTTGAGATTTATCTCCGAAAGGTAAGATTGAAAAGTAGTCACAAACATCTTCTTCTCATTTGTGATTCCACAATATCTTGTTTCGCTAATCGATTAAGATTATTGTGAAGGGGTTGATATTTCTAGACTGTTCTTCGGGAATATAATTCTGGTATATCAATTGGTTCCTTTTCACCTTGATTTATCAAAAGACTGAACAAAACTCGTAGGTATTTCTGTAGGAGACAGATTTATCTATTCCAATAGAATTTTCTGTGTGACTTTGGGTCATAGCAACTCTTGGTTGTGGGTGAGATCAGCTAAAGGAATCAAGTGCGTAGAATCCTGCTGGGGTTCAGAGACGTAAGGAGCGCAACTGTACCTTGATCAGTGTGAGATTGATTAAGGCTCAACTACATTCCTGTCCAAAGTTCATTGGTAGTAGGCTAGTGTCTGTAGCGGCTTAATACAGTGTGATGTTCAAAGCTGGACTAGGTCCCGGGGTTTTTCCTGCATTTGCGGTTTCCTCGTTAACAAACTTCTGGTGTCTGTGTTATTTATTTTCTGCATTATATTTTGTTATTTAATTGAAATATCACAGGTTGTGTGTTGAATCGATCAATTGGGAAATCCAACCTTTGGTTGTTGATTGAAATTGATTGATCCTTAAACATTGGTCTTTCTTTGGTACCGTTCAAGTTATTTCTCTTATATTCAATCGGGCTCGCAAATTCCTATTTGCTGATTGCGGATTGAATTGAGAGATTGAGATATAAAACTCTTTGATATACTTTTATCTAGATTGAGTCTGACTGTCTAGTTGATTCTCTTGAAAGTATATTGGAGTTTTCCTTTTCAGATTACCAAACGAAATATTGGGTGTGGTTGTTAGACCCCCGATTTTTTAGTATTTTCCTTGATTGAGTCTGAATGTCTAGTTGATTTTCTTAGAAATATATTGGAATTAGTCCATACGGATTGCCGAAACGAAATATTGGGTGTGGTTGTTAGACCCCGTTTTTCAGCTTATGTAATATGCTAATTCATATGTAAAGCTTATCACGTGTTTTAGCTATCATATAGTTTGATATCTAAGTTATTTTAATCTTGAAATTTATTGATTTCGCCAAGTTGTCGTTTAAGTTTTGCTTGTTGTGGTTGATTGGATGGATGACCTCTGGTATTTAGTCCTCCGTCTATGTCGGTATTTATATGTTTGTTATATAGTTTCTATCAGGATCATTCTTTAGTTGACCCCTTTATCAGTTGACCCCTTTATCATGCCTCGTCCATACCAGTGACATCATCCAGTATTAGTAATTGTAGAGGGGTTTTTTGACAGTCGGCCTTCTAATTTCTATTTGCCACTTGGTCGTTGCATTTTGGTCCCTTGAGGGAGCAATTTTTATCCTTCTACCCGACATAACGGCTCTGCCATTTTCGCTCAATTTTTTAAGGAATTTGAGGTATAATAAGCAGACTAATTTGTCAAACCCTTGATCCGGGTCATTCGATATCACTCTAGACCATTAATCCGGGTTATTCTTTATTGCTTAAGACCCAGAGTGTAATTTTATATGTATGCGGCTTTTTTTCCATGTGTCTCGTATCCTTTGATACTCTTTTTTATTACTTTGTTATTCCAAAGATGCATGTTTATTCTTAGTCTTGCTTACGCCATTATGCATTCGCTAGAAACAGGGATCTTCTTCCCGGTAAAAGATTTATCTTCTCCTGTGACTTGTTTCAGGCTTTGTTTTCTGAAAATAATGATGTATGGAACACTACGGGTTTTTCCGTTCATGATTTCAAAAACCAAAATTTTTAATAGATCCGCGTTTATCTAAGTAGATCTAATTCTTCATGCATTTTCTAAGTTTTCACGTCTTTGAAAATCAAAATTATGAACAGATCCGCGTTTATCTAAGTAGATCTGATTCTTCATGCATTTTCTAAGTTTTCACATCTTTGAAAATCAAAATTATGAACAGATCCGTGTTTATCTAAGTAGATCTGATTCTTCATGCATTTTCTAAGTTTTCACGTCTTTGAAAATCAAAATTATGAACAGATCCGCGTTTATCTAAGTAGATCTGATTCTTCATGCATTTTCTAAGTTTTTAGGTCTTTGAAAATCAAAACTTCGAACAGATCTGCGGTCATCTACACAGATGGACGCCTTAAGTATTTTCAAGATTTTACACCTTTGAGGACTCAAAACGCTAATAGATATCACGCGGGGCCCATTGTCTTTGTGATTTTTCTCTCTCTTTCAAGAAAATATTAAAAGATGGAGAGAAGCAAAGATGTCGGGAAGGCTAAAGCTCCTTCAAAAGAGATGACAAGGACAACCCCAGTGGTAACTAGAAGTAAGCAGAGAGGTGAAAAGCTAAAGGAAGCGGATAGGGCGCAGGATAATGCATAAAGCATGACCCCCATCAATGCCAACATCATCGCATCAAACGCAGTAAATGTCGCGGCAGCCAAAGTAGGAGCTTCAAGAGCTGGCGGATCCAAAGTTGGAGCTCCCATAGTAACCAATGCTCAACTACAGGAACATCAGGAAGTCGTGGCAGAGTCAGGAATACAACAACTCCTCTATGGGATGCCCTTAACCAACGAACAGAACATACCCTTTCCAGCCAAGTAACCGCTTCTAATAGCAGGCCAACCCTCACAACAACCGTCGAGGTCCCAAGGTGCACAGTTAGACCCACCAGAACCAGTAATACAGATCGCGGATGAGGAACAAACCATAGCCGCTGATGAGCAATTGCGGGCAGGAACACCAAATCAAGGGTCAAATCATTCCGCTCAGATGATGGCCGAGCTGACAGAATTAAGGAAGAACCAGAAGGCATACGCAGATGCTGTGGTGATATTAGCACAAGAGAACCAAACACTAAAGTAAATAATCATTCATAGCGCAGAGGTATAAAACCAACGCGACGAAGCCAACTCCAAGGCTGTAGCACCTAATCAAGATAGAAGAATGGTGATCGCAAACAACCCACTTCCATTGAATCGAAGAGGAGCAAGGAGCAGCCAAAGATCAGAGCCTGATTAAAATCCCGAGAACTCGGACTACTACGACGGTACCACCTTCCCACGAGCAAAATCTACCATTCATGAGGAACACCAGATCGCAATGGAAAGTCTGCGTGCTGAGATGCTGGCAGAAATCAAGGAGCTAAAGACTAGGCAGGGAGCCGGAAGGCTAGAGCAAGTGATGAAGGAAGCAAACACTACCCTTCTGACACCACACTTGTCCAGGGCTTTCATACCGCAGAAGTGTTCGGTTCCTGCTTTCGATTGCTATGACGGATCAACTGATCCTGCGGCTCATCTTCGATATTATAATCGAATGATGTCCCGTTGGGATAACGAAGACTCCATACTGTGCAGATACTTCCCATCAAGTTTAAAAGGGTCCGCGTTGTCATGGTTTGATAACTTGCCATCAAACTCCATCGACTCCTACGACCAACTCACTGAAAAATTTCTAGCAACATACATGTACAACAAGGTTGTCAATACCGGCATGGACAAACTATTCTCGCTGGAGATGAAATACAAAGAGACCATCAGAGAATATACTAATAGATGGCACAAGATTTTCCAAGCTATTGGCAACGTAGATCCCGTGGTTAGTATCAACTGCTACAAATGGGGGATGGACAAGATGAGTCCTTTATTTGTCGAGATCCACGGAACCATCCCTACCACCGAAGGAGATCTCCGGATAATCATAGAAAAGCATGCAAGGTTAGAAGAAATTCAGTGTGAAAATCCCAGAGCTCATACTCAACGTCCCATACGCACAAATTCCGTGGATCAAGCCAGCGGGTCCAAAAGAGAAATCACAGAAGAACGTCCCAACGAAGAAAGAAAAGAACGAAGGGATGATAGACGAAGAGGTGATCGAAAATTTGAAGATCAAATTTATACCAAGCTGAATACCAGTTATTCGCGCATCCTGAGAGAGATCAAAGGGAGGGAGAACTTCGATTGTCTATGGTCCAAGGAAAAGCAGCCTCCTAGATCAGAAAAATCCAAGGAATACTGTGAATACCACTGTTTCAACGGTCATCAAACAGAAAAGTGCAAAAATCTCAAGATAATGATTCAAAAACTAATCGACGCAGGAGACCGGAAGCAATATATACATAATATTGATAACGAAGATAGAACCAAGAGAGGCAAGCAGGTTCAATTACCAGAAGGCAACCGCACCCTCAACACGATCTCATGTTCAGAGATTCAAGGACCATCCCTAACCGCCCAGATTAGGAAGATATTGAGAAAACAAATCGAAGATTATTGTGAGCTTTATAAGATCGATGGGAAAGAGGTAAACGAGCACGAACAACGGATGGACGCGCCCATGACTTTTAATGCAGACGATGTGGAAGAATACA
This sequence comes from Papaver somniferum, assembly GCF_003573695.1. NCBI lineage: Eukaryota > Viridiplantae > Streptophyta > Magnoliopsida > Ranunculales > Papaveraceae > Papaver > Papaver somniferum. The sequence goes on from NC_039359.1 coordinate 13,925,087, forward strand.
TGGAAGACCATAATGATCCTCTAGTCCTCACACTCCTAATAGCAGGGTGAAATGTCAAGAAAATTCTCATATATGGAGGAAGCTCAGTCAACGTCCTGTTCTATGACACGTTCAAACGTATGGAACTCAACGACGAGCAACTGCTGTCATCTTACTACACCATCTACGGATTCAACGGCGCATCTACAAAGCCCCTAGGGGACATTGTCTTACAAGTAGACGCAGGGCCCATGAAAGTGGACACTCGATTCAGTGTCCTAGATGCACCTTCACCTTACAACTCCATCATCGGAAGAAGATGGGTTCACAAGCTCAAGGGAGTAGCGGCAACCTACCATCAATATCTCAGATTCCCAACACCCCAGGGAGTCATGGAAATTAAAGGAGACCAAGTAACTGCGCGGGAATGTCAGACCTTACAGAATCAGATCAATAATGAGCGGGAAGAAAAGCACCAGTCCCGAAGAGCCAAAAATAAGGAGATAACCATAGATACATATCTAGAAGAAATCTCCGGAAAAAGCCTTCTGAACGTAAGCACCACTGGCAGCGCAGAAGCAAGCACCTCCGCGAAAAAAAAAAGGAGAGCCCACTAAATAGCAATCAAAGAATGTTCCTCTCTTGGGGGAACCAAAACCCACGTTTACACCTGTCGAAGCAGCTAAAGAAGTCAACATAGGTACTGAGGGAAACCCGAAGATTATCAGAATAGGCACCTTGATGGATGAAGAAAGAGAAGCCGCGCTAATCAAACTTCTAAAAGAATACGCGGACATCTTTGCTTGGAAATTGGGGGACATTATGGGAATTTACCCAAAGTTAGTTCATCACGAACTTCGAATAAAACCAGGTACCCCCCCTTTTAGGCAGAAGGTGCGCAAAGTAGCTCCAGAATACCATCGAGCAGTTGAAGTGAAACTCCGCAAACTACTGGACGCAGGATTCATCAAAGAAGTTAAGTACCCAACATGGATCTCTAACATGGTCATCGTACCGAAGAAAAATGGCGGAGTAAGGATATGCATCGACTTCACCAACCTCAATAAGGCTTGCCCTAAAGATAGCTATCCACTGCCAAGCATTGACCAACTTGTCGAGGCAGTTGAAGGATACGAAGAAATGTCATTCATGGATGGATACTCTGGATACAATCAATTATTTCTAGCAGAAGAAGATCAACAACATACAACATTCTATACACCACACATCCTCTATTGCTATGTAAGAATGCCCTTTAGACTGCGAAACGCAGGGGAAACCTACCAAAGAATGGTGGATGCAATTTTCAAACCATGTATTGGAAGTACGCTGGAAGTATATGTGGATGATATGCTCGTTAAAAGCAAGCTGCGCAAAGATCATCACCAAGACCTAAAAGATATTTTCCAAGCAATGAGAGTGCACAACCTGAAGGTAAACCCAGAGAAGTGCACTTTTGGTGTCACTTACGGAAAGTTCCTCGGATATTTGGTGACGAAGAGGGGCATTGAAGTCGATCCCGCTAAAATTGAAGCCATCGTAAGAATTCCATCCCAAAGAATTTAAAAGAGGTTCAGAAACTCAATGGTTCGCTGACTGTGCTGGGGAGGTTCATATCCAGGTCCTCGGATAGATGTAAGCACTTTTTTAACATTCTTAAAAAAGGAAGCAAATTCGAATGGACGGCAGAGTGCGAGGAACCTTTTCGAAATATCAAAGAATACCTGGCTGAGATCCCTATATTACAAAAACCAGACCCTGATGAAGTGTTGGAACTATACATAGCAGCAACAGAAGATGCAGTCGCGCGGTATTGGTTAAAACCAACACGAAGATAGAGCATCCCATCTATTACATCAGCAAGACTCTGAACGCAGCAGAAAGGAACTACACGAATATCGAGCAGCTCATCTTGGCATTAGTATGGGCAACCCTGAAACTCAGAACTTACTTTTTGACTCACTACGTCCGCGTCCCATGCAAAGCTCCGCTAGAAGCAGTCCTTAAAAACGCAGGAAAAGTAGGCAGAATTGCAAAATGGAATACTCACCTAGATCAATTCAATATCATCCATGAGCTACAACACTCTAAGAAGTCACAAGTATAGCAGATTTCCTAGCAGACTTACCATTGGATAACTGCGAAGAAGTCATCATCGAAGGACGAAAGGCAGCAGGACTACCAGAAATGGACGAAGGTAAAGACCCTATAGACATCTTGGAACCAAAAAATCCTAGGCAATGGGAAGTCTTCGTAGATGGGTCGAAAAATAAAGAAGGGGCGGGGATAGGCATCGTAATCACCACCCCAACAGGAGACAGGATCATACATGCTTTCAGGTTAGAATTCAAGGGTCATACCAACAACATAGTTGAATATGAAGCAGTGGTGCATGCCCTTCATTTGATAATAGAAATGGGCATAACTGACGTGCGCCTGACAAGCGATTCACAGCTGGTCATCCGACAAATAGGGTTGCAATATAATGTTTATGACAGAACATTATCATCATACATGGAATTGGTGCAAACACTGGCATCACAAAGCCTAAACATCAAATTCCGACACCTGTCAAGGAAGGAACTCAGGCACGCGGATGCCCTGGCCTACATATCATCGATGTTCAGAAACGAGGACGTCAAAGCAATCAAAGTAACCAGGATTTACGAGCCTTCAATTGATATTCAAGAACTCTGCGCTGCACAGCAGAGGAAACACGCATAAGAAGATATTGCAGATGATGACGTGGGAGAATTCATCGCGGATGATTTCCAAGAAGATGACATCATGTCTAAGGCAGATCAAGATGAAGACTTCAGCAACGAAGAAGATTGGAGATCTGAGATTCATCTTTTCCTAAAAGAAAGAATACTACCCTCGGATCTAAAGCAAGCCAGAAAAATACAGTCAAAGGCAGGAAGATATGATCTGAGAAAAGAAATTTTTTACAAAAAATCTTTTCTCGGACCATTATTACTTTGCCTATACAGATCCGAAGGACATTTGATTTTGAAAGACATACACCGCGGCGGCGCAGGCAATCACAGGGGAATGAGATCCCTAGCAGATAAGGAGAAAACTCAAGGATATTACTGGACAACAATGATAGGAGACGCTGCAAGAATGTCACGCAGATGTGAAGAATGCCAGCGTTTCACCAAAAAAATCCACGCACACGCAACAATGTTGAACCCAGTAGACAACCCTTGGCCATTCTCAAAATGGGGCATAGACATCGTGGGTCCCCTAATCGAAGGATCAGGGAAGAGAAGATTTTTGATAGTGTCCACGGGCTATTTCAACAAATGGGTAGAGGCTAAATCCCTGGCAAGGATCCGAGATGCAGATGTCTTCACATTCATTTTTCAAAACATCATTTACAGGTTTGGCATACCAGCTGAGATTGTATCTGACAATGGCAAGCAATTCCAGGGAAAAAACATCGACTTACTCTTCGATACTTTCAAAATACGAAAGAACAAGTCAACACCAATTTACCTTCAAAGCAATGGTCAGGCAGAAGCCACAAAAAAAACCCTCGCACTCATCCTCAAAAAGCAGTTGGACGAATACAACAAGCGTTGGTGTGAGCAACTACACAACGTTTTGTGGGCTTATAGGACAACTCAAAGATCAGCCACGGGAGAATCCCCATTCTTACTCACCTATGGAGCCGAAGTTATTATCCCAACAGAAATAATCATGCCAACTACGAAGACTGAAGCATGGGAGAAGAACCTCACATCGGACATGATGTTGGAAAGGTTGGATGATCTAGAAGAGAGGAGGGAGGCAACACTACAAAAAATGGAAAACTATCAAAGGAAACTAGCAAGGGAATATAATAAGAGGGTTAAGCTTAGAAATTTCGTAGAAGGGCAGTATGTGCTGAGGACTATTCCCCAATACCAACGAGAAAAGAAGTGGGGCAAATTAGCACCAACATGGGGGGGGACCCTTCGTCATACATGATGTTGCAGTAAATGGGTCTTATTATCTGCGCAACCTAAAAGGGGAGATCCTCAAACACCCATGGAATGCAAAATATCTCAAGCCATACTACACGTAGAGGGAAACGCAGACCTGCATCTGCGTGAAGAGCGCCAGAAGAAGAAAACGACGCTTGCGATCGACATGTTTCTATCTCTGAGAGAGGAATATCAAACCTCAACCTATCAATCAAGCAAACTTTTGGCAAAAAATAGTCACAATACATGGAGCAACATAGTAACAAGACGACTGCGTGTAAATATAACACCTCACGAGAACCCTACACCTGTAAATACAGCCTCCGCGTCAATACTTCATCCTCCTGTTTTTTACTATTTACTACCTCAGAGGTTCCATCAATGGAATTCTTCTAAATGTAACTCAACAAACTGAATAGAGACTTTAACCCTCTTTCACCCGTGGACGTGGACACTCTGCTGTCGAACCACGTAAACACTGGTGTTAATTGTTGTTCTATTTTACTTGGGGAAAGTAGTCACCTACAATCTCTCGGGACTCACCTACAACGTCTATAAGTGTAGGACCATGGGGAAGGCATCCAGCAGAAAGAGATACCCAACCAATCTTATGGCAGCGGGTTGACGGAATGAACGTACATTCCAAACAACTCATATCCTAGAACGTTACCCCGACCCCCACCGTCTGGGAATCCTCTGGCCCAGGATTAGCCAGCGGGGTGACAGGTCTCAAGACGTTCACGAAGATACACATATCTTCGGGTTCACACTCAAACACTTCGTTATCCCTGATTACATTCAGTTATATTCCAAATTAACCATAACAATGTTTAAAAAAAAAGTCGGACAACACAGATAAAAGTTAAAACAATGATCAATTCATTAAAAGTTGATTACAGGCTTGGAAATGATACGCGGAAACAAGAAAATACAAAAGGAATCTCACGAAGCCTCATAATCAACAAAGATCAAATCTCTACAAAAATCTACTTGGATGGTTCAACCCCACCAGCAGGTTTAGCAATTTTCCCCTTCTGCGTTGAAGGTACGCTCCCACCCGAGGAAGGCCCTGAAGAACCAGATGTAGGGGCGGGGGTTTCTCACGGCGCGGATAGCTCTTGATAAGGCCATGCTCGGTCTTAAGATCATACTCGATGTTATCTAGAATTTTGTTAGTCTCTTCCACTAGTTGACACCGAGCCTTGTACGCAATAACAGTATTCATCATCTCAGCCTTTGATAACAACGAGGAAAGACGACTCACTTCCTTCGAAGCGGATTGGGCAGCCTCGTCCCTTGCTGTAGCTAAACCTTTGGGATAATTAATCTGGCTTTCCTGATGCACTAATTGATATTGAGCCTCCGCAAGCTCTTCATTTGCAGTGCGAAGCTGTCCCTGGAGCTCTGCAAGGAAAAGAAAAATGCAGATGGTTAGGTCCAGGATATTACAGAATCACACTCGATAATATAAGCATATACCTTCGACTCTCGCCGAAGCTATTTCATATTCGTTAACAACAGCATCACGGGCTTCATCAAGAAAATCATACTCATCTGACAACTTCTTATAATCCGCTTGAAGGGTTGAAAGGGCGTACTGACTCGCATCTAATTCTACCTGTTTCATTGAATCCAAGTGATGAAGATGGTTGACCTCATTGTATAAACCCTCCAGACACTTATTGAGCCGATACATATTTACTTCAAGATTTCTCTCAGACTCAGATTGGCGTACCACATCAGCCCTAGACGCAGCTAAAGCTTTGCTAAGAGCACCAGCCTCAGCCCTAGCGTCATCTCTCTACCTAGCAAGACGCTGAATGTAATCTTTAACATCAGAAGAATGAGAAGAACGAGATTGACGCAATTCCTCTTCCAAGAGATTGATTTTAGCTTCCAATGATGAGACCTGTTCTCGGGATTCACGAAGATTATCACGCGTCCACAACAACGTTCCATTAAACAAACGAAGATCATTGTTATATTTGTTCTGCATATCAATAATTTGGACTCGTCTGACCCGCCACTCCTCTGCCAGAGCATTATGTTCATCGGCACGAGCATTCCACTTATCAGCCTCGCTCTTTATCTTCTCTACCAACTCTGCGATGCGAGATTTCTGACGCTGTCGCTCTTTCCGAAGCCATACTAACTCGGGAACTCCACCCACTGAAGATAGGGTGGGGGAGGGAGACTCAGACATAACACTAATTACAGTAAAGGACAACAACAAGGAAGAGAACAGATAATCAAACCTGTAACAGGCGAAGAATTCTTCTTGGCCTCCTCCAACTCACTACGAGCCATAGCAAGATCCAAGCGAAGCTTCTCCTCCTCCTTGACTTGTTGCTCCTTAGCCTTGAGGAGACTCTTCAACTCACATATCTCCCTATCCCTATCAGCAATGACAGTCTCAGCCGAAGTAAGCTCCTCTTCCTGAAGACTAAGCTTAGCCTCCAACTTAAGGGATTTGGCCTTAAAAAACTGGTACAACATGTGATTGCAATGCTCACTCCTCATCATCTGCGAATCAGAAGATTAGAACACCCTGACTCTAAAAATTGCTAAAAATTGATACAAGGCAAAATGATGAGAGAACTCACCTCTAACATCCGTTGTTGGGGAAATCCATACTGATACCCATCAGCCAACGCCATCATATCAGCAACAGTCGAGGGAGCGTCGACTACTAGAGCAGCCTCCAAGGCCCGAAGATTCTTATCCCACGCTTCTGCAACCTGGTCCTCGGGAGACAATTGCATCATCTTACGGGTATAGGCATCAGATTTCTTCTCACCCTCCACCACAAGAGCTGGATTGGGTATGCACATCAAGTTCTTCTTTTTAAACCAATATAAGATGGCATCATCACCCTCAAGGATCAGTGACTAAGGAAAATCATCTCCATAATACCTAACCGAGGCCTTACCCATGTCCGTGAATTTAGCACCCGAAGAGTTCGAGGCTACTCCCGCATCCAAATCTGGAAGGTCTCTAGCACCGTTCCCTCTGGAACATCACTAGCATCCACGACTCCCTTGCCCTTTCCATCCGCCTTGCTAGAGTTACCAAGCACATCCCAATCATCGTTTGGGATAAGCAGGTGGAACTCAGAAGCCAGGCCCAGGGCAGCGTTTATGTCAAAACTATCCTCCGCAGAATAAATCCGACCAAAGGAAAACTCCTGAGACATAGCACGAATTTCACCACCAACACCCTCATCACCAAAGCCAGTGTTATCATCACCAGCATCACTGCAACCCGCAGGATTAGCTTCGACACCAGCATCATGACAACCTGCGGGATTAATTTCACCACCAATACCGCTGCCACCATCGGTAGTATTCCCTTCAACAAATTCTTCATCATCATGACCTGGAGGGGACGTATCAGTACGCTCTTCCATATCAAACATATCTTCATCCTCTCCAAGCTCAGTCACAGGACTGTTAAATTCTTCATAAACCTCCGCCTCCTCGATTGTTGCGGTGGTGGACTGCTTGGGATTTATCCTCCTCTTATTCGTCGCCTAAAAAGACAAGGCAAAAGAATAAAAATCCCTGAATTTGAAAAGAATTAAAACTGCCTCAACTAAAGGACAAGGCATATGGAAATCATACCTTGACAACCGCAACATTCTTCGCGAGGATCAGCATCGGAACTCTCTTCGTCATCTCCATCAACAACATCGAGGGCATATTGAAAATTCATGCCCTCAAAATTCAAATGCCAAGGATGGAAATTCCTATAACGAGCAGGAGGAGCCGCACGTATCTGGCTATCTGTGGTAGGATGCCATCCTTGCGGACCTGGAACCCACCCCCAATCCCAGGAACCAACAACCTCAATAACAGTTGCGTGCCATTCATAGTCATGATCACGCTTGATCCACTCACGAGTAGGAAACACCAGTTTGTTAGTAGAATTCTCTGTACCCGGGACGTACTTCACCTTAGCACCACTTACTTCACTCAGAAGGCGGATCTCACCACGAGGAGCGGCAATATTCCGAAGACTCACACTCCACGGTTTACGATTCCTACTGTTAACATAGTCACCGAAAGACTTGTTAAAATTATCAGGCGTATACCACTCCCTTTCCTCAGGATTGGGAACATAAAGAGTCATCATTGTCTCTCCTTTGCTCCGAAGATAACACTCCCTCAGTGCACAAAGATAATTCACATGAAGTTGGGAAATAGAGCGACAGTGTGTGTTCTTCGAAGAACCCTCTCGACCAGCCAGCACATCATAATAAAAAGAATCCCCAGACTTGTACAAAGGCAACATAAGACCCGCTTCAAAGGCCCCCACCGTGGTCAGCAAATGAAATTCATCAAACTTATATGTCGATATCATCTCATAAGTAATATCATCATCAGCAGCGTAAAAACGAACATCGAATAACTGAAGACCATGCTTTTCCTTTAAAACCTCCATATCAATATGTTTGAAGGTCACTTTCTTCTCCCCAACAACGACGCTACGTATTTCCTGAGAAATATCTTCCTCCTCCACGGGATCAGGCGCAGAACCCTTCGAAGGGTTTCTCTCGGAAGCTTTCCTCTTAGGATGAACCTTAGATACATCAGTCTTCGAAACCACTTCTTTCGAAGACCTCCCCTTGGGTTGAGACACTGGAGGGGGAGGTAGAGGATGTTGATGAGACGCGGAAGGATGCGCCACTGACCGAAGAGGTAGGACATCCCGCGTTCTATTAGGATCATCACGCGGATTAACTAAGGGACGAGAAACAGCATACCGGGAGCCAGGAGCCTCTTTTGGCCGGTCCCCCTTCTGCGTATTCCCTCTATGCGACTCACCCCTCTTAGAAGATAAGTGCCTATGACCAGAAGAAGACGAAACCCTATGAACGCGGGCATCACCTTGGGAAGATTTAGACGAACCTCCACCAGGCGGAGAAACATCAGGATCCCTACGCGGAGGAGATCTACGCGGACTAGGCGGTGGAGTTTGATAACAAACCCGCTGACGGTCATCCATGTCTGCGTAGTACACAAACAAGTTTCAGATTTCGGCGAAGACAAAACAGAAATCAAAAAACCCAATTTCATCCAGTTCTTCATAATCATGAACCAGATGGAAAATAAGAACAAGCCCTAAATAAAAGGGGAAATAACAAATAGGGGCAAGCATATACGAAGGAAGAAATCATTACTGTTTGTAATAACGAACAGGGGCAATCATACACACACTTATATATATGTTCTTCATCACAAACACATATAGCAACAATTCATCAAAAGATAATCAAGACACAGTAAAACCACCTACCTATAAACAAAAAATTAAGCAGAAAGCCTCGACGAACAGTAGCAGCAGCAGAAAACCTCGACGAACAACAGTAGTAGCAGCAGAAAACCTCGACGAACAACAGTAGCAACAGCAGTAGAAAACTTTGAGGAGCAACAATAGCAGCAGCAGCAGTTAATAACAAGGATACAAAAGCAGAGAACAAAGAATGAGAATTCCGAGGAAAGAGAAGGAATGAAATTTATGATTAGAGAATTTTCACATTCCTTCTCATATATATATGCAAAGAGAAATAAAAACCTCCCCACTACCCAAAAAGAAGTTATTACAAATAGTGGGGAACGTGCCCTAAAATTTAGGAAAATAGTAAAGAGAAGATGAAGAGAGTAACACGTTTTTTCTTCCCATTTCGACTAACCGCCCAGTAGGAGGAAAAGGGGCAAATTGTAGGTACACATTTCATCTTCCGCCACGTGCCCACAAAGATACATGTGGAGGACATGCGTCTAAGGGCATCAAGATATGATATCACGCGTGGACAGCCAAGGGTCACTTTATCCTATCCCTAGAAAGATCTAAGATCTACGTCTGGGGATAGTTCTGACTGACGCAGACAAGACAGGGGCAGAGGACAGCTGTCTACCGCGGACAGACATCTCAACTACCCGCATTAAATACCCTCAAACAACATACGTGTCAGTCAGCCTGTATTGGAAGCGCAAATAATACTACGTATCCAGACAGAACACGCAGATGCAGCCGAGAACACGAAGACTTCTGCGTGAGTGGCACAAAACACAATAGGATAAGGTTATAACGGGCTTCAGAAGTGGACCCCACGTAACCTCCCTATAAATACCTCTCTCTCCCAAGTGAAGAGGGAGGCTGAAAAACATTGAGAGGAGAATAGGAGAGAGACAAAGAGATATAGAAAGTGTAAGTGAAGTTCCTCCTGCTACGCAGGCTTATATTGGTCTCAAAGTCATTCGACTATTTCTATAACCTTCATACATATAATGAAAAACCCAAACCCGTAGACAGAGATCTGAGTGATGAATCATATAAGTTAATCGTTTCATCTATATTCATGCATTTACACTTTATATGTTCAATTCGATACTTATGGTATATCATGTTCGTACATTTTATATTTCATCCACTATTATTCTTATTGTATGAGCCAAGAAAAATGATTGTAGTTGATGAGACGAGGAAGAGTATTAGAACTCTGAGTCAAGGATTCGACATAACCTATCCATTCCCCTCGGGAGCAGCTTATTTACTGTATTGTCATGAGTCTGCGCGCATTGTTTGTGAATACTCAGATGACACCGTATCTTTGTGTTCACATGCATTGTTGTTCTTCACATATGCCATGTAGGATGCTTTAATCCCCTAGGTTCCTTAACCATTATGTTTCGCGTCTCTTGTTTCGCTTAATATGCCTTAGGCAGATCTGGTAATACCCTGAAGAATGCCCCAAGTTTTCATTTGTATACCATGTCATTAACAAATGTTTCTTATTGTAACCCTGCCTTCTTGATTCTTGCATCCCTGTCGATTGATTCTTGCACATGTGTTGTGTTTTATTTCTTTGATTCATCCTGATCACCCATGATTTACGTGTGCTCTGCTTAGAAATAACGTTCATCCGGTAAACATGGATATGACAACGGGTGCACACGTCTCCTTAATACATCACCCATGAAGCGCATCACCTAGAAAAATCTTTGTAGATAAATGCATCGACGGAGCACATGGCTAATTTTATTTGAGGTAGAAAATATGAAAAAGAGGGGCTACCAAGTATCCCACCAAATTTTAATTCGGAAACCTGTATGGACAAACTTGTCACAATCAGTAGAAAAAATCAACATTAAGATCTGGTACCTGATATAAAGACAAGTTTAATTTGTACGATCTCAGAAATAAATATCCAAGTAATAACCTAGAATGTATCTGAACTGTAACACAAACCAAATTCCAACAAAAACAAGTTGTGGAATCTCTCTTTCAAGATACGAATTATCAAGAATAAATTTTGTAGGTTCTATACAGTCTGTTAAGCTTAAAAACTGTCTAGGTTATTCTAACGTACTACTTGTGATATTTCCACTATAAAGATAAACAATATAATGCGGAAAAAAAGTGACACAGATCAACAGTAAGATCCAGTACCTGATATGAAGACAAGTTTAATTTGTACGATCTCAGAAATCAATATCCAAGTAATAACCTAGAATGTGCTCGAACTGTAACACAAACCAAATATAAAAAAAAACAAGTTTTGGAATCTCTCTTTCAAGATACAAATTCTCAAGAATAAATTTTGTAGGTTCTATATAGTCTTTTAGGCTTAAAAACTGTCAAGGTTATTTTAATGTACTACTTGTGATATTTCTATCATAAGATAAACAATATAATGCGGGAAAAAATAACACAAGATACCATAATTTTTGTTAACGAGGAAAACTGCAAAGCAGAAAAACCTATGACTTAGTCCAGAACTTGAGCACCACACTGTATTAAGTCGTTACAGATACTATCCTACTATCATACTTAGGACTAAAACGTAGTTGGGACAAAATTGATCCTATGATTAATTCAGCTTCAGTTGTACTCCTTTAAATCTCTCGGACACGATTCCCATAGCTGACGTCCTTTACAGGCCTAGGAGTTGCTTCAACCTAAGCGAAGACTTTTATGACTATTCTGCCTCTAGCAGAAAGCCTATTTGATTTCCTTCAGAAATATATTCATTTAAGGTATGAAAGTATATATATCCTATGAGGGATCTTCAATAAAAGAAGATATCAAGCAAACTCAAGATTAGGTTAAACATATTTTCTTCAAAATTTATAGATATGTCTAATCAATTCTAACTCACAAGAACAATGTAAACAAATCAAACCTGAAGTAATTTAGATATATATCTTGTGGAATCACAAAGTTTGAGACGAAGATAACTTTGTGAATTCTAACTATCATGTTTTCGATCTAAAATTTCGAAAATTTATAAGATCAATAAGAGCAAGATCCGGATAATAAAAACTATCAGGTAAAGAATGTCTAACCGGGCTTCATGAATCCCTCAGTGAAATCTTTCAAAATCGTAACCTAGAATATAGTTTCGTAAACAAACCTAAGTTATGAGAGGGCGACTCTATTCTGCAACTAGGATACAGAAGTGTCGTGATTGAGTTTATAGTGTGCAAGGAGTCCTTTATTTATATTGATGCACAATGCTCAATAAAGCAGGTTCACGAACTAGTTTCACTTTTTACGATTTTCTTTGTATTCAAGCAAGCTAAACTTATCCAAATATATGGATTGTGCATTAAAGCATGTGAGAGTTTTATTTTCAATTACAAAGAAGATGTATGCTACCAGAGTGCACCATATGGTTTTCCTGAGAGCAACAGTGAAGTAGTTCTGAAGCCGACAAGGTTAAATCAGTTCATAAATTGTCAAAAAAGTTTGTGAACTAATTGTAGTTACCTAAAATCGGAGAGAGGTTAGAAGTGGGATTCTAGGGTTTCTGTAAGTGAGTTACGGGAGGTTGAACACGAACAATCTTCGCCTAAACCATGCACAGTGGCCTTCAAAGGATGCTTCAGTCACAGGGAATAGGATTAGGGCCGGTCTTAGGGAGGGAAGCACATGAAGAGAGATATTAGAGAATTCTAGGATTTGAATAAGAATTGCTCTAAGTTGTTGAGAGAAAAGTTCTGTCCTAGCTTGGAGAAATAAATGACATATACGTAGATGAATTCTCTAATCTCGGGTCGGTGAAGATAAGGATTTCTTGTAATACCGTGCGGAGCAATTCTCCCGTCTATTAAGGAATAGATAAAGATAAAATAGGTTGATTTTATCTCATTATCCCACCGTCTTTACTCTCTTCTGCGGTGAGAAATAGTCAGGGTATTTCTCACACGTGCCCTAGACCGTCGGACAAAAACCTAATTGATATCCCCCCATTTGTGTGAAGCTGAGTCATCCTTTATGATGATGTGTTGAAAGAGAAATATTCTCTTTAGCCGAGTTGGCCAAGATTGAGAAATATTCTCTGATTTGTAAGAATGACTAGGATGAGTCACGTGAAAAGGCATGGGATGCCTCAGAATTCGTGTGGAGAGTCTGGAAAGGAGACTTGATTCCTACATGAGGCTCGTTCCTATCATGGGGAATATTCGGCCATGTCTGAGATTTCCCGGGAGATTTGAATCTCTATGAGATTTTGCAGAGAGATGTGAATCTCTCTGAGATTTTGCAGACGGATCCAAATCTCTATGGAGATTTTCTTAACGGATCCGAATATCTTTGTGGCCAGCTAGGACTCGTCCTGAAGAGAGAGAAAAGGATTTGTACGCCCGATTAATGTCTCTACGACATTTTGTCTCACTTATCTTTGACCGGCGTATTTTGAAGAGATGTGTTAGGAATCAATTGTGTCTGTATTTATGGGTCTGACATGACTAGTATATTTCAGAAGGATGTTCTAGGAATCTGTCGAAAGGGCCCAGAGGAAGAATAACCAGTGTATCTCGCGGGATGTCCTAGGAATTATTCGGAAACCTCAGTAAGTCGAGTCACATCCAAGAGTATACATGACCAGTCTATCTCGCGATGATGTAATATGAATCAGTCCTTGATCTCAAATAGGATGAGTCGTGTTACAGGAGACATGTATGTCTCCGCTCTGGGTCATAAGTCCGTCGGGGACGTTTTTACGTATCTACAGAGCCTAAATGACCAGCAGTATCTCGTTAAGGATGTATACAAGGAATCATGGCATCACAATCAGCTGCGTCTGGCGAAGACATGCTGGAATTGTGGTTGTTCTGGTTCATAAGTTTGTCGAGGACATTTTACGCTCTACATAACCTACGTACATGACCAACAGTATCTCGTCGAGGATGTGCGCTAGGAATCATGGCATCACGACCACCAGTGTCTCGCGGGGACGTGTACTAGAAATCATGGATATGAGTTCCTTGAGGACCAAGGGCTTAATCTCTCCCGTGATTGAAATGAGAGTTTAGACTATATAACCATTTGGAGGATATAAGCATTGTTGTGGAAACACATATATGTACTAGAATTCCTTATTGCTTGAACCGAAGTTTGCAAACTTTGTTGATCAAGTGAACCGAAGTAGTCCGTGAGCTAAATTCGCGAACTCAGTCCGCGAACTGGCGAAGTTCTCAAACCCAAGAATTTCTGCTGGAGTTTGTGAACTCCATCCGGGAACTTAAGTCCACGAACCCAGTCCGCGAACTTGAGTAGCTTATGTCTAAAAACGATGTTTAGTGAACTTATCTTTATAAACTAAAGAATGCAATTGCAAACCGTGGCTATAAAGTTCATGAACCGATTCATGTGAATCAAATAGTTTTTGCTTCAATTGTGTCTTGTGTAGTACATAATATTTCCTTGCAATTGAAAAACTCTCTAACTAGTTCACTTGAGTCATTTGAACTAGTTATGGTGAAGAAGAATATGGTTGATATGAAAGTGATCATATGGCTAACCATTTGGTTAACTATTGTTGAACAAACTAATGTACAAGTTTGGGTACGGTTACACAAGCCCGGGAACGTGCATTTCATTTGTGTATAACAAGCTATATTTTCGATCTAACGGTTGATAAATATTAGCTTGAATCTAATCAGGTTTTCATCTAACGGTGAATATTGAATGCTTTGTTACTAAGCTAACATTGATTGCAAACCCTGATTTGAAAGACTATATAAGGGAGAACTCTAGCAACTGGGAAACCTAATACCCACACATTCTGTGTGATACTAGTTGTGCTAAGCTAGAGTCGATTCTCCTTTAAACTTTGGTTTCTTCTTCTAAACCAGGTTAACGACTTAAAGACTTTATTGGGATTGTGAAGCCAGACCGATACTAGTTTTCTTATAGTTGTGTGATCTGATCTTGTTGTTTCTATTGTACGAGTACAATTGTAATAATTGGCTTGAGATTTCTATCTCCGGTAGGAAAGATAAAAATTAATCACAAACATCTTCGTCTCATCGTTTGTGATTCCACAATACCTTTTTTTGCTGCGTCGGTTAAGACTATTGTGAGGTGATTGATAATACTAGGCTGTTCTTCGGGAATATAAGTCTGGATTATCAATTGGTTCATGTTCACCTTGATTTATCAAAAGACGGAACAAAACTCATAGGTATATTTGTGGGAGACGGATTTATCTATTTCCATAGACTTTTCTGTGTGATACAGATTTGTTTATTAAAGTCTTCGACTTTGGGTCATAACAACTCTTAATTGTGGGTGAGATCAGCTAAGGGAATCAAGTACGTAGCATCCTGCTAGGATCAGATACGTAGGAGCATAACTGTACCTTGGATCAGTGTGAGATTGGTTGGGGTTCAACTACAGTCCAGACCGAAGTTAGTTTGGAGTAGGCTAGTATCTGTAACGGCTTAATACAGTGTGTGTTCAATCTGGACTAGGTCCCGGGGTTTTTCTGCATTTGCAGTTTTCTCGTTAACAAAATTCTGGTGTCTGTGTTATTTCTTTTCCGCATTTTTTTATATAATTGAAATATCACAGGTTGTGCGTTGTTCAATCAATTAGAATATTCAGCATCTTGGTTGTTGATTTAAATTGATTGACACTTGGATACTGGTCTTTGGTACCATCCAAGTTATCTCTCTTTGATAAAGACTCGCAGATTTCTATTTGCTTGAGTATAGATCAATCGAGAGATTGAGATATAAACTCTTTGATATACTTTTCTATTGATTGCGTCTAACTGTCTAGTTGATTCTATAGAAAGTATATTGGAGTTTGTCCATATAGATTGCTAAGCGAAATATTGGGTGTGGTTGTTAGACCCCCGTTTTTTTCAATTGGTATTAGAGAAGGAAAACACGTTTAAGACCTTACAAGTCTGTGTTTGTAGCGATCTGACTCTATGGAAAAGAGTACTATCTCTGATAAACGCGTCACCAGAAATAAAAGTTCTGTCTCGTCTAATACTATTAAAGATAAAGTTTCTTCAATCTCGAATACTGATGAACCTTGTGTTCTGACAAGACAGACAAACACTGACATGTGTGATTCCGATTACCCTTCAAAAGAGACCATCTCCATTAATGAACGGGAAACAGCTGAAGAGAGTGAATTGATTCTAAATTTTGCTAGAATCCAAGCTGATAGACTTAATCGGTTGAAACACCATGCCAACGTTCTTCTTGGTGTAATAAGAGACTGCAAATTCAAAGAAAATACTGAAGATCATTCTTCACGTATGACTCTTGAGGCTAGCCTGAAAAAGGATGCCTTGAAAATTGAACTTCACTTGAGTAAACTCTCTATTCATGGATGCTCTAAGCAATCTAATATACCAAGTACTTCTGCTACGACTGAAAACGTTCCTAAACCAGAAGTAAAATCAGAATCCCTTCCTGAAAGAAATGATGTGATTGTATCTTCTACACCACATGGAAGAAAAAATCTCCTAACAATGGTTGTAAAACTGTTTCTTCTGATCTCCTTTTTTATCAGAAAGTATGCCTCTTTTATGATTCAAAAGGACATGTTGAACGAGAGAGAAAATCCAGGTTGAATGACAAATCTATTGATCGTCTTCAACACACCTTAGATTTAATTCTTGAAGGTGTAACTGACATTTGCATGTCTAAACCAATTGGTTTTAGTACTCGACCTGTGTTCTATACCCGGAAGGTCAGTTCAAGATGTTCCTCAAATTTTCAGAAGAGAGACAGTCTTCCTAAATCAT
The DNA here is from genome assembly GCF_003573695.1 of Papaver somniferum. Lineage (NCBI taxonomy): Eukaryota > Viridiplantae > Streptophyta > Magnoliopsida > Ranunculales > Papaveraceae > Papaver > Papaver somniferum. Next base: position 13,942,085 of record NC_039359.1, read on the forward strand.
TTCATCGAAGAAGAGTTCATAAATCTTCTTATGATAGAAAGCGAAATGATGTTGTTCTCGATGTGAAAAAGGAACCAGAAGAAAGAAGCAAAGATGGCGAAGACAATCTAAAAATGATAATTGAAGGATATAAAGAGTTTATTAACAGGTTGTCAAATTTCCCTGGTCAAGCTACTTCAGGTAAAAATAAAAACTATGCATCTTATTTTGATGATAGCAAATTTTATGATAACTTTTCACATCATAATCGTTTTTCCTCAAGATTTTGGAAAAAGAGAGTCAACCGTAATCTACGATCATTTGATGAGATCAAGGCTCATACTTGTGCTAATTAATCACAAGGGATAAGAACTTGCTCATAAAAATCCTGTTGAGCAAGATGTGTAAAAATCAGGTATACTATGGCAATTTTGTTTTCTAATTAGTTGAGATATCTTCTTATCGTCTATAGCTAAACTAGTGTCTGCAGACAATATTACCTAAAAAGTATTTGTGTGTCTAGTATTGTTTCCCTCTTTGCAATTCTTATTGCCTGCTACACTTGTGCTCTAAACTTCTTCACCAAGGTCATGGAATTTATTGAGCAATGTATGAGTCTCTCATGTAGCAAAAGTTTTTGTTGTTTTATTCTTTGAGGGCCATGTTGTGTTCGTATGTGTACACGGTTACCATCACGGGTCAACAGTTTGTAAACCCTAAAAAATTCCTTCCCTAAGAAACCATAAATACCAAACCTCTGAGTCACGTACGCATACTCTAGGTTGTTTTCCGGGTTATCAAGAATGTCTTCTTCTTCATCTCGTTATGGTGATTTTGCGAGGGGATTTGTTGAGAAAGGTTTTGGTTTCGAGTCCAAGGGAAGGAAGAAAAGAACCCTAGTAGAATATAATCATACTAATGCCTCATGCTACTATGCCTATACTCATGAGGATGTTGAGGAAGCAAAACTGCAGCTCCTTGATACTCTGAAGAATCTTGATGTGTTGAAAACTGAGTTGAAAAAGGTTACTTCTGACATTGGTCTCATAAAATCTCACATCAATGATCTTCACAAAGAGAATATCCTCTCTGAAGATGCAAGAGATGCTGTCAATCACAAGCTCAAAGATCTCAAGACTCGTAAAGATCTTGAACCATCTATGTGACTGTAGTTCGTGTTCGGCCATGGCACTGGAGTCTGTTTTTTTTTTACTTGTTAATTTTTGTTTGCCTAGTAAATCTTCTATTTTTCTTGTTTTGCTTAGAAGAATAACTAGAGTTTGCAATAACCACTATTGTGATTACACATAGCTATGTCCAACGTTTTCATCTTTATTGTTTTTAGATTTATTTGCTTAAATTCTAAAAAGTTGTTTGAAAGATGATTTTTGCAGTATTAATCTTTATGGTTTATATATTGCAAATTTATTATGGGATATGTGTGTTTGCGTCCGTGAACTATGATTGTCCCATACCTTGTCAAAATTAAAGTCGTTCGTGAGTTGATATGTATGTATTGATGAAAGAATGAATTGACTTTTGACAAATACAAAAGTTAAGCCTATTATGTCAATTTTTGATGGAAGATAGGTTAAAATATTTTGTGTTCAAGGATTATGTCTTTTGGATGTCATTGTGCAAATGGTGATGGAATATAGAATGAATTCTTGATTATTCCACGGTATTAGGTCGATCTCCGATCCACAATTTGTGTACATACTGTGTTGTTCCATAAGGTGTCTTATGTTGAGCTCTATCGACTAAGTCATTGTTTTGGAATGGTTGTTGTTCCATGAGATACTTTGTGTCGAGCATGACCAATTAAATTGATTAATTTTGTGATTAGTTTGATTATGTATTCTGATTAGATTAATTATGGATTTTCTTATGATTAATCTAATTGAGTGTTTTTAAGTCTCCATAAGTTTATTTGTGTTAAGAATTTCCAATTAAGTAAATCATGGGTTCTCCTATGATTAATTTAATTGAGTTTTTTAGATCAAATTCATACTTGTATGTAATTTGTTATGTCCAAATAAATCCTTCTTTTATTTTTGAAATTAAGGTCGCTCCTGTTGTTCTTTCGGGAATGACATATTATGGGGGAGAGTTCTTAATTGAACTTGTGCTTAATTGCCAAATCTTTGTGGGGAGTGCGGCTGTGGAATATTTTAGGGGTTATCTTGTATCTTAATAGACTCCTTGATGAATGTATTTAGCTTCGGCTTTATGATTACATATAAATAAGATGATATATGCTTTCTTTTGGTCAGAAATGTCTCTTTCGGAAATTTCATTAGGATCCCGTTCTTGTACCTTTGCCAATTTTATTGACAAAAAGGGAGAGAATTAATATGTAGTTCACACTACAAATACATATGGTTTTCGGATCATTATGTAAGGGGGAGTGGTTTCCATGTGAGATGGAGTATTGACTAAGGAGGAGTAACATATCACCATAGTATTGTTGTTAAAGTTGAGATAAATTGAACTTTGACGCTGTGTAATGATACTATGACATGATAATAATTTTAATTGTTGTTGTAGTAATATAAGATTCGAACTCTAAGACTTGTGAAGATTAAATTTAAAGGTTTAATGAAAATAATAAAAGAGAGAGTTACTGGGACTAGGAGTTCACCGAATTCATATGATAAGGTTCAATTATTTATTCTTCGACAATTATAGCTCAATAAATAAAATATACTGACTCTTATTTTTGCCAAGGTAGATTCTCAAAACATTAGTTGTAAATCGTAAGCATGGGACATCAAACATTTAAGAAAGCATGACCCATCGAATAAAATAATAACTAATTAATTCAAATCATAAATCAATTTAAAATAAGTGCAAAAGTTATATAGAGTGTAAAATAATTTTACCATGTATGAAATTCGTCTTCCTCCGTCGTCCCAGTGACGAGGTTTAGCTTCTCATGATGAAAACACACTCAAAATTTATTTTTATTGCTCAAATGGTGTTTACAAAGAAGAGAAAAGGAGAAAAATTAAACGCAACTATTTTGCTATTCCAAAACTCCCCCCTCTCCTGATGCCTGTTTGGTCCTATTAGCACCCTATTTATACACAACAACCCATTACTCAAACATCTTTTAAAAATATTATTCCATAACTCCACCAGATCTTCTCTTTAATGAAAGATATCTCAGGAATAATTTCTTTCTCCATTTATCACACATCTTCCTCTATTTGCTAGAACAAAATCCTGGGGATATTATCTTTTTTTATTTATAAATAAAACCACAGATTTTCTTTCTCCTTTTCAATAAAAACAAACTCATCAGTATATTATCTCTTTTAACTTCAAGATATGAAAACTTCCTGTATAATAGGCAAGAAGATATCTTTTCCTTAAATATTTGAGATCTCCCATAAATTATGTGAATATGTTTCAAATGAAGAAGAAGAGGGTGCCTCTATCCATTTCTTCGGTGCCTGTATCTGAAATGATGGGTGCCTTTATCAGTTCCTCTGGTTGCCTTTAACGCTTTTTCGAGTTATTTTTCCAAAAGAGCTTATTTCCTTGAAAAGATTTAAAACAAGATTATTAGTGATAAAATGAGTCTTAGCTAATGTATTTATGGGTGAAAATGCTTCGCACTTTCGTGCTCATCAAATTCCCCCACACTTACATTTTGCTAGTCCTCGAGAAAAACAGAAAACTGACCCGCTACACAGCTGGTCATATAATAAGAGAGAAAGAGAGACCCGCTACACAGCTGGTCTTTTTTTTTAGACCCGCTACGCAGCTAGTCATATAATAAGATAAAGAGAAAGAGACCCGCTACACAGTTGGTCATATTTATATATATATATATATATATATATATATATTTAGACCCGCTACACAACTGGTAATATAAAGTTAACCTCTCCCACACACTTAAACATTACATTGTCCTCAATGTAATTGAGTCATCCAACGCAAATATTAAGATGTAAAATGCAAAAAAAGTAAACGAAAATATAAAAAAAAAGAAATACACCTACTGGAATATACAAAAAGGATCCCCATAAACTAACAATCTGAAAATTTGGGGATCACCCCAAAATACAACATTTACAAATGACAACTTCATACTTATGTTATCACGATGCGGAGACCCTGAAACTATCAAAAACAGAGACTTACCTCCAAACCAAGTTTTTACAACATAAGGAAGTGTGTAAAGAACATAATATGGGGATATTATTGGGACTAGGAAATTTTCAATTAGCTCATGTACGATATCAGGAATAGGCAAGTCCTCTGGGTACTTAGATGCAAAGTAATCCAATAACACTTTAGAAGCACACAATTCTAACCCTAAATTAGGCAACTTTTGGAAGTCTAGGGGTCTAGAAACAACCTCTAAGTTGGGTGAATTGTCTTGTGGGATGGATTCATCAATGGAATTAGGAAAATCATCCACACAATCATCCACAGGGTCATCTATATGTTCTATTTGGAACAGAGAGTCGCTGCAAGATTCATCATCATCAGCATATTATCTTCGACATCCAAGAACTCTCAATCTTTGTTCCAAACTAGGCGGTGTGTGTTTGTAATACTTCTCACATATTGTTAAAGGTGATTCTTCACTTACCACATGTGGAGTAGAAACTCCATACTGTTTCCTACGCTTATATTCAGCAAGCGTCATCTCAGATGAGGTTTCCTGATAATTTGACTTTCTACGCTTATATTCCGCCAGCGTCATCTTAGGTGACGTCTCCTCAGAAGACGTCATCATCCTCAAAAAGCCCCTGAAAACAAATACAAAAAGAAACGCATAAAGAGGAAAAATAAAATCTAAAATGAAATGAAAATACTATACAAAATAAATAAAAATAAACCTAAAAAAATAATCTAAAAACAAATCCGGGTCGGCGGCGCCAAAATGATAATAATTTTAATTGTTGTTGTAGTAATATAAGATTCGAACTCTAATACTTGTGAAGATTAAATTTAAAGGTTTAATGAAAATAATAAAAGAGAGAGTTATTGGGATTAGGAGTTCACCGAATTCATATCATAAGGTTCAATTATTTATTCTTCGGCATTATAGCTCAATAAATAAAATATACTGACTCTTATTATTTCCAAGGTAGATTCTCAAAACATTAGTTATAAATCATAAACATGGTACATCAAACATTTAAGCAAGCATGACCCATCGAATAAAATAATAACTAATTAATTCAAATCATAAATCAATTTAAAATAAGTGCAAAATTCATATAGAGAGTAAAATAATTTTACCATGTATGAAATTCGGCTTCCTCCGTCGTCCCAGTGACGGGGTTTAGCTTCTCATGATGAAAACACACTCAAAATTTATTTTTATTTCTCAAATGATGTTTACAAAGAAGAGAAAAATTAAACGCAACTATTTTGCTCTTCCAACCCCCC